>NC_091473.1:155895965-156211338 GCF_036971445.1 Narcine bancroftii | reverse complement strand
CCTCTGATTCCCTGCCTCTGATTCCCCATCTCCGATTCCGCACATCTGATTCCCTGCCTCTGATTCCCCGCCTCTGATTCCCCGCCTCTGATCCCTGCCACTGATTCCCAACCTCTGATTCCCCACCTCTGATTCCCCGTGTTTGATTCCCCGCCTCTGTTTCCCCGCCTCTGATTCCCCGCCTCTGATTCCCCAACTCTAATTCCCCGCCTCTGATTCCCCATATTTGATTCCCCGCCTCTGTTTCCCCGCCTCTGATTCCCCGCCCCTGTTTCCCCATATCTGATTCCCTGCCTCTGATTCCCCAACTTTGATTCCCAGCCTCTGATTCCCCAGCTCTGATTCCCCGCCTCTGATTCCCCGTGTTTGATTCCCTGCCTCTGATTCCCCGCCTCTGAATCCCCATCTCTGATTCCCGGACTCTGATTCCCCACCTCTGATTCCCGGCCTCTTACTCCCAGCATCTGATTCCAGGCCTCTGATTCCCGGCCTCTGACTCCCCGCTTCTGATTCTGATTCCCTGCCTCTGATTCCCCATCTCTGATTCCGCACATCTGATTACATGCCTCTGATTCCCCACCTCTGATTCCCCATATCTGATTCCCCGCCTCTGTTTGCACGCCTCTGATTCCCCACCTCTGATTCCCCATATCTGATTCCCCAGCTCTGATTTCCCGCCTCTGATACCCCGCATCCGATTCCCCATATCTGATTCCCCGCCTCTGTTTCCCCGCCCCTGATTCCCCGCCTCTGTTTCCCCATATCTGATTCCCCGCCTCTGATTCCCAACTATGATTCCCCGCCTCTGATTCCCCAGCTCTGATTCCCTGCCTCTGATTCCCCGCGTTCTATTCCCTGCCTCTGATTCCCCGCCTGTGATTCCCCATCTCTGATTCACCACCTCTGATTCCCCACCACTGATTCCCCATATCTAATTCCCCGCCTCTGTTTGCCCGCCTCTGATTCCCCGCCTCTGTTTCCCCATATCTGATTCCTCGCCTCTGAATCCCCAACTCTGATTCCCTGCCTCTGATTCCCCAGCTTCATTCCCCGCCTTTGATTCCCCCCGTCTGATTCCCAGCCTCTGAATCCTCGTGTCTGATAACCTGCCTCTGATTCCTCGCCACTGATTCCCCATCTCAGATTCACCGCCTCTGATTCCCCACCTCTGATTCCCCATCTCTGATTCCGCACATCCGATTCGCTGGCTCTGATTCCCCACCTCTGATTCCCGGCCTCTTATTCCCCGCCTCTGTTTCCCAATATCTAAGTCCCCGCCTCTGATTCCCCAACTCTGATTCCCCACCTCTGGTTCCCCAGCTCTGATTCCCCGCCTCTGATTCCCCGCATCTGATTCCATGCATCTGATTCCAAGCCTCTGATTCCCTGCCTCTGATTCCCAACCTCTGATTCCCCACCTCTGATTCCCCATATCTGATTCCCCGCCTCTGTTTCCCCGCCTCTGATTCCCAACCTCTGTTTCCCCATATCTGATTCCCGGCCTCTGATTCCCTGCCTCTGATTCCCCATCTCCGATTCCGCACATCTGATTCCCTGCCTCTGATTCCCCGCCTCTGATTCCCCACCTCTTATTCCCTGCCTCTGATTCCCAACCTCTGATTCCCCACCTCTGATTCCCCATATCTGATTCCCCGCCTCTGTTTCCCCGCCTCTGATTCCCCTCCTCTGATTCCCCAACTCTAATTCCCCGCCTCTGATTCCCCAGCTCTGATTCCCCGTGTTTGATTCCCTGCCTCTGATTCCCTGCCCTGATTCCCCATCTCTGATTCCCCATCTCTGATTCCCCAATTCTGATTCCCCATATCTGATTCCCCGCCTCTGTTTCCCCGCCTCTGATTCCCTGCCTCTGATTCCCAACCTCTGATTCCACACCTCTGATTCCCCATATCTGATTCCCCGCCTCTGTTTCCCCGCCTCTGATTCCCTGCCCCTGTTTCCCCATCTCTGATTCCCAACCTCTGATTCCCCACCTCTGATTCCCCATATCTGATTCCCCGCCTCTGTTTCCCCGCCTCTGATTCCCCTCCTCTGATTCCCCAACTCTAATTCCCCGCCTCTGATTCCCCAGCTCTGATTCCCCGTGTTTGATTCCCTGCCTCTGATTCCCTGCCCTGATTCCCCATCTCTGTTTCACCGCCTTTGATTCGCCACCTCTGATTCCCCATATCTGATTCCCCGCCTCTGTTTCCCCGCCTCTGATTCCCTGCCTCTGATTCCCAACCTCTGATTCCACACCTCTGATTCCCCATATCTGATTCCCCGCCTCTGATTCGCCAGCTCTGATTCCCCGCCTCTGAATCCCCAACTCTGATTCCCTGCCTCTAATTTCCCAGCTCTGATTCCCCGCCTCTGATTCCCCGCGTCTGATTACCGGCCTCTGATTCCCCGCCTCTGATTCCCCATCTCTGATTCACAACCTCTGATTCCCCGCCTCTGATTCCCCATCTCTGATTCACAACCTCTGATTCCCCACCTCTGATTCCCCATATCTGATTCCCCGCCTCTGTTTCCCCGCCTCTGATTCCCCACCTCTGATTCCCAATATCTGATTCCCCGCCTCTGATTCCCCACCTCTGATTCCCCGCCTCTGATTCGCCAGCTATGATTCCCCGCCTCTGATTCCCCGCGTCTGATTCCATGCCTCTGATTCCCCGCCTCTGATTCCACATCTCTGATTCACCACCTCTGATTCCCCGCGTCTGATTCCCCGCCTCTGATTCCCCATCTCTGATTCCCCATCTCTGATTCCCCAATTCTGATTCCCCGCCTCTGATTCCCCAGCTCTGATTCCTCGCCTCTGATTCCCTTCCTCTGATTCCCAACCTCTGATTCCCCACCTCTGATTTCCCATATTGATTCCCTGCATCTGATTCCCCGCCTCTGATTCCCCAACTCTGATTCCCCGCCTCTGATTCCCCAGCTCTGATTCCCCGCCTCTGATTCCCCGTGTTTGATTCCCTGCCTCTGATTCCCGGCCTCTGATTCCCCATCTCTGATTCACCGCCTTTGATTCGCCACCTCTGATTCCCCAAATCTGATTCCCCGCCTCTGTTTCCCCGCCTCTGATTCCCCGCCTCTGATTCCCCGCGTCTGATTACCGGCCTCTGATTCCCCGCCTCTGATTCCCCATCTCTGATTCACAACCTCTGATTCCCCACCTCTGATTCTCCATATCTGATTCCCCACCTCTGATTCCCGGCCTCTTATTCCCGGCATCTGATTCCGGCCTCTGATTCCCGGCCTCTGATTCCCTGCTTCTGATTCTGATTCCCTGCCTCTGATTCCCCATCTCTGATTCCGCACATCTGATTCCCTGCCTCTGATTACCCCCCTCTGTTTCCCCGCCTCTGATTCCCCGCCTCTGTTTCCCAATATCTAAGTCCCCGCCTCTGATTCCCCAACTCTGATTCCCCACCTCTGGTTCCCCAGCTCTGATTCCCCGCCTCTGATTCCCCGCATCTGATTCCCTGCATCTGATTCCATGCCTCTGATTCCCAGCCTCTGATTCCCAACCTCTGATTCCCCACCTCTGATTCCCCATATCTGATTCCCCGCCTCTGTTTCCCCGCCTCTGATTCCCAACCTCTGTTTCCCCATATCTGATTCCCGGCCTCTGATTCCCCGCCTCTGATTCCCCGCCCCTGATTCCCTGCCTCTGATTCCCCATCTCCGATTCCGCACATCTGATTCCCTGCCTCTGATTCCCCGCCTCTGACTCCCCACCTCTGATTCCCTGCCTCTGATTCCCAACCTCTGATTCCCCACCTCTGATTCCCCATATCTGATTCCCCGCCTCTGTTTCCCCGCCTCTGATTCCCCTCCTCTGATTCCCCAACTCTAATTCCCCGCCTCTGATTCCCCAGCTCTGATTCCCCGTGTTTGATTCCCTGCCTCTGATTCCCTGCCCTGATTCCCCATCTCTGTTTCACCGCCTTTGATTCGCCACCTCTGATTCCCCATATCTGATTCCCCGCCTCTGTTTCCCCGCCTCTGATTCCCTGCCTCTGATTCCCAACCTCTGATTCCACACCTCTGATTCCCCATATCTGATTCCCCGCCTCTGTTTCCCCGCCTCTGATTCCCTGACCCTGTTTCCCCATCTCTGATTCCCAACCTCTGATTCCCCACCTCTGATTCCCCATATCTGATTCCCCGCCTCTGTTTCCCCGCCTCTGATTCCCCTCCTCTGATTCCCCAACTCTAATTCCCCGCCTCTGATTCCCCAGCTCTGATTCCCCGTGTTTGATTCCCTGCCTCTGATTCCCTGCCCTGATTCCCCATCTCTGTTTCACCGCCTTTGATTCGCCACCTCTGATTCCCCATATCTGATTCCCCGCCTCTGTTTCCCCGCCTCTGATTCCCTGCCTCTGATTCCCAACCTCTGATTCCACACCTCTGATTCCCCATATCTGATTCCCCGCCTCTGATTCGCCAGCTCTGATTCCCCGCCTCTGATTTCCCGTGTATGATTCCCTGCCTCTGATTCCCCGCCTCTGATTCCCCATCTCTGATTCACCGCCTTTGATTCGCCACCTCTGATTCCACATATCTGATTCCCCACCTCTGTTTCCCTGCCTCTGATTCCCCGCCTCTGATTCTCCATATCTCATTCCCCGCCTCTGAATCCCCATCTCTGATTCCCGGACTCTGATTCCCCACCTCTGATTCCCGGCCTCTTATTCCCAGCATCTGATTCCCGGCCTCTGATTCCCGGCCTCTGATTCCCCGCTTCTGATTCTGATTCCCTGCCTCTGATTCCCCATCTCTGATTCCGCACATCTGATTCCCTGCCTCTGATTCCCCACCTCTGATTCCCCATATCTGATTTCCCGCCTCTGTTTCCCCATATCTAATTCCCAACCTCTGATGCCCCAACTCTGATTCCCTGCCTCTGATTCCCCGCGTTCTATTCCCTGCCTCTGATTCCCCGCCTGTGATTCCCCATCTCTGATTCACCACCTCTGATTCCCCACCTCTGATTCCCCATATCTAATTCCCCGCCTCTGTTTGCCCGCCTCTGATTCCCCGCCTCTGTTTCCCCATATCTGATTCCCCGCCTCTGAATCCCCAACTCTGATTCCCTGCCTCTGATTCCCCAGCTCTGATTCCCCGCCTTTGATTCCCCCCGTCTGATTCCCAGCCTCTGAATCCCCGTGTCTGATTTCCTGCCTCTGATTCCCCGCCTCTGATTCCCCATCTCTGATTCACAGCCTCTGATTCCCCACCTCTGATTCCCGATCTCTGATTCCGCACATCTGATTCCCTGCCTCTGATTCCCCGACTCTGATTCCCCATCTCTGATTCACAGCCTCTGATTCCCCACCTCTGATTCCCGATCTCTGATTCCGCACATCTGATTCCCTGCCTCTGATTCCCCGACTCTGATCCCCGCCACTATTTGCCCGCCTCTGATTCACAGCCTCTGATTCCCCACCTCTGATTCCCGATCTCTGATTCCGCACATCTGATTCCCTGCCTCTGATTCCCCGACTCTGATCCCCGCCACTATTTGCCCGCCTCTGATTCCCCGCCTCTGTTTCCCCATATCTGATTCCCCGCCTCTGAATCCCCAACTCTGATTCCCTGCCTCTAATTTCCCAGCTCTGATTCCCCGCCTCTGATTCCCCGCGTCTGATTACCGGCGTCTGATTCCCCGCCTCTGATTCCCCATCTCTGATTCACAACCTCTGATTCCCCACCTCTGATACCCCATATCTGATTCCCCGCCTCTGTTTCACCGCCTCTGACTCCCCACCTCTGATTCCCAATATCTGATTCCCCGCCTCTGATTCCCCACCTCTGATTCCCCGCCTCTAATTCGCCAGCTATGATTCCCCGCCTCTTATTCCCCGCGTCTGATTCCCTGCCTCTGATTCCCCGCCTCTGATTCCACATCTCTGATTCACCACCTCTGATTCCCCGCGTCTGATTCCCTGCCTCTGATTCCCCATCTCTGATTCCCCATCTCTGATTCCCCAATTCTGATTCCCCTCCTCTGATTCCCCGTGTTTGATTCCCTGCCTCTGATTCCCGGCCTCTGATTCCCCATCTCTGATTCACCGCCTTTGATTCGCCACCTCTGATTCGCCATATCTGATTCCCCGCCTCTGTTTCCCCGCCTCTGATTCCCCGCCTCTTATTCCCCATATCTCATTCCCCGCCTCTGAATCCCCATCTCTGATTCCCGGACTCTGATTCCACACCTCTGATTTCCGGCCTCTTATTCCCGGCATCTGATTCCGGCCTCTGATTCCCGGCATCTGATTCCCTGCTTCTGATTCTGATTCCCTGCCTTTGATTCCCCATCTCTGATTCCGCACATCTGATTCCCTGCCTCTGATTCCCCATCTCTGATTCCCCATATCTGATTCCCCGCCTCTGTTTCCCCGCCTCTGATTCCCCGCCTCTGTTTCCCAATATCTAAGTCCCCGCCTCTGATTCCCCAGCTCTGATTCCCCGCCTCTGATTCCCCGCATCTGATTCCCTGCATCTGATTCCAAGCCTCTGATTCCCTGCCTCTGATTCCCAACCTCTGATTCCCCACCTCTGATTCCCCATATCTGATTCCCAGCCTCTGTTTCCCCGCCTCTGATTCCCCGCCTCTGTTTCCCCATATCTGATTCCCGGCCTCTGATTCCCCGCCTCTGATTCCCTGCCTCTGATTCCCCATCTCCGATTCCGCACATCTGATTCCCTGCCTCTGATTCCCCGCCTCTGATTCCCCGCCTCTGATCCCTGCCACTGATTCCCAACCTCTGATTCCCCACCTCTGATTCCCCGTGTTTGATTCCCCGCCTCTGTTTCCCCGCCTCTGATTCCCCGCCTCTGATTCCCCAACTCTAATTCCCCGCCTCTGATTCCCCATATTTGATTCCCCGCCTCTGTTTCCCCGCCTCTGATTCCCCGCCCCTGTTTCCCCATATCTGATTCCCTGCCTCTGATTCCCCAACTTTGATTCCCAGCCTCTGATTCCCCAGCTCTGATTCCCCGCCTCTGATTCCCCGTGTTTGATTCCCTGCCTCTGATTCCCCGCCTCTGAATCCCCATCTCTGATTCCCGGACTCTGATTCCCCACCTCTGATTCCCGGCCTCTTACTCCCAGCATCTGATTCCAGGCCTCTGATTCCCGGCCTCTGACTCCCCGCTTCTGATTCTGATTCCCTGCCTCTGATTCCCCATCTCTGATTCCGCACATCTGATTACATGCCTCTGATTCCCCACCTCTGATTCCCCATATCTGATTCCCCGCCTCTGTTTGCACGCCTCTGATTCCCCACCTCTGATTCCCCATATCTGATTCCCCAGCTCTGATTTCCCGCCTCTGATACCCCGCATCCGATTCCCCATATCTGATTCCCCGCCTCTGTTTCCCCGCCCCTGATTCCCCGCCTCTGTTTCCCCATATCTGATTCCCCGCCTCTGATTCCCAACTATGATTCCCCGCCTCTGATTCCCCAGCTCTGATTCCCTGCCTCTGATTCCCCGCGTTCTATTCCCTGCCTCTGATTCCCCGCCTGTGATTCCCCATCTCTGATTCACCACCTCTGATTCCCCACCACTGATTCCCCATATCTAATTCCCCGCCTCTGTTTGCCCGCCTCTGATTCCCCGCCTCTGTTTCCCCATATCTGATTCCTCGCCTCTGAATCCCCAACTCTGATTCCCTGCCTCTGATTCCCCAGCTTCATTCCCCGCCTTTGATTCCCCCCGTCTGATTCCCAGCCTCTGAATCCTCGTGTCTGATAACCTGCCTCTGATTCCTCGCCACTGATTCCCCATCTCAGATTCACCGCCTCTGATTCCCCACCTCTGATTCCCCATCTCTGATTCCGCACATCCGATTCGCTGGCTCTGATTCCCCACCTCTGATTCCCGGCCTCTTATTCCCGGCATCTGATTCCGGCCTCTGATTCCCGGCCTCTGATTCCCTGCTTCTGATTCTGATTCCCTGCCTCTGATTCCCCATCTCTGATTCCCCATATTTCATTCCCCGCCTCTGATTCCCCAACTCTGATTCCCCACCTCTGATTCCCCAGCTCTGATTCCCCGCCTCTGATTCCCCGCATCTGATTCCCTGCAACTGAATCCAAGCCTCTGATTCCCTGCCTCTGATTCCCAACCTCTGATTCCCAACCTCTGATTCCACACCTCTGATTCCCCATATCTGATTCCCCGCCTCTGTTTCCCCGCCTCTGATTCCCCGCCTCTGATTCCCCATATTTCATTCCCCGCCTCTGATTCCGCATCTCTGATTCCCGGACTCTGATTCCCCACCTCTGATTTCCGGCCTCTTATTCCCGGCATCTGATTCCGGCCTCTGATTCCCGGCCTCTGATTCCCTGCTTCTGATTCTGATTCCCTGCCTCTGATTCCCCATCTCTGATTCCGCACATCTAATTCCCTGCCTCTGATTCCCCACCTCTGATTCCCCATATCTGATTCCCCGCCTCTGTTTCCCCGCCTCTGATTCCCCGCCTCTGTTTCCCCATATCTAAGTCCCCGCCACTTATTCCCCAACTTTGATTCCCCACCTCTGATACCCCAGCTCTGATTCCCCGCCTCTGATTCCCCGCATATGATTCCATGCATCTGATTCCCAGCCTCTGATTCCCAGCCTCTGATTCCCAACCTCTGATTCCCCACCTCTGATTCCCTATATCTGATTCCCCGACTCTGTTTCCCCGCCTCTGATTCCCCGCCTCTGTTTCCCCATATCTGATTCCCCGCCTCTGAATCCCCAACTCTTATTCCCTGCCTCTAATTTCCCATGTCTGATTCCCCGCCTCTGATTCCCCGCGTCTGATTACCGGCCTCTGATTCCCCGCCTCTGATTCCCCATCTCTGATTCACAACCTCTGATTCCCCACCTCTGATTCCCCATATCTGATTCCCCGCCTCTGTTTCCCCGCCTCTGATTCCCCACCTCTGATTCCCAATATCTGATTCCCCGCCTCTGATTCCCCACCTCTGATTCCCCGCCTCTGATTCGCCAGCTATGATTCCCCGCCTCTGATTCCCCGCGTATGATTCCCTGCCTCTGATTCCCCGCCTCTGATTCCACATCTCTGATTCACCACCTCTGATTCCCCGCGTCTGATTCCCCGCCTCTGATTCCCCATCTCTGATTCCCCATCTCTGATTCCCCAATTCTGATTCCCCGCCTCTGATTCCCCAGCTCTGATTCCTCGCCTCTGATTCCCTTCCTCTGATTCCCAACCTCTGATTCCCCACCTCTGATTTCCCATATTGATTCCCTGCATCTGATTCCCGGCCTCTGATTCCCCGCCTCTGATTCCCCGCCTCTGATTCCCTGCCTCTGATTCCCTGCCTCTGATTCCCCGCCTCTGATTCCCTGCCTCTGATTCCCAACCTCTGATTCCCCACCTCTGATTCCCCGTGTTTGATTCCCCGCCTCTGTTTCCCCGCCTCTGATTCCCCGCCTCTGATTCCCCAACTCTAATTCCCCGCCTCTGATTCCCCATATCTGATTCCCCGCCTCTGTTTGCCCGCCTCTGATTCCCCGCCCCTGTTTCCCCATATCTGATTCCCTGCCTCTGATTCCCCAACTTTGATTCCCAGCCTCTGATTCCCCAGCTCTGATTCCCCGCCTCTGATTCCCCGTGTTTGATTCCCTGCCTCTGATTCCCCGCCTCTGATTCCCCATCTCTGATTCACCGCCTTTGATTCGCCACCTCTGATTCCCCATATCTGATTCCCCACCTCTGTTTCCCCGCCTCTGATTCCCCGCCTCTGATTCTCCATATCTCATTCCCCGCCTCGTTATCCCCATCTCTGATTCCCGGACTCTGATTCCCCACCTCTGATTCCCTGCCTCTTACTCCCAGCATCTGATTCCAGGTCTCTGATTCCCGGCCTCTGACTCCCCGCTTCTGATTCTGATTCCCTGCCTCTGATTCCCCATCTCTGATTCCGCACATCTGATTACATGCCTCTGATTCCCCACCTCTGATTCCCCATATCTGATTCCCCGCCTCTGTTTGCACGCCTCTGATTCCCCACCTCTGATTCCCCATATCTGATTCCCCAGCTCTGATTTCCCGCCTCTGATTCCCCGCATCCGATTCCCCATATCTGATTCCCCGCCTCTGTTTCCCCGCCCCTGATTCCCCGCCTCTGTTTCCCCATATCTGATTCCCTGCCTCTGATTCCCAACTATGATTCCCCGCCTCTGATTCCCCAGCTCTGATTCCCTGCCTCTGATTCCCCGCGTTCTATTCCCTGCCTCTGATTCCCCGCCTCTGTTTCCCCATATCTAAGTCCCCGCCTCTGATTCCCCAACTTTGATTCCCCACCTCTGATTCCCCAGCTCTGATTCCCCGCCTCTGATTCCCCGCATCTTATTCCATGCATCTGATTCCCAGCCTCTGATTCCCAGCCTCTGATTCCCAACCTCTGATTCCCCACCTCTGATCCCCATATCTGATTCCCCGCCTCTGTCTCCCCGCCTCTGATTCCCCGCCTCTGTTTCCCCATATCTGATCCCCGCCTCTATTTGCCCGCCTCTGATTCCCCGCCTCTGTTTCCCCATATCTGATTCCCCGCCTCTAATTTCCCAGCTCTGATTCCCCGCCTCTGATTCCCCGCGTCTGATTACCGGCCTCTGATTCCCCGCCTCTGATTCCCCATCTCTGATTCACAACCTCTGATTCCCCACCTCTGATACACCATATCTGATTCCCCGCCTCTGTTTCACCGCCTCTGATTCCCCACCTCTGATTCCCAATATCTGATTCCCCGCCTCTGATTCCCCACCTCTGATTCCCCGCCTCTGATTCGCCAGCTATGATTCCCCGCCTCTTATTCCCCGCGTCTGATTCCCTGCCTCTGATTCCCCGCCTCTGATTCCACATCTCTGATTCACCACCTCTGATTCCCCGCGTCTGATTCCCTGCCTCTGATTCCCCATCTCTGATTCCCCATCTCTGATTCCCCAATTCTGATTCCCCTCCTCTGATTCCCCGTGTTTGATTCCCTGCCTCTGATTCCCGGCCTCTGATTCCCCATCTCTGATTCACCGCCTTTTATTCGCCACCTCTGATTCGCCATATCTGATTCCCCGCCTCTGTTTCCCTGCCTCTGATTCCCCGCCTCTTATTCCCCATATCTCATTCCCCGCCTCTGAATCCCCACCTCTGATTTCCGGCCTCTTATTCCCGGCATCTGATTCCGGCCTCTGATTCCCGGCATCTGATTCCCTGCTTCTGATTCTGATTCCCTGCCTTTGATTCCCCATCTCTGATTCCGCACATCTGATTCCCTGCCTCTGATTCCCCATCTCTGATTCCCCATATCTGATTCCCCGCATCTGTTTCCCCGCCTCTGATTCCCCGCCTCTGTTTCCCAATATCTAAGTCCCCGCCTCTGATTCCCCAGCTCTGATTCCCCGCCTCTGATTCCCCGCATCTGATTCCCTGCATCTGATTCCCCGCCTCTGTTTCACCGCCTCTGATTCCCCACCTCTGATTCCCAATATCTGATTCCCCGCCTCTGATTCCCCACCTCTGATTCCCCGCCTCTGATTCGCCAGCTATGATTCCCCGCCTCTTATTCCCCGCGTCTGATTCCCTGCCTCTGATTCCCCGCCTCTGATTCCACATCTCTGATTCACCACCTCTGATTCCCCGCGTCTGATTCCCTGCATCTGATTCCCCATCTCTGATTCCCCATCTCTGATTCCCCAATTCTGATTCCCCTCCTCTGATTCCCCGTGTTTGATTCCCTGCCTCTGATTCCCGGCCTCTGATTCCCCATCTCTGATTCACCGCCTTTGATTCGCCACCTCTGATTCGCCATATCTGATTCCCCGCCTCTGTTTCCCCGCCTCTGATTCCCCGCCTCTTATTCCCCATATCTCATTCCCCGTCTCTGAATCCCCACCTCTGATTTCCGGCCTCTTATTCCCGGCATCTGATTCCGGCCTCTGATTCCCGGTATCTGATTCCCTGCTTCTGATTCTGATTCCCTGCCTTTGATTCCCCATCTCTGATTCCGCACATCTGATTCCCTGCCTCTGATTCCCCATCTCTGATTCCCCATATCTGATTCCCCGCCTCTGTTTCCCCGCCTCTGATTCCCCGCCTCTGTTTCCCAATATCTAAGTCCCCGCCTCTGATTCCCCAGCTCTGATTCCCCGCCTCTGATTCCCCGCATCTGATTCCCTGCATCTGATTCCAAGCCTCTGATTCCCTGTTTCTGATTCCCAACCTCTGATTCCCCACCTCTGATTCCCCATATCTGATTCCCAGCCTCTGTTTCCCCGCCTCTGATTCCCCGCCTCTGTTTCCCCATATCTGATTCCCGGCCTCTGATTCCCCGCCTCTGATTCCCTGCCTCTGATTCCCCATCTCCGATTCCGCACATCTGATTCCCTGCCTCTGATTCCCCGCCTCTGATTCCCAGCCTCTGATTCCCTGCCTCTGATTCCCAACCTCTGATTCCCCACCTCTGATTCCCCGTGTTTGATTCCCCGCCTCTGTTTCCCCGCCTCTGATTCCCCGCCTCTGATTCCCCAACTCTAATTCCCCGCCTCTGATTCCCCATATCTGATTCCCCGCCTCTGTTTCCCCGCCTCTGATTCCCCGCCCCTGTTTCCCCATATCTGATTCCCTGCCTCTGATTCCCCAACTTTGATTCCCAGCCTCTGATTCCCCAGCTCTGATTCCCTGCCTCTGATTCCCCGTGTTTGATTCCCTGCCTCTGATTCCCCGCCTCTGATTCCCCATCTCTGATTCACCACCTTTGATTCGCCACCTCTGATTCCCCATATCTGATTCCCCACCTCTGTTTCCCCGCCTCTGATTCCCCGCCTCTGATTCTCCATATCTCATTCCCCGCCTCTCAATCCCCATCTCTGATTCCCGGACTCTGATTCCCCACCTCTGATTCCCGGCCTCTTACTCCCAGCATCTGATTCCAGGCCTCTGATTCCCGGCCTCTGACTCCCCGCTTCTGATTCTGATTCCCTGCCTCTGATTCCCCATCTCTGATTCTGCACATCTGATTACATGCCTCTGATTCCCCACCTCTGATTCCCCATATCTGATTCCCCGCCTCTGTTTCCACGCCTCTGATTCCCCACCTCTGATTCCCCATATCTGATTCCCCGCCTCTGTTTCCCCGCCCCTGATTCCCCGCCTCTGTTTCCCCATATCTGATTCCCTGCCTCTGATTCCCAACTATGATTCCCCGCCTCTGATTCCCCAGCTCTGATTCCCTGCCTCTGATTCCCCGCGTTCTATTCCCTGCCTCTGATTCCCCGCCTCTGTTTCCCCATATCTAAGTCCCCGCCTCTGATTCCCCAACTTTGATTCCCCACCTCTGATTCCCCAGCTCTGATTCCCCGCCTCTGATTCCCCGCATCTTATTCCATGCATCTGATTCCCAGCCTCTGATTCCCAGCCTCTGATTCCCAACCTCTGATTCCCCACCTCTGATCCCCATATCTGATTCCCCGCCTCTGTCTCCCCGCCTCTGATTCCCCGCCTCTGTTTCCCCATATCTGATCCCCGCCTCTATTTGCCCGCCTCTGATTCCCCGCCTCTGTTTCCCCATATCTGATTCCCCGCCTCTAATTTCCCAGCTCTGATTCCCCGCCTCTGATTCCCCGCGTCTGATTACCGGCCTCTGATTCCCCGCCTCTGATTCCCCATCTCTGATTCACAACCTCTGATTCCCCACCTCTGATACCCCATATCTGATTCCCCGCCTCTGTTTCACCGCCTCTGATTCCCCACCTCTGATTCCCAATATCTGATTCCCCGCCTCTGATTCCCCACCTCTGATTCCCCGCCTCTGATTCGCCAGCTATGATTCCCCGCCTCTTATTCCCCGCGTCTGATTCCCTGCCTCTGATTCCCCGCCTCTGATTCCACATCTCTGATTCACCACCTCTGATTCCCCGCGTCTGATTCCCTGCCTCTGATTCCCCATCTCTGATTCCCCATCTCTGATTCCCCAATTCTGATTCCCCTCCTCTGATTCCCCGTGTTTGATTCCCTGCCTCTGATTCCCGGCCTCTGATTCCCCATCTCTGATTCACCGCCTTTGATTCGCCACCTCTGATTCGCCATATCTGATTCCCCGCCTCTGTTTCCCCGCCACTGATTCCCCGCCTCTTATTCCCCATATCTCATTCCCCGCCTCTGAATCCCCACCTCTGATTTCCGGCCTCTTATTCCCGGCATCTGATTCCGGCCTCTGATTCCCGGCATCTGATTCCCTGCTTCTGATTCTGATTCCCTGCCTTTGATTCCCCATCTCTGATTCCGCACATCTGATTCCCTGCCTCTGATTCCCCATCTCTGATTCCCCATATCTGATTCCCCGCCTCTGTTTCCCCGCCTCTGATTCCCCGCCTCTGTTTCCCAATATCTAAGTCCCCGCCTCTGATTCCCCAGCTCTGATTCCCCGCCTCTGATTCCCCGCATCTGATTCCCTGCATCTGATTCCCCGCCTCTGTTTCACCGCCTCTGATTCCCCACCTCTGATTCCCAATATCTGATTCCCCGCCTCTGATTCCCCACCTCTGATTCCCCGCCTCTGATTCGCCAGCTATGATTCCCCGCCTCTTATTCCCCGCGTCTGATTCCCTGCCTCTGATTCCCCGCCTCTGATTCCACATCTCTGATTCACCACCTCTGATTCCCCGCGTCTGATTCCCTGCCTCTGATTCCCCATCTCTGATTCCCCATCTCTGATTCCCCAATTCTGATTCCCCTCCTCTGATTCCCCGTGTTTGATTCCCTGCCTCTGATTCCCGGCCTCTGATTCCCCATCTCTGATTCACCGCCTTTGATTCGCCACCTCTGATTCGCCATATCTGATTCCCCGCCTCTGTTTCCCCGCCTCTGATTCCCCGCCTCTTATTCCCCATATCTCATTCCCCGCCTCTGAATCCCCACCTCTGATTTCCGGCCTCTTATTCCCGGCATCTGATTCCGGCCTCTGATTCCCGGCATCTGATTCCCTGCTTCTGATTCTGATTCCCTGCCTTTGATTCACCATCTCTGATTCCGCACATCTGATTCCCTGCCTCTGATTCCCCATCTCTGATTCCCCATATCTGATTCCCCGCCTCTGTTTCCCCGCCTCTGATTCCCCGCCTCTGTTTCCCAATATCTAAGTCCCCGCCTCTGATTCCCCAGCTCTGATTCCCCACCTCTGATTCCCCGCATCTGATTCCCAGCATCTGATTCCAAGCCTCTGATTCCCTGCCTCTGATTCCCAACCTCTGATTCCCCACCTCTGATTCCCCATATCTGATTCCCAGCCTCTGTTTCCCCGCCTCTGATTCCCCGCCTCTGTTTCCCCATATCTGATTCCCGGCCTCTGATTCCCCGCCTCTGATTCCCTGCCTCTGATTCCCCATCTCCGATTCCGCACATCTGATTCCCTGCCTCTGATTCCCCGCCTCTGATTCCCCGCCTCTGATTCCCTGCCTCTGATTCCCAACCTCTGATTCCCCACCTCTGATTCCCCGTGTTTGATTCCCCGCCTCTGTTTCCCCGCCTCTGATTCCCCGCCTCTGATTCCCCAACTCTAATTCCCCACCTCTGATTCCCCATATCTGATTCCCCGCCTCTGTTTCCCCGCCTCTGATTCCCCGCCCCTGTTTCCCCATATCTGATTCCCTGCCTCTGATTCCCCAACTTTGATTCCCAGCCTCTGATTCCCCAGCTCTGATTCCCTGCCTCTGATTCCCCGTGTTTGATTCCCTGCCTCTGATTCCCCGCCTCTGATTCCCCATCTCTGATTCACCGCCTTTGATTCGCCACCTCTGATTCCCCATATCTGATTCCCCACCTCTGTTTCCCCGCCTCTGATTCCCCGCCTCTGATTCTCCATATCTCATTCCCCGCCTCTGAATCCCCATCTCTGATTCCCGGACTCTGATTCCCCACCCCTGATTCCCGGCCTCTTACTCCCAGCATCTGATTCCAGGCCTCTGATTCCCGGCCTCTGACTCCCCGCTTCTGATTCTGATTCCCTGCCTCTGAATCACCATCTCTGATTCTGCACATCTGATTACATGCCTCTGATTCCCCACCTCTGATTCCCCATATCTGATTCCCCGCCTCTGTTTCCACGCCTCTGATTCCCCACCTCTGATTCCCCATATCTGATTCCCCAGCTCTGATTTCCCGCCTCTGATTCCCCGCATCCGATTCCCCATATCTGATTCCCCGCCTCTGTTTCCCCGCCCCTGATTCCCCGCCTCTGTTTCCCCATATCTGATTCCCCGCCTCTGATTCCCAACTATGATTCCCCGCCTCTGATTCCCCAGCTCTGATTTCCTGCCTCTGATTCCCCGCGTTCTATTCCCTGCCTCTGATTCCCCGCCTGTGATTCCCCATCTCTGATTCACCACCTCTGATTCCCCACCACTGATTCCCCATATCTAATTCCCCGCCTCTGTTTGCCCGCCTCTGATTCCCCGCCTCTGTTTCCCCATATCTGATTCCCCGCCTCTGAATCCCCAACTCTGATTCCCTGCCACTGATTCCCCAGCTTCATTCCCCGCCTTTGATTCCCCCCGTCTGATTCCCAGCCTCTGAATCCTCGTGTCTGATAACCTGCCTCTGATTCCTCGCCACTGATTCCCCATCTCAGATTCACCGCCTCTGATTCCCCACCTCTGATTCCCCATCTCTGATTCCGCACATCCGATTCGCTGGCTCTGATTCCCCACCTCTGATTCCCGGCCTCTTATTCCCGGCATCTGATTCCGGCCTCTGATTCCCGGCCTCTGATTCCCTGCTTCTGATTCTGATTCCCTGCCTCTGATTCCCCACCTCTGATTCCCCATATCTGATTCCCCGCCTCTGTTTCCCCGCCTTTGATTCCCCGCCTCTGTTTCCCAATATCTAAGTCCCCGCCTCTGATTCCCCAACTCTGATTCCCCACCTCTGATTCCCCAGCTCTGATTCCCCGCCTCTGATTCCCCACATCTGATTCCCTGCAACTGAATCCAAGCCTCTGATTCCCTGCCTCTGATTCCCAACCTCTGATTCCCAACCTCTGATTCCACACCTCTGATTCCCCATATCTGATTCCCCGCCTCTGTTTCCCCGCCTCTGATTCCCCGCCTCTGATTCCCCATATTTCATTCCCCGCCTCTGATTCCGCATCTCTGATTCCCGGACTCTGATTCCCCACCTCTGATTTCCGGCCTCTTATTCCCGGCATCTGATTCCGGCCTCTTATTCCCGGCCTCTGATTCCCTGCTTCTGATTCTGATTCCCTGCCTCTGATTCCCCATCTCTGATTCCGCACATCTAATTCCCTGCCTCTGATTCCCCACCTCTGATTCCCCATATCTGATTCCCCGCCTCTGTTTCCCCGCCTCTGATTCCCCGCCTCTGTTTCCCCATATCTAAGTCCCAGCCTCTTATTCCCCAACTGTGATTCCCTGCCTCTAATTTCCCATGTCTGATTCCCCGCCTCTGACTCCCCGCCTCTGTTTCCCCGCCTCTGATTCCCTGCCCCTGTTTCCCCATATCTGATTCCCTGCCTCTGATTCCCCAACTCTGATTCCCCGCCTCTGATTCCCCAGCTCTGATTCCCCGCCTCTGATTTCCCGTGTTTGATTCCCTGCCTCTGATTCCCCGCCTCTGATTCCCCATCTCTGATTCACCGCCTTTGATTCGCCACCTCTGATTCCACATATCTGATTCCCCACCTCTGTTTCCCCGCCTCTGATTCCCCGCCTCTGATTCTCCATCTCTCATTCCCCGCCTCTGAATCCCCATCTCTGATTCCCGGACTCTGATTCCCCACCTCTGATTCCCGGCCTCTTATTCCCAGCATCTGATTCCCGGCCTCTGATTCCCGGCCTCTGATTCCCCGCTTCTGATTCTGATTCCCTGCCTCTGATTCCCCATCTCTGATTCCGCACATCTGATTCCCTGCCTCTGATTCCCCACCTCTGATTCCCCATATGATTTCCCGCCTCTGTTTCCCCGCCTCTGATTCCCCGCCTCTGTTTCCCCATATCTAATTCCCAACCTCTGATGCCCCAACTCTGATTCCCTGCCTCTGATTCCCCGCGTTCTATTCCCTGCCTCTGATTCCCCACCTCTGATTCCCCGACTCTGATCCCCACCTCTGATTCCCCAGCTCTGATTCCCCGCCTCTGATTCCCCAACTCTGATTCCCCGCCTCTGATTCCTCAGCTCTGATTCCCCGCCTCTGATTCCCCGTGTTTGATTCCCTGCCTCTGATTCCCCGCCTCTGATTCCCCATCTCTGATTCACAGCCTCTGATTCCCCACCTCTGATTCCCCATCTCTGATTCCGCACATCTGATTCCCTGCCTCTGATTCCCCGACTCTGATCCCCACCTCTGATTCCCCAGCTCTGATTCCCCGCCTCTGATTCCCCAACTCTGATTCCCCGCCTCTATTCCCCACTCTGATTCCCCGCCTCTGATTCCCCGTGTTTGATTCCCTGCCTCTGATTCCCCGCCTCTGATTCCCCAGCTCTGATTCCCCGCCTCTGATTCCCCGCATCTTATTCCATGTATCTGATTCCCAGCCTCTGATTCCCAACCTCTGATTCCCCACCTCTGATCCCCATATCTGATTCCCCGCCTCTGTTTCCGCGCCTCTGATTCCCCGCCTCTGTTTCCCCATATCTGATCCCCGCCTCTATTTGCCCGCCTCTGATTCCCCGCCTCTGTTTCCCCATATCTGATTCCCCGCCTCTGAATCCCCAACTCTGATTCCCTGCCTCTAATTTCCCAGCTCTGATTCCCCGCCTCTGATTCCCCGCGTCTGATTACCGGCCTCTGATTCCCCGCCTCTGATTCCCCATCTCTGATTCACCGCCTTTGATTCGCCACCTCTGATTCGCCATATCAGATTCCCCGCCTCTGTTTCCCCGCCTCTGATTCCCCGCCTCTTATTCCCCATATCTCATTCCCCGCCTCTGAATCCCCATCTCTGATTCCCGGACTCTGATTCCCCACCTCTGATTTCCGGCCTCTTATTCCCGGCATCTGATTCCGGCCTCTGATTCCCGGCATCTGATTCCCTGCTTCTGATTCTGATTCCCTGCCTTTGATTCCCCATCTCTGATTCCGCACATCTGATTCCCTGCCTCTGATTCCCCATCTCTGATTCCCCATATCGGATTCCCCTCCTCTGTTTCCCCGCCTCTGATTCCCCGCCTCTGTTTCCCAATATCTAAGTCCCCGCCTCTGATTCCCCAGCTCTGATTCCCCGCCTCTGATTCCCCGCATCTGATTCCCTGCATCTGATTCCAAGCCTCTGATTCCCTGCCTCTGATTCCCAACCTCTGATTCCCCACCTCTGATTCCCCATATCTGATTCCCAGCCTCTGTTTCCCCGCCTCTGATTCCCCGCCTCTGTTTCCCCATATCTGATTCCCGGCCTCTGATTCCCCGCCTCTGATTCCCTGCCTCTGATTCCCCATCTCCGATTCCGCACATCTGATTCCCTGCCTCTGATTCCCCGCCTCTGATTCCCCGCCTCTGATTCCCTGCCTCTGATTCCCAACCTCTGATTCCCCACCTCTGATTCCCCGTGTTTGATTCCCCGCCTCTGTTTCCCCGCCTCTGATTCCCCGCCTCTGTTTCCCCGCATCTGATTCCCCGCCTCTGTTTCCCCATATCTGATTCCCCGCCTCTGTTTCCCCAACTCTGATTCCCTGCCTCTAATTTCCCCATATCTGATTCCCCGCCTCTGATTCCCCGCGTCTGATTACCGGCCTCTGATTCCCCACCTCTGATTCCCCATATCTGATTCCCCGCCTCTGTTTCCCCGCCTCTGATTCCCCACCTCTGATTCCCAATATCTGATTCCCCGCCTCTGATTCCCCACCTCTGATTCCCCACCTCTGATTCGCCAGCTATGATTCCACGCCTCTGATTATCCGCCTCTGATTCCCTGCCTCTGATTCCCCGCCTCTGATTCCACATCTCTGATTCACCACCTCTGATTCCCCGCGTCTGATTCCCCGCCTCTGATTCCCCATCTCTGATTCCCAATCTCTGATTCCCCAATTCTGATTCCCCACCTCTGATCCCCCAACTCTGATTCCCCGCCTCTGATTCCCCACCTCTGATTCCCCATCTCTGATTCCGCACATCCGATTCCCTGCCTCTGATTCCCCGCCTCTGATTCACCGCCTCTGATTCCCGGCCTCTGATTTCCCGCCTCTGATTCCCTGCCACTGATACCCCGCCCCTGATTCCCCACCTCTGATTCCCCGCCTCTGTTTCCCCATATCTAATTCCGAACCTCTGATGCCCCAACTCTGATTCCCTGCCTCTGATTCCCCGCGTTCTATTCCCTGCCTCTGATTCCCCGCCTGTGATTCCCCATCTCTGATTCACCACCTCTGATTCCCCACCTCTGATTCCCCATATCTAATTCCCCGCCTCTGTTTTCCCGCCTCTGATTCCCCGCCTCTGTTTCCCCATATCTGATTCCCCGCCTCTGAATCCCCAACTCTGATTCCCTGCCTCTGATTCCCCAGCGCTGATTCCCCGCCTTTGATTCCCCCCGTCTGATTCCCAGCCTCTGAATCCCCGTGTCTGATTTCCTGCCTCTGATTCACCGCCTCTGATTCCCCATCTCTGATTCACCGCCTCTGATTCCCCACCTCTGATTCCCCATCTCTGATTCCGCACATCTGATTCCCTGCCTCTGATTCCCCGACTCTGATTCCCCAGCTCTGATTCCCCGCCTCTGATTCCCCAACTCTGATTCCCCGCCTCTGATTCCCCAGCTCTGATTCCCCACCTCTGATTCACCGCATTTGATTCGCCACCTCTGAATCCCCATATCTGATTCCTCGCCTCTGTTTCCCCGCCTCTGATTCCCTTCCTCTGATTCCCCATATCTCATTCCCCGCCTCTGATTCCCCATTTCTGATTCCCGGACTCTGATTCCCAACCTCTGATTCCCGGCCTCTTATTCCCGGCATCTGATTCCGGCCTCTAATTCCCGGCCTCTGATTCCCTGCTTCTGATTCTGATTCCCCACCTCTGATTCCCCATCTCTGATTCCGCACATCCGATTCCCTGCCTCTGAATCCCCGCCCCTGATTCATCGCCTCTGATTCCCGGCCTCTGATTTCCCGCCTCTGATTCCCTGCCACTGATACCCCGCCCCTGATTCCCCACCTCTGATTCCCCATATCTGATTCCCCCCCTCTGTTTCCCCGCCTCTGATTCCCCGCCTCTGATTCCCCATATCTGATTCCCCGCCACTGATTCCCCAACTCTGATTCCCCGCCTCTGATTCCCCAGCTCTGATTCCCCGCCTCTGATTCCCCGCATCTGATTCCCTGCATCTGATTCCAAGCCTCTGATTTCCTGCCTCTGATTCCCAACCTCTGATTCCCCACCTCTGATTCCCCATATCTGATTCCCCACCTCTGTTTCCCTGCCTCTGATTCCCCGCCTCTGTTTCCCCATATCTAATTCCCAACCTCTGATGCCCCAACTCTGATTCCCTGCCTCTGATTCCCCGCGTTCTATTCCCTGCCTCTGATTCCCCGCCTGTGATTCCCCATCTCTGATTCACCACCTCTGATTCCCCACCTCTGATTCCCCATATCTAATTCCCCGCCTCTGTTTTCCCGCCTCTGATTCCCCACCTCTGATTCCCCATCTCTGATTCCCCATATCTGATTCCCCGCCTTCTGTTCCCCACCTCTGATTCCCCGCCTCTGTTTCCCCATATCTAAGTCCCCGACTCTGATTCCCCAACTTTGATTCCCCACCTCTGATTCCCCAGCTCTGATTCCCCGCATCTGATTCCATGCATCTGATTCCCAGCCTCTGATTCCCTGCCTCTGATTCCCAACCTCTGATTCCCCACCTCTGATTCCCCATATCTGATTCCCCGCCTCTGTTTCCCCGCCTCTGATTCCCCTCCTCTGTTTCCCCATATCTGATCCCCGCCTCTATTTGCCCGCCTCTGATTCCCCGCCTCTGTTTCCCCATATCTGATTCCCCGCCTCTGAATCCCCAACTCTGATTCCCTGCCTCTAATTTCCCAGCTCTGATTCCCCGCCTCTGATTCCCCGTGTCTGATTTCCTGCCTCTGATTCCCCACCTCTGATTACCCATGTCTAATTCACCGCCTCTGATTCCCCACCTCTGATTCCCCATCTCTGATTTGGCACATCCGATTCCCTGCCTCTGATTCCCCGCCTCTGAATCACTGCCTCTGATTCCCCAGCTCTGATACCCCGCCTCTGATTCCCCGCGTCTTATTCCCTGCTTCTGATTCTGATTCCCTGCCTCTGATTCCCCATCTCTGATTCCGCACATCTGATTCCCTGCCTCTGATTCCCCACCTCTGATTCCCCATATCTGATTCCCCGCCTCTGATTCCCCGCCTCTGTTTCCCCATATCTAAGTCCCCGCCTCTGATTCCCCAACTCTGATTCCCCACCTCTGATTCCCCAGCTCTGATTCCCCGCCTCTGATTCCCCGTGTCTGATTCCCTGCATCTGATTCCCAGCCTCTGATTCCCTGCCTGTGATTCCCAACCTCTGATTCCCCACCTCTGATTCCCCATATCTGATTCCCCGCCTCTGTTTCCCCGCCTCTGATTCCCCGCCACTGTTTCCCCATATCTGATTCCCCGCCTCTGAATCCCCAACTCTGATTCCCTGCATCTAATTCCCCAGCTCTGATTCCCCGCCTCTGATTCCCCGTGTCTGATTTCCTGCCTCTGATTCCCCGCCTCTGATTACCCATGTCTGATTCACCGCCTCTGATTCCCCACCTCTGATTCCCCATCTCTGATTCCGCACATCCGATTCCCTGCCTCTGATTCCCCGCCTCTGATTCACCGCCTCTGATTCCCGGCCTCTGATTTCCCGCCTCTGATTCCCTGCCACTGATACCCCGCCCCTGATTCCCCACCTCTGATTCCCCGCCTCTGTTTCCCCATATCTAATTCCGAACCTCTGATGCCCCAACTCTGATTCCCTGCCTCTGTTTCCCCGCGTTCTATTCCCTGCCTCTGATTCCCCGCCTGTGATTCCCCATCTCTGATTCACCACCTCTGATTCCCCACCTCTGATTCCCCATATCTAATTCCCCGCCTCTGTTTTCCCGCCTCTGATTCCCCGCCTCTGTTTCCCCATATCTGATTCCCCGCCTCTGAATCCCCAACTCTGATTCCCTGCCGCTGATTCCCCAGCTCTGATTCCCCGCCTTTGATTCCCCCCGTCTGATTCCCAGCCTCTGAATCCCCGTGTCTGATTTCCTGCCTCTGATTCACTGCCTCTGATTCCCCATCTCTGATTCACCGCCTCTGATTCCCCACCTCTGATTCCCCATCTCTGATTCCGCACATCTGATTCCCTGCCTCTGATTCCCCGACTCTGATTCCCCAGCTCTGATTCCCCGCCTCTGATTCCCCAACTCTGATTCCCCGCCTCTGATTCCCCAGCTCTGATTCCCCGCCTCTGATTCCCCAACTCTGATTCCCCGCCTCTGATTCCCCAGCTCTGATTCCCCGCCTCTGATTCACCGCATATGATTCCCCACCACTGGTTCCCCATATCTAATTCCCCGCCTCTGTTTGCCCGCCTCTGATTCCCCGCCTCTGTTTCCCCATATCTGATTCCCCGCCTCTGAATCCCCAACTCTGATTCCCTGCCACTGATTCCCCAGCTTCATTCCCCGCCTTTGATTCCCCCCGTCTGATTCCCAGCCTCTGAATCCTCGTGTCTGATAACCTGCCTCTGATTCCTCGCCACTGATTCCCCATCTCAGATTCACCGCCTCTGATTCCCCACCTCTGATTCCCCATCTCTGATTCCGCACATCCGATTCGCTGGCTCTGATTCCCCACCTCTGATTCCCGGCCTCTTATTCCCGGCATCTGATTCCGGCCTCTGATTCCCGGCCTCTGATTCCCTGCTTCTGATTCTGATTCCCTGCCTCTGATTCCCCACCTCTGATTCCCCATATCTGATTCCCCGCCTCTGTTTCCCCGCCTTTGATTCCCCGCCTCTGTTTCCCAATATCTAAGTCCCCGCCTCTGATTCCCCAACTCTGATTCCCCACCTCTGATTCCCCAGCTCTGATTCCCCGCCTCTGATTCCCCACATCTGATTCCCTGCAACTGAATCCAAGCCTCTGATTCCCTGCCTCTGATTCCCAACCTCTGATTCCCAACCTCTGATTCCACACCTCTGATTCCCCATATCTGATTCCCCGCCTCTGTTTCCCCGCCTCTGATTCCCCGCCTCTGATTCCCCATATTTCATTCCCCGCCTCTGATTCCGCATCTCTGATTCCCGGACTCTGATTCCCCACCTCTGATTTCCGGCCTCTTATTCCCGGCATCTGATTCCGGCCTCTTATTCCCGGCCTCTGATTCCCTGCTTCTGATTCTGATTCCCTGCCTCTGATTCCCCATCTCTGATTCCGCACATCTAATTCCCTGCCTCTGATTCCCCACCTCTGATTCCCCATATCTGATTCCCCGCCTCTGTTTCCCCGCCTCTGATTCCCCGCCTCTGTTTCCCCATATCTAAGTCCCAGCCTCTTATTCCCCAACTGTGATTCCCTGCCTCTAATTTCCCATGTCTGATTCCCCGCCTCTGACTCCCCGCCTCTGTTTCCCCGCCTCTGATTCCCTGCCCCTGTTTCCCCATATCTGATTCCCTGCCTCTGATTCCCCAACTCTGATTCCCCGCCTCTGATTCCCCAGCTCTGATTCCCCGCCTCTGATTTCCCGTGTTTGATTCCCTGCCTCTGATTCCCCGCCTCTGATTCCCCATCTCTGATTCACCGCCTTTGATTCGCCACCTCTGATTCCACATATCTGATTCCCCACCTCTGTTTCCCCGCCTCTGATTCCCCGCCTCTGATTCTCCATCTCTCATTCCCCGCCTCTGAATCCCCATCTCTGATTCCCGGACTCTGATTCCCCACCTCTGATTCCCGGCCTCTTATTCCCAGCATCTGATTCCCGGCCTCTGATTCCCGGCCTCTGATTCCCCGCTTCTGATTCTGATTCCCTGCCTCTGATTCCCCATCTCTGATTCCGCACATCTGATTCCCTGCCTCTGATTCCCCACCTCTGATTCCCCATATGATTTCCCGCCTCTGTTTCCCCGCCTCTGATTCCCCGCCTCTGTTTCCCCATATCTAATTCCCAACCTCTGATGCCCCAACTCTGATTCCCTGCCTCTGATTCCCCGCGTTCTATTCCCTGCCTCTGATTCCCCACCTCTGATTCCCCGACTCTGATCCCCACCTCTGATTCCCCAGCTCTGATTCCCCGCCTCTGATTCCCCAACTCTGATTCCCCGCCTCTGATTCCTCAGCTCTGATTCCCCGCCTCTGATTCCCCGTGTTTGATTCCCTGCCTCTGATTCCCCGCCTCTGATTCCCCATCTCTGATTCACAGCCTCTGATTCCCCACCTCTGATTCCCCATCTCTGATTCCGCACATCTGATTCCCTGCCTCTGATTCCCCGACTCTGATCCCCACCTCTGATTCCCCAGCTCTGATTCCCCGCCTCTGATTCCCCAACTCTGATTCCCCGCCTCTATTCCCCACTCTGATTCCCCGCCTCTGATTCCCCGTGTTTGATTCCCTGCCTCTGATTCCCCGCCTCTGATTCCCCAGCTCTGATTCCCCGCCTCTGATTCCCCGCATCTTATTCCATGTATCTGATTCCCAGCCTCTGATTCCCAACCTCTGATTCCCCACCTCTGATCCCCATATCTGATTCCCCGCCTCTGTTTCCGCGCCTCTGATTCCCCGCCTCTGTTTCCCCATATCTGATCCCCGCCTCTATTTGCCCGCCTCTGATTCCCCGCCTCTGTTTCCCCATATCTGATTCCCCGCCTCTGAATCCCCAACTCTGATTCCCTGCCTCTAATTTCCCAGCTCTGATTCCCCGCCTCTGATTCCCCGCGTCTGATTACCGGCCTCTGATTCCCCGCCTCTGATTCCCCATCTCTGATTCACCGCCTTTGATTCGCCACCTCTGATTCGCCATATCAGATTCCCCGCCTCTGTTTCCCCGCCTCTGATTCCCCGCCTCTTATTCCCCATATCTCATTCCCCGCCTCTGAATCCCCATCTCTGATTCCCGGACTCTGATTCCCCACCTCTGATTTCCGGCCTCTTATTCCCGGCATCTGATTCCGGCCTCTGATTCCCGGCATCTGATTCCCTGCTTCTGATTCTGATTCCCTGCCTTTGATTCCCCATCTCTGATTCCGCACATCTGATTCCCTGCCTCTGATTCCCCATCTCTGATTCCCCATATCGGATTCCCCTCCTCTGTTTCCCCGCCTCTGATTCCCCGCCTCTGTTTCCCAATATCTAAGTCCCCGCCTCTGATTCCCCAGCTCTGATTCCCCGCCTCTGATTCCCCGCATCTGATTCCCTGCATCTGATTCCAAGCCTCTGATTCCCTGCCTCTGATTCCCAACCTCTGATTCCCCACCTCTGATTCCCCATATCTGATTCCCAGCCTCTGTTTCCCCGCCTCTGATTCCCCGCCTCTGTTTCCCCATATCTGATTCCCGGCCTCTGATTCCCCGCCTCTGATTCCCTGCCTCTGATTCCCCATCTCCGATTCCGCACATCTGATTCCCTGCCTCTGATTCCCCGCCTCTGATTCCCCGCCTCTGATTCCCTGCCTCTGATTCCCAACCTCTGATTCCCCACCTCTGATTCCCCGTGTTTGATTCCCCGCCTCTGTTTCCCCGCCTCTGATTCCCCGCCTCTGTTTCCCCGCATCTGATTCCCCGCCTCTGTTTCCCCATATCTGATTCCCCGCCTCTGTTTCCCCAACTCTGATTCCCTGCCTCTAATTTCCCCATATCTGATTCCCCGCCTCTGATTCCCCGCGTCTGATTACCGGCCTCTGATTCCCCACCTCTGATTCCCCATATCTGATTCCCCGCCTCTGTTTCCCCGCCTCTGATTCCCCACCTCTGATTCCCAATATCTGATTCCCCGCCTCTGATTCCCCACCTCTGATTCCCCACCTCTGATTCGCCAGCTATGATTCCACGCCTCTGATTATCCGCCTCTGATTCCCTGCCTCTGATTCCCCGCCTCTGATTCCACATCTCTGATTCACCACCTCTGATTCCCCGCGTCTGATTCCCCGCCTCTGATTCCCCATCTCTGATTCCCAATCTCTGATTCCCCAATTCTGATTCCCCACCTCTGATCCCCCAACTCTGATTCCCCGCCTCTGATTCCCCACCTCTGATTCCCCATCTCTGATTCCGCACATCCGATTCCCTGCCTCTGATTCCCCGCCTCTGATTCACCGCCTCTGATTCCCGGCCTCTGATTTCCCGCCTCTGATTCCCTGCCACTGATACCCCGCCCCTGATTCCCCACCTCTGATTCCCCGCCTCTGTTTCCCCATATCTAATTCCGAACCTCTGATGCCCCAACTCTGATTCCCTGCCTCTGATTCCCCGCGTTCTATTCCCTGCCTCTGATTCCCCGCCTGTGATTCCCCATCTCTGATTCACCACCTCTGATTCCCCACCTCTGATTCCCCATATCTAATTCCCCGCCTCTGTTTTCCCGCCTCTGATTCCCCGCCTCTGTTTCCCCATATCTGATTCCCCGCCTCTGAATCCCCAACTCTGATTCCCTGCCTCTGATTCCCCAGCGCTGATTCCCCGCCTTTGATTCCCCCCGTCTGATTCCCAGCCTCTGAATCCCCGTGTCTGATTTCCTGCCTCTGATTCACCGCCTCTGATTCCCCATCTCTGATTCACCGCCTCTGATTCCCCACCTCTGATTCCCCATCTCTGATTCCGCACATCTGATTCCCTGCCTCTGATTCCCCGACTCTGATTCCCCAGCTCTGATTCCCCGCCTCTGATTCCCCAACTCTGATTCCCCGCCTCTGATTCCCCAGCTCTGATTCCCCACCTCTGATTCACCGCATTTGATTCGCCACCTCTGAATCCCCATATCTGATTCCTCGCCTCTGTTTCCCCGCCTCTGATTCCCTTCCTCTGATTCCCCATATCTCATTCCCCGCCTCTGATTCCCCATTTCTGATTCCCGGACTCTGATTCCCAACCTCTGATTCCCGGCCTCTTATTCCCGGCATCTGATTCCGGCCTCTAATTCCCGGCCTCTGATTCCCTGCTTCTGATTCTGATTCCCCACCTCTGATTCCCCATCTCTGATTCCGCACATCCGATTCCCTGCCTCTGAATCCCCGCCCCTGATTCATCGCCTCTGATTCCCGGCCTCTGATTTCCCGCCTCTGATTCCCTGCCACTGATACCCCGCCCCTGATTCCCCACCTCTGATTCCCCATATCTGATTCCCCCCCTCTGTTTCCCCGCCTCTGATTCCCCGCCTCTGATTCCCCATATCTGATTCCCCGCCACTGATTCCCCAACTCTGATTCCCCGCCTCTGATTCCCCAGCTCTGATTCCCCGCCTCTGATTCCCCGCATCTGATTCCCTGCATCTGATTCCAAGCCTCTGATTTCCTGCCTCTGATTCCCAACCTCTGATTCCCCACCTCTGATTCCCCATATCTGATTCCCCACCTCTGTTTCCCTGCCTCTGATTCCCCGCCTCTGTTTCCCCATATCTAATTCCCAACCTCTGATGCCCCAACTCTGATTCCCTGCCTCTGATTCCCCGCGTTCTATTCCCTGCCTCTGATTCCCCGCCTGTGATTCCCCATCTCTGATTCACCACCTCTGATTCCCCACCTCTGATTCCCCATATCTAATTCCCCGCCTCTGTTTTCCCGCCTCTGATTCCCCACCTCTGATTCCCCATCTCTGATTCCCCATATCTGATTCCCCGCCTTCTGTTCCCCACCTCTGATTCCCCGCCTCTGTTTCCCCATATCTAAGTCCCCGACTCTGATTCCCCAACTTTGATTCCCCACCTCTGATTCCCCAGCTCTGATTCCCCGCATCTGATTCCATGCATCTGATTCCCAGCCTCTGATTCCCTGCCTCTGATTCCCAACCTCTGATTCCCCACCTCTGATTCCCCATATCTGATTCCCCGCCTCTGTTTCCCCGCCTCTGATTCCCCTCCTCTGTTTCCCCATATCTGATCCCCGCCTCTATTTGCCCGCCTCTGATTCCCCGCCTCTGTTTCCCCATATCTGATTCCCCGCCTCTGAATCCCCAACTCTGATTCCCTGCCTCTAATTTCCCAGCTCTGATTCCCCGCCTCTGATTCCCCGTGTCTGATTTCCTGCCTCTGATTCCCCACCTCTGATTACCCATGTCTAATTCACCGCCTCTGATTCCCCACCTCTGATTCCCCATCTCTGATTTGGCACATCCGATTCCCTGCCTCTGATTCCCCGCCTCTGAATCACTGCCTCTGATTCCCCAGCTCTGATACCCCGCCTCTGATTCCCCGCGTCTTATTCCCTGCTTCTGATTCTGATTCCCTGCCTCTGATTCCCCATCTCTGATTCCGCACATCTGATTCCCTGCCTCTGATTCCCCACCTCTGATTCCCCATATCTGATTCCCCGCCTCTGATTCCCCGCCTCTGTTTCCCCATATCTAAGTCCCCGCCTCTGATTCCCCAACTCTGATTCCCCACCTCTGATTCCCCAGCTCTGATTCCCCGCCTCTGATTCCCCGTGTCTGATTCCCTGCATCTGATTCCCAGCCTCTGATTCCCTGCCTGTGATTCCCAACCTCTGATTCCCCACCTCTGATTCCCCATATCTGATTCCCCGCCTCTGTTTCCCCGCCTCTGATTCCCCGCCACTGTTTCCCCATATCTGATTCCCCGCCTCTGAATCCCCAACTCTGATTCCCTGCATCTAATTCCCCAGCTCTGATTCCCCGCCTCTGATTCCCCGTGTCTGATTTCATGCCTCTGATTCCCCGCCTCTGATTACCCATGTCTGATTCACCGCCTCTGATTCCCCACCTCTGATTCCCCATCTCTGATTCCGCACATCCGATTCCCTGCCTCTGATTCCCCGCCTCTGATTCACCGCCTCTGATTCCCGGCCTCTGATTTCCCGCCTCTGATTCCCTGCCACTGATACCCCGCCCCTGATTCCCCACCTCTGATTCCCCGCCTCTGTTTCCCCATATCTAATTCCGAACCTCTGATGCCCCAACTCTGATTCCCTGCCTCTGTTTCCCCGCGTTCTATTCCCTGCCTCTGATTCCCCGCCTGTGATTCCCCATCTCTGATTCACCACCTCTGATTCCCCACCTCTGATTCCCCATATCTAATTCCCCGCCTCTGTTTTCCCGCCTCTGATTCCCCGCCTCTGTTTCCCCATATCTGATTCCCCGCCTCTGAATCCCCAACTCTGATTCCCTGCCGCTGATTCCCCAGCTCTGATTCCCCGCCTTTGATTCCCCCCGTCTGATTCCCAGCCTCTGAATCCCCGTGTCTGATTTCCTGCCTCTGATTCACTGCCTCTGATTCCCCATCTCTGATTCACCGCCTCTGATTCCCCACCTCTGATTCCCCATCTCTGATTCCGCACATCTGATTCCCTGCCTCTGATTCCCCGACTCTGATTCCCCAGCTCTGATTCCCCGCCTCTGATTCCCCAACTCTGATTCCCCGCCTCTGATTCCCCAGCTCTGATTCCCCGCCTCTGATTCACCGCATATGATTCGCCACCTCTGAATCCCCATATCTGATTCCTCGCCTCTGTTTCCCCGCCTCTGATTCCCTTCCTCTGATTCCCCATATCTCATTCCCCGCCTCTGATTCCCCATCTCTGATTCCCGGACTCTGATTCCCAACCTCTGATTCCCGGCCTCTTATTCCCGGCATCTGATTCCGGCCTCTAATTCCCGGCCTCTGATTCCCTGCTTCTGATTCTGATTCCCCACCTCTGATTCCCCATTTCTGATTCCGCACATCCGATTCCCTGCCTCTGATTCCCCGCCCCTTATTCACCGCCTCTGATTCCCGGCCTCTGATTTCCCGCATCTGATTCCCTGCCACTGATACCCCGCCCCTGATTCCCCACCTCTGATTCCCCATATCTGATTCCCCTCCTCTGTTTACCCGCCTCTGATTCCCCGCCTCTGATTCCCCATATCTGATTCCCCGCCTCTGATTCCCCAACTCTGAATCCTTGCCTCTGATTCCCCAGCTCTGATTCCCCGCCTCTGATTCCCCGCATCTGATTCCCTGCATCTGATTCCAAGCCTCTGATTCCCTGCCTCTGATTCCCAACCTCTGATTCCCCACCTCTGATTCCCCATATCTGATTCCCCGCCTCTGTTTCCCCGCCTCTGGTTCCCTGCCTCTTATTCCCAACATCTGATTCCCCACCTCTGATTCCCCATATCTGATTCCCCGCCTCTGTTTCCCGGGCTCTGATTCCCCTCCTCTGATTCCCCAACTCTAATTACCGCCTCTGATTCCCCAGCTCTGATTCCCCGTGTTTGATTCCCTGCCTCTGATTCCCTGCCCTGATTCCCCATCTCTGTTTCACCGCCTCTGATTCCCCACGTCCATTCCCCATATCTGATTCCCCGCCTCTGAATCCCCATCTCTGATTCCCGGTCTCTGATTCCCCACCTCTGATTCCCGGCCTCTTATTCCCAGCATCTGATTCCCGGCCTCTGATTCCCGGCCTCTGATGCCCCGCTTCTGATTCTGATTCCCTGCCTCTGATTCCCCATCTCTGATTCCGCACATCTGATTCCCTGCCTCTGATTCCACACCTCTGATTCCCCATATCTGATTCCCCGCCTCTGTTTCCCAACCTCTGATTCCCCGCCTCTGTTTCCCCATATCTAATTCCCAACCTATGATGCCCCAACTCTGATTCCCTGCCTCTGATTCCCCGCGTTCTATTCCCTGCCTCTGATTCCCCGCCTGTGATTCCCCATCTCTGATTCACCACCTCTGATTCCCCACCTCTGATTCCCCATATCTAATTCCCCGACTCTGTTTTCCCGCCTCTGATTCCCCGCCTCTGTTTCCCCATATCTGATTCCCCGCCTCTGAATCCCCAACTCTGATTCCCTGCCTCTGATTCCCCAGCTCTGATTCCCCGCCTTTGATTCCCCCCGTCTGATTCCCAGCCTCTGAATCCCCGTGTCTGATTTCCTGCCGCTGATTCACCGCCTCTGATTCCCCATCTCTGATTCACCGCCTCTGATTCCCCACCTCTGATTCCCCATCTCTGATTCCGCACATGTGATTCCCTGCCTCTGATTCCCCGACTCTGATTCCACAGCTCTGATTCCCCGCCTCTGATTCCCTAACTCTGATTCCCCGCCTCTGATTCCCCAGCTCTGATTCCCCACCTCTGATTCACCGCCTTTGATTCGCCACCTCTGAATCCCCATATCTGATTCCTCGCCTCTGTTTCCCCGCCTCTGATTCCCTGCCTCTGATTCCCCATATCTCATTCCCCGCCTCTGATTCCCCATCTCTGATTCCCGGACTCTGATTCCCAACCTCTGATTCCCGGCATCTTATTCCCGGCATCTGATTCCGGCCTCTAATTACCGGACTCTGATTCCCTGCTTCTGATTCTGATTCCCCACCTCTGATTCCCCATCTCTGATTCCGCACATCCGATTGCCTGCCTCTGATTCCCCGCCCCTGATTCACCGCCTCTGATTCCCGGCCTCTGATTTCCCGCCTCTGATTCCCTGCCACTGATACCCCGCCCCTGATTCCCCACCTCTGATTCCCCATATCTGATTCCACCCCTCTGTTTCCCCGCCTCTGATTCCCCGCCTCTGATTCCCCATATCTGATTCCCCGCCTCTGATTCCCCAACTCTGATTCCCCGCCTCTGATTCCCCAGCTCTGATTCCCCGCCTCTGATTCCCCGCATCTGATTCCCTGCATCTGATTCCAAGCCTCTGATTCCCTGCCTCTGATTCCCAACCTCTGATTCCCCACCTCTGATTCCCCATATCTGATTCCCCGCCTCTGTTTCCCCGCCTCTGATTCCCCGCCTCTGTTTCCCCATATCTAATTCCCAACCTCTGATGCCCCAACTCTGATTCCCTGCCTCTGATTCCCCGCGTTCTATTCCCTGCCTCTGATTCCCCGCCTGTGATTCCCCATCTCTGATTCACCACCTCTGATTCCCCACCTCTGATTCCCCATATCTAATTCCCCGCCTCTGTTTTCCCGCCTCTGATTCCCCACCTCTGTTTCCCCATATCTGATTCCCCGCCTCTGAATCCCCAACTCTGATTCCCTGCCTCTGATTCCCTGCTTCTGATTCTGATTCCCCACCTCTGATTCCCCATCTCTGATTCCGCACATCTAATTCCCTGCCTCTGATTCCCCATCTCTGATTCCCCATATCTGATTCCCCGCCTTCTGTTCCCCACCTCTGATTCCCCGCCACTGTTTCCCCATATCTAAGTCCCCGACTCTGATTCCCCAACTTTGATTCCCCACCTCTGATTCCCCAGCTCTGATTCCCCGCCTCTGATTCCCCGCATCTGATTCCATGCATCTGATTCCCAGCCTCTGATTCCCTGCCTCTGATTCCCAACCTCTGATTCCCCACCTCTGATTCCCCATATCTGATTCCCCGCCTCTGTTTCCCCACCTCTGATTCTCCTCCTCTGTTTCCCCATATCTGATCCCCGCCTCTATTTACCTGCCTCTGATTCCCCGCCTCTGTTTCCCCATATCTGATTCCCCGCCTCTGAATCCCCAACTATGATTCCCTGCCTCTAATTTCCCAGCTCTGATTCCCCGCCTCTGATTCCCCGTGTCTGATTTCCTGCCTCTGATTCCCCGCCTCTGATTACCCATGTCTGATTCACCGCCTCTGATTCCCCACCTCTGATTCCCAATCTCTGATTCGGCACATCCGATTCCCTGCCTCTGATTCCCCGCCTCTGATTCACTGCCTCTGATTCCCCAGCTCTGATTCCCCGCCTCTGATTCCCCGCGTCTTATTCCCTGCTTCTGATTCTGATTCCCTGCCTCTGATTCCACATCTCTGATTCCGCATATCTGATTCCCTGCCTCTGATTCCCCACCTCTGATTCCCCATATCTGATTCCCCGCCTCTGTTTCCCCGCCTCTGATTCCCCGCCTCTGTTTCCCCATATCTAAGTCCCCGCCTCTGATTCCCCAACTCTGATTCCCCACCTCTGATTCCCCAGCTCTGATTCCCCGCCTCTGATTCCCCGCATCTGATTCCCTGCATCTGATTCCCAGCCTCTGATTCCCTGCCTGTGATTCCCAACCTCTGATTCCCCACCTCTGATTCCCCATATCTGATTCCCCGCCTCTGTTTCCCCGCCTCTGATTCCCCGCCACTGTTTCCCCATATCTGATTCCCCGCCTCTGAATCCCCAACTCTGATTCCCTGCATCTAATTCCCCAGCTCTGATTCCCCGCCTCTGATTCCCCGTGTCTGATTTCCTGCCTCTGATTCCCCGCCTCTGATTACCCATGTCTGATTCACCGCCTCTGATTCCCCACCTCTGATTCCCCATCTCTGATTCCGCACATCCGATTCCCTGCCTCTGATTCCCCGCCTCTGATTCACCGCCTCTGATTCCCGGCCTCTGATTTCCCGCCTCTGATTCCCTGCCACTGATACCCCGCCCCTGATTCCCCACCTCTGATTTCCCATATCTGATTCCCCGCCTCTGTTTCCCCGCCTCTGATTCCCCGCATCTGATTCCCCATATCTGATTCCCCGCCTCTGATTCCCCAACTCTGATTCCCCGCCTCTGATTCCCCAGCTCTGAATCCCCGCCTCTGATTCCCCGTGTCTGATTACCGGCCTCTGATTCCCCGCCTCTGATTCTCCATCTCTGATTCACAACATCTGATTCCCCACCTCTGATTCCCCATATCTGATTCCCCGCCTCTGTTTCCCCGCCTCTGATTCCCCACGTCTGATTAACAATATCTGATTCCCCGCCTCTGATTCCCCACCTCTGATTCCCGGCCTCTGATTCGCCAGCTATTATTCCCCGCCTCTGATTCCCCAGCTCTGATTCCCCGCCTCTGATTCCCCGTGTTTGATTCACCGCCTCTTATTCCCGGACTCTGATTCCCCATCTCTGATTCACCGCCTTTGATTCGCCAACTCTGATTCCCCATATCTGATTCCCCGCCTCTGTTTCCCCGCCTCTGATTCCCCGCCTCTGATTCCCCATATCTCATTCCCCGCCTCTGAATCCCCATCTCTGATTCCCGGACTCTGATTCCCCACCTCTGATTCCCGGCCTCTTATTCCCGGCATCTGATTCCGGCCTCTGATCCCCGGCCTCTGATTCCCTGCTTCTGATTCTGATTCCCTGCCTCTGATTCCCCATCTCTGATTGCGCACATCTGATTCCCTGCCTCTGATTCCCCACCTCTGATTCCCCATATCTGATTCCCCGCCTCTGTTTTCCCGCCTCTGATTCCCCGCCTCTGTTTCCCAATATCTAAATCCCCGCCTCTGATTCCCCAACTCTGATTCCCCACCTCTGATTCTCAAGCTCTGATTCCCCACCTCTGATTCCCTATCTCTGATTCCGCACATCTGATTCCCTGCCTCTGATTCCCCGACTCTGATTCCCCAGCTCTGATTCCCCGCCTCTGATTCCCCAACTCTGATTCCCCGCCTCTGATTCCCCAGCTCTGATTCCCCGCCTCTGATTCACCGCCTTTGATTCGCCACCTCTGAATCCCCATATTTGATTCCTCGCCTCTGTTTCCCCGCCTCTGATTCCCCGCCTCTGATTCCCCATATCTCATTCCCCGCCTCTGACTCCCCATCTCTGATTCCCGGACTCTGATTCCCAACCTCTGATTCCCGGCCTCTTATTCCTGGCATCTGATTCCGGCCTCTAATTCCCGGCCTCTGATTCCCTGCTTCTGATTCTGATTCCCCACCTCTGATTCCCCATCTCTGATTCCGCACATCCGATTCCCTGCCTCTGATTCCCCGCCCCTGATTCACCGCCTCTGATTCCCGGCCTCTGATTTCCCGCCTCTGATTCCCTGCCACTGATACCCCGCCCCTGATTCCCCACCTCTGATTCCCCATATCTGATTCCCGGCCTCTGTTTCCCCGCCTCTGATTCCCCGCCTCTGATTCCCCATATCTGATTCCCCGCCTCTGATTCCCCAACTCTGATTCCCCGCCTCTGATTCCCCAGCTCTGATTCCCCGCCTCTGATTCCCCAGCTCTGATTCCCCGCCTCTGATTCCCCGCATCTGATTCCCTGCATCTGATTCCAAGCCTCTGATTCCCTGCCTCTGATTCCCAACCTCTGATTCCCCACCTCTGATTCCCCATATCTGATTCCCCGCCTGTGATTCCCCATCTCTGATTCACCACCTCTGATTCCCCACCTCTGAATCCCCAACTCTGATTCCCTGCCTCTGATTCCCTGCTTCTGATTCTGATTCCCCATCTCTGATTCCCCATCTCTGATTCCGCACATCTAATTCCCTGCCTCTGATTCCCCATCACTGATTCCCCATATCTGATTCCCCGCCTTCTGTTCCCCACCTCTGATTCCGCGCCTCTGTTTCCCCATATCTAAGTCCCCGACTCTGATTCCCCATCTTTGATTCCCCACCTCTGATTCCCCAGCTCTGATTCCCCGCCTCTGATTCCCCGCATCTGATTCCATGCATCTGATTCCCAGCCTCTGATTCCCTGCCTCTGATTCCCATCCTCTGATTTTCCACCTCTGATTCCCCATATCTGATACACCGCCTCTGTTTCCCCGCCTCTGATTCCTCTCCTCTGTTTCCCCATATCTGATCCCCGCCTCTATGTGCCCACCTCTGATTCCCCGCCTCTGTTTCCCCATATATGATTCCCCGCCACTGAATCCCCAACTCTGATTCCCTGCCTCTAATTTCCCAGCTCTGATTCCCCGCCTCTGATTCCCCGTGTCTGATTTCCTGCCTCTGATTCCCTGCCTCTGATTACCCATGTCTGATTCACCCCCTCTGATTCCCCACCTCTGATTCCCCATCTCTGATTCCGCACATCCGATTCCCTGCCTCTGATTCCCCGCCTCTGATTCACTGCCTCTGATTCCCCAGCTCTGATTCCCCGCCTCTGATTCCCCGCGTCTTATTCCCTGCTTCTGATTCTGATTCCCTGCCTCTGATTCCCCATCTCTGATTCCGCACATCTGATTCCCTGCCTCTGATTCCCCACCTCTGATTCCCCATATCTGATTCCCCGCCTCTGTTTCCCCGCCTCTGATTCCCCGCCTCTGTTTCCCCATATCTAAGTCCCCGCCTCTGATTCCCCAACTCTGATTCCCCACCTCTGATTCCCCAGCTCTGATTCCCCGCCTCTGATTCCCCGCATCTGATTCCCTGCATCTGATTCACAGCCTCTGATTCCCTGCCTGTGATTCCCAACCTCTGATTCCCCACCTCTGATTCCCCATATCTAATTCCCCGCCTCTGTTTCCCCGCCTCTGATTCCCCGCCTCTGTTTCCCCATATCTGATTCCCCGCCTCTATTTGCCCACCTCTGATTCCCCACCTCAGTTTCCCCATATCTGATTCCCCGCCTCTGAATCCCCAACTCTGATTCCCTGCATCTAATTCCCCAGCTCTGATTCCCCGCCTCTGATTCCCCGTGTCTGATTTCCTACCTCTGATTCTCCGCCTCTGATTACCCATGTCTGATTCACCGCCTCTGATTCCCCACCTCTGATTCCCCATCTCTGATTCCGCACATCCCATTCCCTGCCTCTGATTCCCCGCCTCTGATTCCCCGCCTCAGATTCCCCGTGTCTGATTTCCTGCCTCTGATTCCCCGCCTCTGATTACCCATGTCTGATTCAGCGCCTCTGATTCCCCACCTCTGATTCCCCATCTCTGATTCCGCACATCCGATTCCCTGCTTCTGATTCCCCGCCTCTGATTCACAGCCTCTGATTCCCCAGCTCTGATTCCCCGCCTCAGATTCCCCGCGTCTTATTCCCTGGTTCTGATTCTGATTCCCTGCCTCTGATTCCCCACCTCTGATTCCCCATATCTGATTCCCCGCCTCTGTTTCCCCGCCTCTGATTCCCGCGCTTCTGTTTCCCCATATCTAAGTCCCCGCCTCTGATTCCCCAACTCTGATTCCCCACCTCTGATTCCCCAGCTCTGATTCCCCACCTCTGATTCCCCATATCTGATTCCCCGCCTCTGTTTCCCCGCCTCTGATTCCCCGCCACTGTTTCCCCATATCTGATTCCCCGCCTCTGAATCCCCAACTCTGATTCCCTGCATCTAATTCCCCAGCTCTGATTCCCCGCCTCTGATTCCACAGCTCTGATTCCCCGCCTCTGATTCCCCGTGTTTGATTCCCTGCCTCTGATTCCCGGCCTCTGATTCCCCATCTCTGATTCACCGCCTTTGATTCACCACCTCTGATTCCCCATATCTGATACCCCGCCTCTGTTTCCCCGCCTCTGATTCCCCGCCTCTGATTCCCCATATCTCATTCCCCGCCTCTGAATCCCCATCTCTGATTCCCGGACTCTGATTCCCCACCTCTGATTCCCGGCCTCTTATTCCCGGCATCTGATTCCGGCCTCTGATCCCCGGCCTCTGATTCCCTGCTTCTGATTCTGATTCCCTGCCTCTGATTCCCCATATCTGATTCCCCGCCTCTGTTTCCCCGCCTCCGATTCCCCGCCTCTGTTTCCCAATATCTAAGTCCCCGCCTCTGATTCCCCAACTCTGATTCCCCACCTCTGATTCTCCAGCTCTGATTCCCCGCCTCTGATTCCCCGCATCTGATTCCCTGCATCTGATTCCAAGCCTCTGATTCCCTGCCTCTGATTCCCAACCTCTGATTCCCCACCTCTGATTTCCCATATCTGATTCCCCGCCTCTGTTTCCCAGCTCTGATTCCCCGCCTCTGATTCCCCGTGTCTGATTTCCTGCCTCTGATTCCCTGCCTCTGATTACCCATGTCTGATTCACCCCCTCTGATTCCCCACCTCTGATTCCCCATCTCTGATTCCGCACATCCGATTCCCTGCCTCTGATTCCCCGCCTCTGATTCACTGCCTCTGATTCCCCAGCTCTGATTCCCCGCCTCTGATTCCCCGCGTCTTATTCCCTGCTTCTGATTCTGATTCCCTGCCTCTGATTCCCCATCTCTGATTCCGCACATCTGATTCCCTGCCTCTGATTCCCCACCTCTGATTCCCCATATCTGATTCCCCGCCTCTGTTTCCCCGCCTCTGATTCCCCGCCTCTGTTTCCCCATATCTAAGTCCCCGCCTCTGATTCCCCAACTCTGATTCCCCACCTCTGATTCCCCAGCTCTGATTCCCCGCCTCTGATTCCCCGCATCTGATTCCCTGCATCTGATTCACAGCCTCTGATTCCCTGCCTGTGATTCCCAACCTCTGATTCCCCACCTCTGATTCCCCATATCTAATTCCCCGCCTCTGTTTCCCCGCCTCTGATTCCCCGCCTCTGTTTCCCCATATCTGATTCCCCGCCTCTATTTGCCCACCTCTGATTCCCCACCTCAGTTTCCCCATATCTGATTCCCCGCCTCTGAATCCCCAACTCTGATTCCCTGCATCTAATTCCCCAGCTCTGATTCCCCGCCTCTGATTCCCCGTGTCTGATTTCCTACCTCTGATTCTCCGCCTCTGATTACCCATGTCTGATTCACCGCCTCTGATTCCCCACCTCTGATTCCCCATCTCTGATTCCGCACATCCCATTCCCTGCCTCTGATTCCCCGCCTCTGATTCCCCGCCTCAGATTCCCCGTGTCTGATTTCCTGCCTCTGATTCCCCGCCTCTGATTACCCATGTCTGATTCAGCGCCTCTGATTCCCCACCTCTGATTCCCCATCTCTGATTCCGCACATCCGATTCCCTGCTTCTGATTCCCCGCCTCTGATTCACAGCCTCTGATTCCCCAGCTCTGATTCCCCGCCTCAGATTCCCCGCGTCTTATTCCCTGGTTCTGATTCTGATTCCCTGCCTCTGATTCCCCACCTCTGATTCCCCATATCTGATTCCCCGCCTCTGTTTCCCCGCCTCTGATTCCCGCGCTTCTGTTTCCCCATATCTAAGTCCCCGCCTCTGATTCCCCAACTCTGATTCCCCACCTCTGATTCCCCAGCTCTGATTCCCCACCTCTGATTCCCCATATCTGATTCCCCGCCTCTGTTTCCCCGCCTCTGATTCCCCGCCACTGTTTCCCCATATCTGATTCCCCGCCTCTGAATCCCCAACTCTGATTCCCTGCATCTAATTCCCCAGCTCTGATTCCCCGCCTCTGATTCCACAGCTCTGATTCCCCGCCTCTGATTCCCCGTGTTTGATTCCCTGCCTCTGATTCCCGGCCTCTGATTCCCCATCTCTGATTCACCGCCTTTGATTCACCACCTCTGATTCCCCATATCTGATACCCCGCCTCTGTTTCCCCGCCTCTGATTCCCCGCCTCTGATTCCCCATATCTCATTCCCCGCCTCTGAATCCCCATCTCTGATTCCCGGACTCTGATTCCCCACCTCTGATTCCCGGCCTCTTATTCCCGGCATCTGATTCCGGCCTCTGATCCCCGGCCTCTGATTCCCTGCTTCTGATTCTGATTCCCTGCCTCTGATTCCCCATATCTGATTCCCCGCCTCTGTTTCCCCGCCTCCGATTCCCCGCCTCTGTTTCCCAATATCTAAGTCCCCGCCTCTGATTCCCCAACTCTGATTCCCCACCTCTGATTCTCCAGCTCTGATTCCCCGCCTCTGATTCCCCGCATCTGATTCCCTGCATCTGATTCCAAGCCTCTGATTCCCTGCCTCTGATTCCCAACCTCTGATTCCCCACCTCTGATTTCCCATATCTGATTCCCCGCCTCTGTTTCCCCGCCTCTGATTCCCCGCCTCTGTTTCCCCATATCTGATTCCCGGCCTCTGATTCCCCGCCTCTGATTCCCCGCCTCTGATTCCCTGCCTCTGATTCCCCATCTTCGATTCCGCACATCTGATTCCCTGCCTCTGATTCCCCGCCTCTGATTACCCGCCTCTGATTCCCTGCCTCTGATTCCCAACATCTGATTCCCCACCTCTGATTCCCCATATCTGATTCCCCGCCTGTTTCCCCGCCTCTGATTCCCCTCCTCGGATTCCCCAACTCTAATTCCCCGCCTCTGATTCCCCAGCTCTGATTCCCCGTGTTTGATTCCCTGCCTCTGATTCCCTGCCCTGATTCCCCATCTCTGTTTCACCGCCTTTGATTCGCCACCTCTGATTCCCCATATCTGATTCCCCGCCTCTGTTTCCCCGCCTCTGATTCCCTGCCTCTGATTCCCAACCTCTGATTCCACACCTCTGATTCCCCATATCTGATTCCTCGCCTCTGTTTCCCCGCCTCTGATTCCCCGCCTCTGTTTCCCCATATCTAATTCCCAACCTCTGATGCCCCAACTCTGATTCCCTGCCTCTGATTCCCCGCGTTCTATTCCCTGCCTCTGATTCCCCGCCTGTGATTCCCCATCTCTGATTCACCACCTCTGATTCCCCACCTCTGATTCCCCATATCTAATTCCCCGCCTCTGTTTTCCCGCCTCTGATTCCCCACCTCTGTTTCCCCATATCTGATTCCCCGCCTCTGAATCCCCAACTCTGATTCCCTGCCTCTGATTCCCTGCTTCTGATTCTGATTCCCCACCTCTGATTCCCCATCTCTGATTCCGCACATCTAATTCCCTGCCTCTGATTCCCCATCTCTGATTCCCCATATCTGATTCCCCGCCTTCTGTTCCCCACCTCTGATTCCCCGCCTCTGTTTCCCCATATCTAAGTCCCCGACTCTGATTCCCCAACTTTGATTCCCCACCTCTGATTCCCCAGCTCTGATTCCCCGCCTCTGATTCCCCGCATCTGATTCCATGCATCTGATTCCCAGCCTCTGATTCCCTGCCTCTGATTCCCAACCTCTGATTCCCCACCTCTGATTCCCCATATCTGATTCCCCGCCTCTGTTTCCCCGCCTCTGATTCCCCTCCTCTGTTTCCCCATATCTGATCCCCGCCTCTATTTGCCCGCCTCTGATTCCCCGCCTCTGTTTCCCCATATCTGATTCCCCGCCTCTGAATCCCCAACTCTGATTCCCTGCCTCTAATTTCCCAGCTCTGATTCCCCGCCTCTGATTCCCCGTGCCTGATTTCCTGCCTCTGATTCCCCACCTCTGATTACCCATGTCTGATTCACCGCCTCTGATTCCCCACCTCTGATTCCCCATCTCTGATTCGGCACATCCGATTCCCTGCCTCTGATTCCCCGCCTCTGAATCACTGCCTCTGATTCCCCAGCTCTGATTCCCCGCCTCTTATTCCCCGCGTCTTATTCCCTGCTTCTGATTCTGATTCCCTGCCTCTGATTCCCCATCTCTGATTCCGCACATCTGATTCCCTGCCTCTGATTCCCCGCCTCTGATTCACTGCCTCTGATTCCCCAGCTCTGATTCCCCGCCTCTGATTCCCCGCGTCTTATTCCCTGCTTCTGATTCTGATTCCCTGCCTCTGATTCCACATCTCTGATTCCGCATATCTGATTCCCTGCCTCTGATTCCCCACCTCTGATTCCCCATATCTGATTCCCCGCCTCTGTTTCCCCGCCTCTGATTCCCCGCCTCTGTTTCCCCATATCTAAGTCCCCGCCTCTGATTCCCCAACTCTGATTCCCCACCTCTGATTCCCCAGCTCTGATTCCCCGCCTCTGATTCCCCGCATCTGATTCCCTGCATCTGATTCCCAGCCTCTGATTCCCTGCCTGTGATTCCCAACCTCTGATTCCCCACCTCTGATTCCCCATATCTGATTCCCCGCCTCTGTTTCCCCGCCTCTGATTCCCCGCCACTGTTTCCCCATATCTGATTCCCCGCCTCTGAATCCCCAACTCTGATTCCCTGCATCTAATTCCCCAGCTCTGATTCCCCGCCTCTGATTCCCCGTGTCTGATTTCCTGCCTCTGATTCCCCGCCTCTGATTACCCATGTCTGATTCACCGCCTCTGATTCCCCACCTCTGATTCCCCATCTCTGATTCCGCACATCCGATTCCCTGCCTCTGATTCCCCGCCTCTGATTCACCGCCTCTGATTCCCGGCCTCTGATTTCCCGCCTCTGATTCCCTGCCACTGATACCCCGCCCCTGATTCCCCACCTCTGATTTCCCATATCTGATTCCCCGCCTCTGTTTCCCCGCCTCTGATTCCCCGCATCTGATTCCCCATATCTGATTCCCCGCCTCTGATTCCCCAACTCTGATTCCCCGCCTCTGATTCCCCAGCTCTGAATCCCCGCCTCTGATTCCCCGTGTCTGATTACCGGCCTCTGATTCCCCGCCTCTGATTCTCCATCTCTGATTCACAACATCTGATTCCCCACCTCTGATTCCCCATATCTGATTCCCCGCCTCTGTTTCCCCGCCTCTGATTCCCCACGTCTGATTAACAATATCTGATTCCCCGCCTCTGATTCCCCACCTCTGATTCCCGGCCTCTGATTCGCCAGCTATTATTCCCCGCCTCTGATTCCCCAGCTCTGATTCCCCGCCTCTGATTCCCCGTGTTTGATTCACCGCCTCTTATTCCCGGACTCTGATTCCCCATCTCTGATTCACCGCCTTTGATTCGCCAACTCTGATTCCCCATATCTGATTCCCCGCCTCTGTTTCCCCGCCTCTGATTCCCCGCCTCTGATTCCCCATATCTCATTCCCCGCCTCTGAATCCCCATCTCTGATTCCCGGACTCTGATTCCCCACCTCTGATTCCCGGCCTCTTATTCCCGGCATCTGATTCCGGCCTCTGATCCCCGGCCTCTGATTCCCTGCTTCTGATTCTGATTCCCTGCCTCTGATTCCCCATCTCTGATTGCGCACATCTGATTCCCTGCCTCTGATTCCCCACCTCTGATTCCCCATATCTGATTCCCCGCCTCTGTTTTCCCGCCTCTGATTCCCCGCCTCTGTTTCCCAATATCTAAATCCCCGCCTCTGATTCCCCAACTCTGATTCCCCACCTCTGATTCTCAAGCTCTGATTCCCCACCTCTGATTCCCTATCTCTGATTCCGCACATCTGATTCCCTGCCTCTGATTCCCCGACTCTGATTCCCCAGCTCTGATTCCCCGCCTCTGATTCCCCAACTCTGATTCCCCGCCTCTGATTCCCCAGCTCTGATTCCCCGCCTCTGATTCACCGCCTTTGATTCGCCACCTCTGAATCCCCATATTTGATTCCTCGCCTCTGTTTCCCCGCCTCTGATTCCCCGCCTCTGATTCCCCATATCTCATTCCCCGCCTCTGACTCCCCATCTCTGATTCCCGGACTCTGATTCCCAACCTCTGATTCCCGGCCTCTTATTCCTGGCATCTGATTCCGGCCTCTAATTCCCGGCCTCTGATTCCCTGCTTCTGATTCTGATTCCCCACCTCTGATTCCCCATCTCTGATTCCGCACATCCGATTCCCTGCCTCTGATTCCCCGCCCCTGATTCACCGCCTCTGATTCCCGGCCTCTGATTTCCCGCCTCTGATTCCCTGCCACTGATACCCCGCCCCTGATTCCCCACCTCTGATTCCCCATATCTGATTCCCGGCCTCTGTTTCCCCGCCTCTGATTCCCCGCCTCTGATTCCCCATATCTGATTCCCCGCCTCTGATTCCCCAACTCTGATTCCCCGCCTCTGATTCCCCAGCTCTGATTCCCCGCCTCTGATTCCCCAGCTCTGATTCCCCGCCTCTGATTCCCCGCATCTGATTCCCTGCATCTGATTCCAAGCCTCTGATTCCCTGCCTCTGATTCCCAACCTCTGATTCCCCACCTCTGATTCCCCATATCTGATTCCCCGCCTGTGATTCCCCATCTCTGATTCACCACCTCTGATTCCCCACCTCTGAATCCCCAACTCTGATTCCCTGCCTCTGATTCCCTGCTTCTGATTCTGATTCCCCATCTCTGATTCCCCATCTCTGATTCCGCACATCTAATTCCCTGCCTCTGATTCCCCATCACTGATTCCCCATATCTGATTCCCCGCCTTCTGTTCCCCACCTCTGATTCCGCGCCTCTGTTTCCCCATATCTAAGTCCCCGACTCTGATTCCCCATCTTTGATTCCCCACCTCTGATTCCCCAGCTCTGATTCCCCGCCTCTGATTCCCCGCATCTGATTCCATGCATCTGATTCCCAGCCTCTGATTCCCTGCCTCTGATTCCCATCCTCTGATTTTCCACCTCTGATTCCCCATATCTGATACACCGCCTCTGTTTCCCCGCCTCTGATTCCTCTCCTCTGTTTCCCCATATCTGATCCCCGCCTCTATGTGCCCACCTCTGATTCCCCGCCTCTGTTTCCCCATATATGATTCCCCGCCACTGAATCCCCAACTCTGATTCCCTGCCTCTAATTTCCCAGCTCTGATTCCCCGCCTCTGATTCCCCGTGTCTGATTTCCTGCCTCTGATTCCCTGCCTCTGATTACCCATGTCTGATTCACCCCCTCTGATTCCCCACCTCTGATTCCCCATCTCTGATTCCGCACATCCGATTCCCTGCCTCTGATTCCCCGCCTCTGATTCACTGCCTCTGATTCCCCAGCTCTGATTCCCCGCCTCTGATTCCCCGCGTCTTATTCCCTGCTTCTGATTCTGATTCCCTGCCTCTGATTCCCCATCTCTGATTCCGCACATCTGATTCCCTGCCTCTGATTCCCCACCTCTGATTCCCCATATCTGATTCCCCGCCTCTGTTTCCCCGCCTCTGATTCCCCGCCTCTGTTTCCCCATATCTAAGTCCCCGCCTCTGATTCCCCAACTCTGATTCCCCACCTCTGATTCCCCAGCTCTGATTCCCCGCCTCTGATTCCCCGCATCTGATTCCCTGCATCTGATTCACAGCCTCTGATTCCCTGCCTGTGATTCCCAACCTCTGATTCCCCACCTCTGATTCCCCATATCTAATTCCCCGCCTCTGTTTCCCCGCCTCTGATTCCCCGCCTCTGTTTCCCCATATCTGATTCCCCGCCTCTATTTGCCCACCTCTGATTCCCCACCTCAGTTTCCCCATATCTGATTCCCCGCCTCTGAATCCCCAACTCTGATTCCCTGCATCTAATTCCCCAGCTCTGATTCCCCGCCTCTGATTCCCCGTGTCTGATTTCCTACCTCTGATTCTCCGCCTCTGATTACCCATGTCTGATTCACCGCCTCTGATTCCCCACCTCTGATTCCCCATCTCTGATTCCGCACATCCCATTCCCTGCCTCTGATTCCCCGCCTCTGATTCCCCGCCTCAGATTCCCCGTGTCTGATTTCCTGCCTCTGATTCCCCGCCTCTGATTACCCATGTCTGATTCAGCGCCTCTGATTCCCCACCTCTGATTCCCCATCTCTGATTCCGCACATCCGATTCCCTGCTTCTGATTCCCCGCCTCTGATTCACAGCCTCTGATTCCCCAGCTCTGATTCCCCGCCTCAGATTCCCCGCGTCTTATTCCCTGGTTCTGATTCTGATTCCCTGCCTCTGATTCCCCACCTCTGATTCCCCATATCTGATTCCCCGCCTCTGTTTCCCCGCCTCTGATTCCCGCGCTTCTGTTTCCCCATATCTAAGTCCCCGCCTCTGATTCCCCAACTCTGATTCCCCACCTCTGATTCCCCAGCTCTGATTCCCCACCTCTGATTCCCCATATCTGATTCCCCGCCTCTGTTTCCCCGCCTCTGATTCCCCGCCACTGTTTCCCCATATCTGATTCCCCGCCTCTGAATCCCCAACTCTGATTCCCTGCATCTAATTCCCCAGCTCTGATTCCCCGCCTCTGATTCCACAGCTCTGATTCCCCGCCTCTGATTCCCCGTGTTTGATTCCCTGCCTCTGATTCCCGGCCTCTGATTCCCCATCTCTGATTCACCGCCTTTGATTCACCACCTCTGATTCCCCATATCTGATACCCCGCCTCTGTTTCCCCGCCTCTGATTCCCCGCCTCTGATTCCCCATATCTCATTCCCCGCCTCTGAATCCCCATCTCTGATTCCCGGACTCTGATTCCCCACCTCTGATTCCCGGCCTCTTATTCCCGGCATCTGATTCCGGCCTCTGATCCCCGGCCTCTGATTCCCTGCTTCTGATTCTGATTCCCTGCCTCTGATTCCCCATATCTGATTCCCCGCCTCTGTTTCCCCGCCTCCGATTCCCCGCCTCTGTTTCCCAATATCTAAGTCCCCGCCTCTGATTCCCCAACTCTGATTCCCCACCTCTGATTCTCCAGCTCTGATTCCCCGCCTCTGATTCCCCGCATCTGATTCCCTGCATCTGATTCCAAGCCTCTGATTCCCTGCCTCTGATTCCCAACCTCTGATTCCCCACCTCTGATTTCCCATATCTGATTCCCCGCCTCTGTTTCCCAGCTCTGATTCCCCGCCTCTGATTCCCCGTGTCTGATTTCCTGCCTCTGATTCCCTGCCTCTGATTACCCATGTCTGATTCACCCCCTCTGATTCCCCACCTCTGATTCCCCATCTCTGATTCCGCACATCCGATTCCCTGCCTCTGATTCCCCGCCTCTGATTCACTGCCTCTGATTCCCCAGCTCTGATTCCCCGCCTCTGATTCCCCGCGTCTTATTCCCTGCTTCTGATTCTGATTCCCTGCCTCTGATTCCCCATCTCTGATTCCGCACATCTGATTCCCTGCCTCTGATTCCCCACCTCTGATTCCCCATATCTGATTCCCCGCCTCTGTTTCCCCGCCTCTGATTCCCCGCCTCTGTTTCCCCATATCTAAGTCCCCGCCTCTGATTCCCCAACTCTGATTCCCCACCTCTGATTCCCCAGCTCTGATTCCCCGCCTCTGATTCCCCGCATCTGATTCCCTGCATCTGATTCACAGCCTCTGATTCCCTGCCTGTGATTCCCAACCTCTGATTCCCCACCTCTGATTCCCCATATCTAATTCCCCGCCTCTGTTTCCCCGCCTCTGATTCCCCGCCTCTGTTTCCCCATATCTGATTCCCCGCCTCTATTTGCCCACCTCTGATTCCCCACCTCAGTTTCCCCATATCTGATTCCCCGCCTCTGAATCCCCAACTCTGATTCCCTGCATCTAATTCCCCAGCTCTGATTCCCCGCCTCTGATTCCCCGTGTCTGATTTCCTACCTCTGATTCTCCGCCTCTGATTACCCATGTCTGATTCACCGCCTCTGATTCCCCACCTCTGATTCCCCATCTCTGATTCCGCACATCCCATTCCCTGCCTCTGATTCCCCGCCTCTGATTCCCCGCCTCAGATTCCCCGTGTCTGATTTCCTGCCTCTGATTCCCCGCCTCTGATTACCCATGTCTGATTCAGCGCCTCTGATTCCCCACCTCTGATTCCCCATCTCTGATTCCGCACATCCGATTCCCTGCTTCTGATTCCCCGCCTCTGATTCACAGCCTCTGATTCCCCAGCTCTGATTCCCCGCCTCAGATTCCCCGCGTCTTATTCCCTGGTTCTGATTCTGATTCCCTGCCTCTGATTCCCCACCTCTGATTCCCCATATCTGATTCCCCGCCTCTGTTTCCCCGCCTCTGATTCCCGCGCTTCTGTTTCCCCATATCTAAGTCCCCGCCTCTGATTCCCCAACTCTGATTCCCCACCTCTGATTCCCCAGCTCTGATTCCCCACCTCTGATTCCCCATATCTGATTCCCCGCCTCTGTTTCCCCGCCTCTGATTCCCCGCCACTGTTTCCCCATATCTGATTCCCCGCCTCTGAATCCCCAACTCTGATTCCCTGCATCTAATTCCCCAGCTCTGATTCCCCGCCTCTGATTCCACAGCTCTGATTCCCCGCCTCTGATTCCCCGTGTTTGATTCCCTGCCTCTGATTCCCGGCCTCTGATTCCCCATCTCTGATTCACCGCCTTTGATTCACCACCTCTGATTCCCCATATCTGATACCCCGCCTCTGTTTCCCCGCCTCTGATTCCCCGCCTCTGATTCCCCATATCTCATTCCCCGCCTCTGAATCCCCATCTCTGATTCCCGGACTCTGATTCCCCACCTCTGATTCCCGGCCTCTTATTCCCGGCATCTGATTCCGGCCTCTGATCCCCGGCCTCTGATTCCCTGCTTCTGATTCTGATTCCCTGCCTCTGATTCCCCATATCTGATTCCCCGCCTCTGTTTCCCCGCCTCCGATTCCCCGCCTCTGTTTCCCAATATCTAAGTCCCCGCCTCTGATTCCCCAACTCTGATTCCCCACCTCTGATTCTCCAGCTCTGATTCCCCGCCTCTGATTCCCCGCATCTGATTCCCTGCATCTGATTCCAAGCCTCTGATTCCCTGCCTCTGATTCCCAACCTCTGATTCCCCACCTCTGATTTCCCATATCTGATTCCCCGCCTCTGTTTCCCCGCCTCTGATTCCCCGCCTCTGTTTCCCCATATCTGATTCCCGGCCTCTGATTCCCCGCCTCTGATTCCCCGCCTCTGATTCCCTGCCTCTGATTCCCCATCTTCGATTCCGCACATCTGATTCCCTGCCTCTGATTCCCCGCCTCTGATTACCCGCCTCTGATTCCCTGCCTCTGATTCCCAACATCTGATTCCCCACCTCTGATTCCCCATATCTGATTCCCCGCCTGTTTCCCCGCCTCTGATTCCCCTCCTCGGATTCCCCAACTCTAATTCCCCGCCTCTGATTCCCCAGCTCTGATTCCCCGTGTTTGATTCCCTGCCTCTGATTCCCTGCCCTGATTCCCCATCTCTGTTTCACCGCCTTTGATTCGCCACCTCTGATTCCCCATATCTGATTCCCCGCCTCTGTTTCCCCGCCTCTGATTCCCTGCCTCTGATTCCCAACCTCTGATTCCACACCTCTGATTCCCCATATCTGATTCCTCGCCTCTGTTTCCCCGCCTCTGATTCCCCGCCTCTGTTTCCCCATATCTAATTCCCAACCTCTGATGCCCCAACTCTGATTCCCTGCCTCTGATTCCCCGCGTTCTATTCCCTGCCTCTGATTCCCCGCCTGTGATTCCCCATCTCTGATTCACCACCTCTGATTCCCCACCTCTGATTCCCCATATCTAATTCCCCGCCTCTGTTTTCCCGCCTCTGATTCCCCACCTCTGTTTCCCCATATCTGATTCCCCGCCTCTGAATCCCCAACTCTGATTCCCTGCCTCTGATTCCCTGCTTCTGATTCTGATTCCCCACCTCTGATTCCCCATCTCTGATTCCGCACATCTAATTCCCTGCCTCTGATTCCCCATCTCTGATTCCCCATATCTGATTCCCCGCCTTCTGTTCCCCACCTCTGATTCCCCGCCTCTGTTTCCCCATATCTAAGTCCCCGACTCTGATTCCCCAACTTTGATTCCCCACCTCTGATTCCCCAGCTCTGATTCCCCGCCTCTGATTCCCCGCATCTGATTCCATGCATCTGATTCCCAGCCTCTGATTCCCTGCCTCTGATTCCCAACCTCTGATTCCCCACCTCTGATTCCCCATATCTGATTCCCCGCCTCTGTTTCCCCGCCTCTGATTCCCCTCCTCTGTTTCCCCATATCTGATCCCCGCCTCTATTTGCCCGCCTCTGATTCCCCGCCTCTGTTTCCCCATATCTGATTCCCCGCCTCTGAATCCCCAACTCTGATTCCCTGCCTCTAATTTCCCAGCTCTGATTCCCCGCCTCTGATTCCCCGTGCCTGATTTCCTGCCTCTGATTCCCCACCTCTGATTACCCATGTCTGATTCACCGCCTCTGATTCCCCACCTCTGATTCCCCATCTCTGATTCGGCACATCCGATTCCCTGCCTCTGATTCCCCGCCTCTGAATCACTGCCTCTGATTCCCCAGCTCTGATTCCCCGCCTCTTATTCCCCGCGTCTTATTCCCTGCTTCTGATTCTGATTCCCTGCCTCTGATTCCCCATCTCTGATTCCGCACATCTGATTCCCTGCCTCTGATTCCCCACCTCTGATTCCCCATATCTGATTCCCCGCCTCTGATTCCCCGCCTCTGTTTCCCCATATCTAAGTCCCCGCCTCTGATTCCCCAACTCTGATTCCCCACCTCTGATTCCCCAGCTCTGATTCCCCGCCTCTGATTCCCCGCATCTGATTCCCTGCATCTGATTCCCAGCCTCTGATTCCCTGCCTGTGATTCCCAACCTCTGATTCCCCACCTCTGATTCCCCATATCTGATTCCCCGCCTCTGTTTCCCCGACTCTGATTCCCCGCCACTGTTTCCCCATATCTGATTCCCCGCCTCTGAATCCCCAACTCTGATTCCCTGCATCTAATTCCCCAGCTCTGATTCCCCGCCTCTGATTCCCCGTGTCTGATTTCCTGCCTCTGATTCCCCGCCTCTGATTACCCATGTCTGATTCACCGCCTCTGATTCCCCACCTCAGATTCCCCATCTCTGATTCCGCACATCCGATTCGCTGCCTCTGATTCCCCGCCTCTGATTCACCGCCTCTGATTCCCGGCCTCTGATTTCCCGCCTCTGATTCCCTGCCACTGATACCCCGCCCTGATTCCCCACCTCTGATTCCCCGCCTCTGTTTCCCCATATCTAATTCCCAACCTCTGATGCCCCAACTCTGATTCCCTGCCTCTGATTCCCCGCGTTCTATTCCCTGCCTCTGATTCCCCGCCTGTGATTCCCCATCTCTGATTCACCACCTCTGATTCCCCACCTCTGATTCCCCATATCTAATTCCCCGCCTCTGTTTTCCCGCCTCTGATTCCCCGCCTCTGTTTCCCCATATCTGATTCCCCGCCTCTGAATCCCCAACTCTGATTCCCTGCCTCTGATTCCCCAGCTCTGATTCCCCGCCTTTGATTCCCCCCGTCTGATTCCCAGCCTCTGAATCCCCGTGTCTGATTTCCTGCCTCTGATTCACCGCCTCTGATTCCCCATCTCTGATTCACCGCCTCTGATTCCCCACCTCTGATTCCCCATCTCTGATTCCGCACATCTGATTCCCTGCCTCTGATTCCCCGACTCTGATTCCCCATCTCTGATTCACCGCCTCTGATTCCCCACCTCTGATTCCCCATCTCTGATTCCGCACATCTGATTCCCTGCCTCTGATTCCCCGCCTCTGATTCCCCAGCTCTGATTCCCCGCCTCTGATTCACCGCATTTGATTCGCCACCTCTGAATCCCCATATCTGATTCCTCGCCTCTGTTTCCCCGCCTCTGATTCCCTTCCTCTGATTCCCCATATCTCATTCCCCGCCTCTGATTCCCCATCTCTGATTCCCGGACTCTGATTCCCAACCTCTGATTCCCGGCCTCTTATTCCCGGCATCTGATTCCGGCCTCTAATTCCCGGCCTCTGATTCCCTGCTTCTGATTCTGATTCCCCACCTCTGATTCCCCATTTCTGATTCCGCACATCCGATTCCCTGCCTCTGATTCCCCGCCCCTGATTCCCCACCTCTGATTCCCCATATCTGATTCCCCGCCTATGTTTACCCGCCTCTGATTCCCCGCCTCTGATTCCCCATATCTGATTCACCGCCTCTGATTCCCCAACTCTGATTCCCCGCCTCTGATTCCCCAGCTCTGATTCCCCGCCTCTGATTCCCCGCATCTGATTCCCTGCATCTGATTCCAAGCCTCTGATACCCTGCCTCTGATACCCTGCCTCTGATTCCCAACCTCTGATTCCCCACCTCTGATTCCCCATATCTGATTCCCCGCCTCTGTTTCCCCGCCTCTGGTTCCCTGCCTCTGATTCCCAACATCTGATTCCCCACCTCTGATTCCCCATATCTGATTCCCCGCCTCTGTTTCCCGGCCTCTGATTCCCCTCCTCTGATTCCCCAACTCTAATTCCCCGCCTCTGATTCCCCAGCTCTGATTCCCCGTGTTTGATTCCCTGCCTCTGATTCCCTGCCCTGATTCCCCATCTCTGTTTCACCGCCTTTGATTCGCCACCTCCATTCCCCATATCTGATTCCCCGCCTCTGTTTCCCCGCCTCTGAATCCCTGCCTCTGATTCCCAACCTCTGATTCCACACCTCTGATTCCCCATACCTGATTCCCCGCCTCTGTTTCCCCGCCTCTGATTCCCGGCCCCTGTTTCCCCATATCTGATTCCCCGCCTCTGATTGCCCAACTCTGATTCCCCGCTTCTGATTCCCCAGCTCTGATTCCCCGCCTCTCATTCCCTGTGTTTGATTCCCTGCCTCTGATTCCCCGCCTCTGATTCCCCATCTCTGATTCACCGCCTTTGATTCGCCACCTCTGATTCCCCATATCTGATTCCCCACCTCTGTTTCCACGCCTCTGATTCCCCGCCTCTGATTCTCCATATCTCATTCCCCGCCTCTGAATCCCCATCTCTGATTCCCGGACTCTGATTCCCCACCTCTGAATCCCGGCCTCTTATTCCCAGCTTCTGATTCCCGGCCTCTGATTCCCGGCCTCTGATTCCCCGTTTCTGATTCTGATTCCCTGCCTCTGATTCCCCATCTCTGATTCCGCACATCTGATTCCCTGCCTCTGATTCCCCACCTCTGATTCCCCATATCTGATTCCCCGCCTCTGTTTCCCCACCTCTGATTCCCCGCCTCTGTTTCCCCATATCTAATTCCCAACCTCTGATGCCCCAACTCTGATTCCCTGCCTCTGATTCCCCGCGTTCTATTCCCTGCCTCTGATTCCCCGCCTGTGATTCCCCATCTCTGATTCACCACCTCTGATTCCCCACCTCTGATTCCCAATATCTAATTCCCCGCCTCTGTTTTCCCGCCTCTGATTCCCCGCCTCTGTTTCCCCATATCTGATTCCCCGCCTCTGAATCCCCAACTCTGATTCCCTGCCTCTGATTCCCCAGCTCTGATTCCCCGCCTTTGATTCCCCCCGTCTGATTCCCAGCCTCTGAATCCCCGTGTCTGATTTCCTGCCTCTGATTCACCGCCTCTGATTCCCCATCTCTGATTTACCGCCTCTGATTCCCCACCTCTGATTCCCCATCTCTGATTCCGCACATGTGATTCCCTGCCTCTGATTCCCCGACTCTGATTCCCCAACTCTGATTCCCCACCTCTGATTCCCCAACTCTGATTCCCCGCCTCTGATTCCCCAGCTCTGATTCCCCGCCTCTGATTCACGGCCTTTGATTCGCCACCTCTGAATCCCCATATCTGATTCCTCACCTCTGTTTCCCCGCCTCTGATTCCCTGCCTCTGATTCCCCATATCTCATTCCCCGCCTCTGATTCCCCATCTCTGATTACCGGACTCTGATTCCCAACCTCTGATTCCCGGCCTCTTATTCCCGGCATCTGATTCCGGCCTCTAATTCCCGGCCTCTGATTCCCTGCTTCTGATTCTGATTCCCCACCTCTGATTCCCCATCTCTGATTCCGCACATCCGATTCCCTGCCTCTGATTCCCCGCCCCTGATTCACCGCCTCTGATTCCCGGCCTCTGATTTCCCGCCTCTGATTCCCTGCCACTGATACCCCGCCCCTGATTCCCCACCTCTGATTCCCCATATCTGATTCCCCCCCTCTGTTTCCCCGCCTCTGATTCCCCGCCTCTGATTCCCCATATCTGATTCCCCGCCTCTGATTCCCCAACTCTGATTCCCCGCCTCTGATTCCCCAGCTCTGATTCCCCGCCTCTGATTCCCCGCATCTGATTCCCTGCATCTGATTCCAAGCCTCTGATTCCCTGCCTCTGATTCCCAACCTCTGATTCCCCACCTCTGATTCCCCATATCTGATTCCCCGCCTCTGTTTCCCCGCCTCTGATTCCCCGCCTCTGTTTCCCCATATCTAATTCCCAACCTCTGATGCCCCAACTCTGATTCCCTGCCTCTGATTCCCCGCGTTCTATTCCCTGCCTCTGAATCCCCGCCTGTGATTCCCCATCTCTGATTCACCACCTCTGATTCCCCACCTCTGATTCCCCATATCTAATTCCCCGCCTCTGTTTTCCCGCCTCTGATTCCCCACCTCTGTTTCCCCATATCTGATTCCCCGCCTCTGAATCCCCAACTCTGATTCCCTGCCTCTGATTCCCTGCTTCTGATTCTGATTCCCCACCTCTGATTCCCCATCTCTGATTCCGCACATCTAATTCCCTGCCTCTGATTCCCCATCTCTGATTCCCCATATCTGATTCCCCGCCTTCTGTTCCCCACCTCTGATTCCCCGCCTCTGTTTCCCCATATCTAAGTCCCCGACTCTGATTCCCCAACTTTGATTCCCCACCTCTGATTCCCCAGCTCTGATTCCCCGCCTCTGATTCCCCGCATCTGATTCCATGCATCTGATTCCCAGCCTCCGATTCCCTGCCTCTGATTCCCAACCTCTGATTCCCCACCTCTGATTCCCCATATCTGATTCCCCGCCTCTGTTTCCCCGCCTCTGATTCCCCTCCTCTGTTTCCCCATATCTGATCCCCGCCTCTATTTGCCCGCCTCTGATTCCCCGCCTCTGTTTCCCCATATCTGATTCCCCGCCTCTGAATCCCCAACTCTGATTCCCTGCCTCTGATTCCCTGCTTCTGATTCTGATTCCCCACCTCTGATTTCCCGCCTATGATTCCCAACCTCTGATTCCCCACCTCTGATTCCCCATATCTGATTCCCCTCCTCTGTTTCCCCGCCTCTGATTCCCCTCCTCTGTTTCCCCATATCTGATCCCCGCCTCTATTTGCCCGCCTCTGATTCCCCGCCTCTGTTTCCCCATATCTGATTCCCCGCCTCTGAATCCCCGTGTCTGATTTCCTGCCTCTGATTCCCCACCTCTGATTACCTATGTCTAATTCACCGCCTCTGATTCCCCACCTCTGATTCCCCATCTCTGATTTGGCACATCCGATTCCCTGCCTCTGATTCCCCGCCTCTGAATCACTGCCTCTGATTCCCCAGTTCTGATTCCCCGCCTCTGATTCCCCGCGTCTCATTACCTGCTTCTGATTCTGATTCCCTGCCTCTGATTCCACATCTCTGATTCCGCACATCTGATTCCCTGCCTCTGATTCCCCACCTCTGATTCCCCATATCTGATTCCCCGCCTCTGATTCCCCGCCTCTGTTTCCCCATATCTAAGTCCCCGCCTCTGATTCCCCAACTCTGATTCCCCACCTCTGATTCCCCAGCTCTGATTCCCCGCCTCTGATTCCCCGCATCTGATTCCCTGCATCTGATTCCCAGCCTCTGATTGCCTGCCTGTGATTCCCAACCTCTGATTCCCCACCTCTGATTCCCCATATCTGATTCCCCGCCTCTGTTTCCCCGCCTCTGATTCCCCGCCACTGTTTCCCCATATCTGATTCCCCGCCTCTGAATCCCCAACTCTGATTCCCTGCATCTAATTCCCCAGCTCTGATTCCCCGCCTCTGATTCCCCGTGTCTGATTTCCTGCCTCTGATTCCCCGCCTCTGATTACCCATGTCTGATTCACCGCCTCTAATTCCCCACCTCTGATTCCCCATCTCTGATTCCGCACATCCGATTCCCTGCCTCTGATTCCCCGCCTCTGATTCACCGCTTCTGATTCCCGGCCTCTGATTTCCCGCCTCTGATTCCCTGCCACTGATACCCCGCCCCTGATTCCCCACCTCTGATTCCCCGCCTCTGTTTCCCAATATCTAATTCCGAACCTCTGATGCCCCAACTCTGATTCCCTGCCTCTGATTCCCCGCGTTCTATTCCCTGCCTCTGATTCCCCGCCTGTGATTCCCCATCTCTGATTCACCACCTCTGATTCCCCACCTCTGATTCCCCATATCTAATTCCCCGCCTCTGTTTTCCCGCCTCTGATTCCCCGCCTCTGTTTCCCCATATCTGATTCCCCGCCTCTGAATCCCCAACTCTGATTCCCTGCCTCTGATTCCCCAGCTCTGATTCCCCGCCTTTTATTCCCCCCGTCTGAATCCCAGCCTCTGAATCCCCGTGTCTGATTTCCTGCCTCTGATTCACCGCCTCTGATTCCCCATCTCTGATTCACCGCCTCTGATTCCCCACCTCTGATTCCCCATCTCTGATTCCGCACATCTGATTCCCTGCCTCTGATTCCCCGACTCTGATTCCCCAGCTCTGATTCCCCGCCTCTGATTCCCCAACTCTGATTCCACGCCTCTGATTCCCCAGCTCTGATTCCCCGCCTCTGATTCACCGCATTTGATTCGCCACCTCTGAATCCCCATATCTGATTCCTCGCCTCTGTTTCCCCGCCTCTGATTCCCTTCCTCTGATTCCCCATATCTCATTCCCCGCCTCTGATTCCCCATCTCTGATTCCCGGACTCTGATTCCCAACCTCTGATTCCCGGCCTCTTATTCCCGGCATCTGATTCCGGCCTCTAATTCCCGGCCTCTGATTCCCTGCTTCTGATTCTGATTCCCCACCTCTGATTCCCCATTTCTGATTCCGCACATCCGATTCCCTGCCTCTGATTCCCCGCCCCTGATTCACCGCCTCTGATTCCCGGCCTCTGATTTCCCGCATCTGATTCCCTGCCACTGATACCCCGCCCCTGATTCCCCACCTCTGATTCCCCATATCTGATTCCCCGCCTCTGTTTACCCGCCTCTGATTCCCCGCCTCTGACTCCCCATATCTGATTCCCCGCCTCTGATTCCCCAACTCTGATTCCCCGCCTCTGATTCCCCAGCTCTGATTCCCCGCCTCTGATTCCCCGCATCTGATTCCCTGCATCTGATTCCAAGCCTCTGATTCCCTGCCTCTGATTCCCAACCTCTGATTCCCCACCTCTGATTCCCCATATCTGATTCCCCGCCTCTGTTTCCCCGCCTCTGGTTCCCTGCCTCTGATTCCCAACATCTGATTCCCCACCTCTGATTCCCCATATCTGATTCCCCGCCTCTGTTTCCCGGCCTCTGATTCCCCTCCTCTGATTCCCCAACTCTAATTCCCCGCCTCTGATTCCCCAGCTCTGATTCCCCGTGTTTGATTCCCTGCCTCTGATTCCCTGCCCTGATTCCCCATCTCTGTTTCACCGCCTCTGATTCCCCAACTCCATTCCCCATATCTGATTCCCCGCCTCTGAATCCCCATCTCTGATTCCCGGACTCTGATTCCCCACCTCTGATTCCCGGCCTCTTATTCCCAGCATCTGATTCCCGGCCTCTGATTCCCGGGCTCTGATGCCCCGCTTCTGATTCTGATTCCCTGCCTCTGATTCCCCATCTCTGATTCCGCACATCTGATTCCCTGCCTCTGATTCCCCACCTCTGATTCCCCATATCTGATTCCCCGCCTCTGTTTCCCCACCTCTGATTCCCCGCCTCTGTTTCCCCATATCTAATTCCCAACCTCTGATGCCCCAACTCTGATTCCCTGCCTCTGATTCCCCGCGTTCTATTCCCTGCCTCTGATTCCCCGCCTGTGATTCCCCATCTCTGATTCACCACCTCTGATTCCCCACCTCTGATTCCCCATATCTAATTCCCCGCCTCTGTTTTCCCGCCTCTGATTCCCCGCCTCAGTTTCCCCATATCTGATTCCCCGCCTCTGAATCCCCAACTCTGATTCCCTGCCTCTGATTCCCCAGCTCTGATTCCCCGCCTTTGATTCCCCCCGTCTGATTCCCAGCCTCTGAATCCCCGTGTCTGATTTCCTGCCTCTGATTCACCGCCTCTGATTCCCCATCTCTGATTCACCGCCTCTGATTCCCCACCTCTGATTCCCCATCTCTGATTCCGCACATGTGATTCCCTGCCTCTGATTCCCCGACTCTGATTCCCCAGCTCTGATTCCCCGCCTCTGATTCCCTAACTCTGATTCCCCGCCTCTGATTCCCCAGCTCTGATTCCCCGCCTCTGATTCACCGCCTTTGATTCGCCACCTCTGAATCCCCATATCTGATTCCTCGCCTCTGTTTCCCCGCCTCTGATTCCCTGCCTCTGATTCCCCATATCTCATTCCCCGCCTCTGATTCCCCATCTCTGATTCCCGGACTCTGATTCCCAACCTCTGATTCCCGGCCTCTTATTCCCGGCATCTGATTCCGGCCTCTAATTCCCGGCCTCTGATTCCCTGCTTCTGATTCTGATTCCCCACCTCTGATTCCCCATCTCTGATTCCGCACATCCGATTGCCTGCCTCTGATTCCCCGCCCCTGATTCACCGCCTCTGATTCCCGGCCTCTGATTTCCCGCCTCTGATTCCCTGCCACTGATACCCCGCCCCTGATTACCCGCCTCTGATTCCCCATATCTGATTCCCCGCCTCTGATTCCCCAACTCTGATTCCCCGCCTCTGATTCCCCAGCTCTGATTCCCCGCCTCTGATTCCCCGCATCTAATTCCCTGCATCTGATTCCAAGCCTCTGATTCCCTGCCTCTGATTCCCAACCTCTGATTCCCCACCTCTGATTCCCCATATCTGATTCCCCGCCTCTGTTTCCCCGCCTCTGATTCCCCGCCTCTGTTTCCCCATATCTAATTCCCAACCACTGATGCTCCAACTCTGATTCCCTGCCTCTGATTCCCCGCGTTCTATTCCCTGCCTCTGATTCCCCGCCTGTGATTCCCCATCTCTGATTCACCACCTCTGATTCCCCACCTCTGATTCCCCATATCTAATTCCCCGCCTCTGTTTTCCCGCCTCTGATTCCCCACCTCTGTTTCCCCATATCTGATTCCCCGCCTCTGAATCCCCAACTCTGATTCCCTGCCTCTGATTCCCTGCTTCTGATTCTGATTCCCCACCTCTGATTCCCCATCTCTGATTCCGCACATCTAATTCCCTGCCTCTGATTCCCCATCTCTGATTCCCCATATCTGATTCCCCGCCTTCTGTTCCCCACCTCTGATTCCCCGCCTCTGTTTCCCCATATCTAATTCCCCGACTCTGATTCCCCAACTTTGATTCCCCACCTCTGATTCCCCAGCTCTGATTCCCCGCCTCTGATTCCCCGCATCTGATTCCATGCATCTGATTCCCAGCCTCTGATTCCCTGCCTCTGATTCCCAACCTCTGATTCCCCACCTCTGATTCCCCATATCTGATTCCCCGCCTCTGTTTCCCCGCCTCTGATTCCCCTCCTCTGTTTCCCCATATCTGAGCCCCGCCTCTATTTGCCCGCCTCTGATTCCCCGCCTCTGTTTCCCCATATCTGATTCCCCGCCTCTGAATCCCCAACTCTGATTCCCTGCCTCTAATTTCCCAGCTCTGATTCCCCGCCTCTGATTCCCCGTGTCTGATTTCCTGCCTCTGATTCCCCGCCTCTGATTACCCATGTCTGATTCACCGCCTCTGATTCCCCACCTCTGATTCCCCATCTCTGATTCGGCACATCCGATTCCCTGCCTCTGATTCCCCGCCTCTGATTCACTGCCTCTGATTCCCCAGCTCTGATTCCCCGCCTCTGATTCCCCGCGTCTTATTCCCTGCTTCTGATTCTGATTCACTGCCTCTGATTCCCCATCTCTGATTCCGCACATCTGATTCCCTGCCTCTGATTCCCCACCTCTGATTCCCCATATCTGATTCCCCGCCTCTGTATCCCCGCCTCTGATTCCCCGCCTCTGTTTCCCCATATCTAAGTCCCCGCCTCTGATTCCCCAACTCTGATTCCCCACCTCTGATTCCCCAGCTCTGATTCCCCGCCTCTGATTCCCCGCATCTGAATCCCTGCATCTGATTCCCAGCCTCTGATTCCCTGCCTGTGATTCCCAACCTCTGATTCCCCACCTCTGATTCCCCACATCTGATTCCCCGCCTCTGTTTCCCCGCCTCTGATTCCCCGCCACTGTTTCCCCATAACTGATTCCCCGCCTCTGAATCCCCAACTCTGATTCCCTGCATCTAATTCCCCAGCTCTGATTCCCCGTGTCTGATTTCCTGCCTCTGATTCCCCGCCTCTGATTACCCATGTCTGATTCACCGCCTCTGATTCCCCACCTCTGATTCCCCATCTCTGATTCCGCACATCCGATTCCCTGCCTCTGATTCCCCGCCTCTGATTCACCGCCTCTGATTCCCGGCCTCTGATTTCCCGCCTCTGATTCCCTGCCACTGATACCCCGCCCCTGATTCCCCACCTCTGATTCCCCATATCTGATTCCCCGCCTCTGTTTCCCCGCCTCTGATTCCCCGCCTCTGATTCCCCATATCTGATTCCCCGCCTCTGATTCCCCAACTCTGATTCCCCGCCTCTGATTCCCCAGCTCTGAATCCCCGCCTCTGATTCCCCGTGTCTGATTACCGGCCTCTGATTCCCCGCCTCTGATTCTCCATCTCTGATTCACAACATCTGATTCCCCACCTCTGATTCCCCATATCTGATTCCCCGCCTCTGTTTCCCCGCCTCTGATTCCCCACCTCTGATTAACAATATCTGATTCCCCGCCTCTGATTCCCCACCTCTGATTCCCGGCCTCTGATTCGCCAGCTATTATTCCCCGCCTCTGATTCCCCAGCTCTGATTCCTCGCCTCTGATTCCCCGTGTTTGATTCACTGCCTCTTATTCCCGGCCTCTGATTCCCCATCTCTGATTCACCGCCTTTGATTCGCCACCTCTGATTCCCCATATCTGATTCCCCGCCTCTGTTTCCCCGCCTCTGATTCCCCGCCTCTGATTCCCCATATCTCATTCCCCGCCTCTGAATCCCCATCTCTGATTCCCGGACTCTGATTCCCCACCTCTGATTCCCGGCCTCTTATTCCCGGCATCTGATTCCGGCCTCTGATCCCCGGCCTCTGATTCCCTGCTTCTGATTCTGATTCCCTGCCTCTGATTCCCCATCTCTGATTGCGCACATCTGATTCCCTGCCTCTGATTCCCCACCTCTGATTCCCAATATCTGATTCCCCGCCTCTGTGTTCCCGCCTCTGATTCCCCGCCTCTGTTTCCCAATATCTAAGTCCCCGCCTCTGATTCCCCAACTCTGATTCCCCACCTCTGATTCTCAAGCTCTGATTCCCCACCTCTGATTCCCTATCTCTGATTCCGCACATCTGATTCCCTGCCTCTGATTCCCCGACTCTGATTCCCCAGCTCTGATTCCCCGCCTCTGATTCCCCAACTCTGATTCCCCGCCTCTGATTCCCCAGCTCTGATTCCCCGCCTCTGATTCACCGCCTTTAATTCGCCACCTCTGAATCCCCATATTTGATTCCTCGCCTCTGTTTCCCCGCCTCTGATTCCCCGCCTCTGATTCCCCATATCTCATTCCCCGCCTCTGATTCCCCATCTCTGATTCCGGCCTCTAATTTCCGGCCTCTGATTCCCTGCTTCTGATTCTGATTCCCCACCTCTGATTCCCCATCTCTGATTCCGCACATCCGATTCCCTGCCTCTGATTCCCCGCCCCTGATTCACCGCCTCTGATTCCCGGCCTCTGATTTCCCGCCTCTGATTCCCTGCCACTGATACCCCGCCCCTGATTCCCCACCTCTGATTCCCCATATCTGATTCCCGGCCTCTGTTTCCCCACCTCTGATTCCCCGCCTCTGATTCCCCATATCTGATTCCCCGCCTCTGATTCCCCAACTCTGATTCCCCGCCTCTGATTCCCCAGCTCTGATTCCCCGCCTCTGATTCCCCGCATCTGATTCCCTGCATCTGATTCCAAGCCTCTGATTCCCTGCCTCTGATTCCCAACCTCTGATTCCCCACCTCTGATTCCCCATATCTGATTCCCCACCTCTGTTTCCCCGCCTCTGATTCCCCGCCTCTGTTTCCCCATATCTAATTCCCAACCTCTGATGCCCCAACTCTGATTCCCTGCCTCTGATTCCCCGCGTTCTATTCCCTGCCTCTGATTCCCCGCCTGTGATTCCCCATCTCTGATTCACCACCTCTGATTCCCCACCTCTGAATCCCCAACTCTGATTCCCTGCCTCTGATTCCCTGCTTCTGATTCTGATTCCCCATCTCTGATTCCCCATCTCTGATTCCGCACATCTAATTCCCTGCCTCTGATTCCCCATCTCTGATTCCCCATATCTGATTCCCCGCCTTCTGTTCCCCACCTCTGATTCCCCGCCTCTGTTTCCCCATATCTAAGTCCCCGACTCTGATTCCCCAACTTTGATTCCGCACCTCTGATTCCCCAGCTCTGATTCCCCGCCTCTGATTCCCCGCATCTGATTCCATGCATCTGATTCCCAGCCTCTGATTCCCTGCCTCTGATTCCCATCCTCTGATTCCCCACCTCTGATTCCCCATATCTGATACACCGCCTCTGTTTCCCCGCCTCTGATTCCTGTCCTCTGTTTCCCCATATCTGATCCCCGCCTCTATTTGCCCGCCTCTGATTCCCCGCCTCTGTTTCCCCATATCTGATTCCCCGCCTCTGAATCCCCAACTCTGATTCCCTGCCTCTAATTTCCCAGCTCTGATTCCCCGCCTCTGATTCCCCGTGTCTGATTTCCTGCTTCTGATTCCCTGCCTCTGATTACCCATGTCTGATTCACCCCCTCTGATTCCCCACCTCTGATTCCCCATCTCTGATTCCGCACATCCGATTCCCTGCCTCTGATTCCCCGCCTCTGATTCACTGCCTCTGATTCCCCAGCTCTGATTCCCCGCCTCTGATTCCCCGCGTCTTATTCCCTGCTTCTGATTCTGATTCCCTGCCTCTGATTCCCCACCTCTGATTCCCCATATCTGATTCCCCGCCTCTGTTTCCCCGCCTCTGATTCCCCACCTCTGATTCCCCAGCTCTGATTCCCCGCCTCTGATTCCCCGCATCTGATTCCCTGCATCTGATTCACAGCCTCTGATTCCCTGCCTGTGATTCCCAACCTCTGATTCCCCACCTCTGATTCCCCATATCTAATTCCCCGCCTCTGTTTCCCCGCCTCTGATTCCCCGCCTCTGTTTCCCCATATCTGATTCCCCGCCTCTATTTGCCCACCTCTGATTCCCCACCTCAGTTTCCCCATATCTGATTCCCCGCCTCTGAATCCCCAACTCTGATTCCCTGCATCTAATTCCCCAGCTCTGATTCCCCGCCTCTGATTCCCCGTGTCTGATTTCCTGCCTCTGATTCCCCGACTCTGATTACCCATGTCTGATTCACCGCCTCTGATTCCCCACCTCTGATTCCCCATCTCTGATTCGGCACATCCGATTCCCTGCCTCTGATTCCCCGCCTCTGATTCCCCGCCTCAGATTCCCCGTGTCTGATTTCCTGCCTCTGATTCCCCGCCTCTGATTACCCATGTCTGATTCAGCGCCTCTGATTCCCCACCTCTGATTCCCCATCTCTGATTCCGCACATCCGATTCCCTGCTTCTGATTCCCCGCCTCTGATTCACAGCCTCTGATTCCCCAGCTCTGATTCCCCGCCTCAGATTCCCCGCGTCTTATTCCCTGCTTCTGATTCTGATTCCCTGCCTCTGATTCCCCATCTCTGATACCGCACATCTGATTCCCTGCCTCTGATTCCCCACCTCTGATTCCCCATATCTGATTCCCCGCCTCTGTTTCCCCGCCTCTGATTCCCGCACTTCTGTTTCCCCATATCTAAGTCCCCGCCTCTGATTCCCCAACTCTGATTCCCCACCTCTGATTCCCCAGCTCTGATTCCCCACCTCTGATTCCCCATATCTGATTCCCCGCCTCTGTTTCCCCGCCTCTGATTCCCCGCCACTGTTTCCCCATATCTGATTCCCCGCCTCTGAATCCCCAACTCTGATTCCCTGCATCTAAATCCCCAGCTCTGATTCCGCACATCCGATTCCCTGCCTCTGATTCCCCGCCTCTGATTCACCGCCTCTGATTCCCGGCCTCTGATTTCCCGCCTCTGATTCCCTGCCACTGATACCCCGCCCCTGATTCCCCACCTCTGATTCCCCATATCTGATTCCCCGCCTCTGTTTCCCCGCCTCTGATTCCCCATATCTGATTCCCCGCCTCTGATTCCCCATATCTGATTCACAACCTCTGATTCCCCACCTCTGATTCCCCATATCTGATTCCCCGCCTCTGTTTCCCCGCCTCTGATTCCCCAGCTCTGATTAACAATATCTGATTCCCCGCCTCTGATTCCCCACCTCTGATTCCCCGCCTCTGATTCGCCAGCTATGATTCCCCGCCTCTGATTCCACAGCTCTGATTCCCCGCCTCTGATTCCCCGTGTTTGATTCCCTGCCTCTGATTCCCGGCCTCTGATTCCCCATCTCTGATTCACCGCCTTTGAATCGCCACCTCTGATTCCCCATATCTGATTCCCCGCCTCTGTTTCCCCGCCTCTGATTCCCCGCCTCTGATTCCCCATATCTCATTCCCCGCCTCTGAATCCCCATCTCTGATTCCCGGACTCTGATTCCCCACCTCTGATTCCCGGCCTCTTATTCCCGGCATCTGATTCCGGCCTCTGATCCCCGGCCTCTGATTCCCTGCTTCTGATTCTGATTCCCTGCCTCTGATTCCCCATCTCTGATTGCGCACATCTGATTCCATGCCTCTGATTCCCCACCTCTGATTCCCCATATCTGATTCCCCGCCTCTGTTTCCCCGCCTCTGATTCCCCGCCTCTGTTTCCCAATATCTAAGTCCCCGCCTCTGATTCCCCAACTCTGATTCCCCACCTCTGATTCTCCAGCTCTGATTCCCCGCCTCTGATTCCCCGCATCTGATACCCTGCATCTGATTCCAAGCCTCTGATTCCCTGCCTCTGATTCCCAACCTCTGATTCCCCACCTCTGATTTCCCATATCTGATTCCCCGCCTCTGTTTCCCCGCCTCTGATTCCCCGCCTCTGTTTCCCCATATCTGATTCCCGGCCTCTGATTCCCCGCCTCTGATTCCCAGCCTCTGATTCCCTGCCTCTGATTCCCCATCTTCGATTCCGCACATCTGATTCCCTGCCTCTGATTCCCCGCCTCTGATTACCCGCCTCTGATTCCCTGCCTCTGATTCCCAACATCTGATTCCCCACCTCTGATTCTCCATATCTGATTCCCCGCCTGTTTCCCCGCCTCTGATTCCCCTCCTCGGATTCCCCAACTCTAATTCCCCGCCTCTGATTCCCCAGCTCTGATTCCCCGTGTTTGATTCCCTGCCTCTGATTCCCTGCCCTGATTCCCCATCTCTGTTTCACCGCCTTTGATTCGCCACCTCTGATTCCCCATATCTGATTCCCCGCCTCTGTTTCCCCGCCTCTGATTCCCTGCCTCTGATTCCCAACCTCTGATTCCACACCTCTGATTCCCCATATCTGATTCCTCGCCTCTGTTTCCCCGCCTCTGATTCCCTGCCTCTGATTCCCCGACTCTGATTCCCCAGCTCTGATTCCCCGCCTCTGATTCCCCAACTCTGATTCCCCGCCTCTGATTCCCCAGCTCTGATTCCCCGCCTCTGATTCACCGCCTTTGATTCGCCACCTCTGAATCCCCATATTTGATTCCTCGCCTCTGTTTCCCCGCCTCTGATGCCCCGCCTCTGATTCCCCATATCTCATTCCCCGCCTCTGATTCCCCATCTCTGATTCCCGGACTCTGATTCCCAACCTCTGATTCCCGGCCTCTTATTCCCGGCATCTGATTCCGGCCTCTAATTCCCGGCCTCTGATTCCCTGCTTCTGATTCTTATTCCCCACCTCTGATTCCCCATCTCTGATTCCGCACATCCGATTCCCTGCCTCTGATTCCCCGCCCCTGATTCACCGCCTCTGATTCCCGGCCTCTGATTTCCCGCCTCTGATTCCCTGCCACTGATACCCCGCCCCTGATTCCCCACCTCTGGTTCCCCATATCTGATTCCCCGCCCCTGTTTCCCCACCTCTGATTCCCCGCCTCTGATTCCCCATATCTGATTCCCCGCATCTGATTCCCTGCATCTGATTCCAAGCCTCTGATTCCCTGCCTCTGATTCCCAACCTCTGATTCCCCACCTCTGATTCCCCATATCTGATTCCCCGCCTCTGTTTCCCCGCCTCTGATTCCCCGCCTCTGTTTCCCCATACCTAATTCCCAACCTCTGATGCCCCAACTCTGATTCCCTGCCTCTGATTCCCCGCGTTCTATTCCCTGCCTCTGATTCCCCGCCTGTGATTCCCCATCTCTGATTCACCACCTCTGATTCCCCACCTCTGATTCCCCATATCTAATTCCCCACCTCTGTTTTCCCGCCTCTGATTCCCCGCCTCTGTTTCCCCATATCTGATTCCCCGCCTCTGAATCCCCAACTCTGATTCCCTGCCTCTGATTCCCTGCTTCTGATTCTGATTCCCCACCTCTGATTCCCCATCTCTGATTCCGCACATCTAATTCCCTGCCTCTGATTGCCCATCTCTGATTCCCCATATCTGATTCCCCGCCTTCTGTTCCCCACCTCTGATTCCCCGCCTCTGTTTCCCCATATCTAAGTCCCCGACTCTGATTCCCCAACTTTGATTCCCCACCTCTGATTCCCCAGCTCTGATTCCCCGCCTCTGATTCCCCGCATCTGATTCCATGCATCTGATTCCCAGCCTCTGATTCCCTGCCTCTGATTCCCAACCTCTGATTCCCCACCTCTGATTCCCCATATCTGATTCCCCGGCTCTGTTTCCCCGCCTCTGATTCCCCTCCTCTGTTTCCCCATATCTGATCCCCGCCTCTATTTGCCCGCCTCTGATTCCCCGCCTCTGTTTCCCCATATCTGATTCCCCGCCTCTGAATCCCCAACTCTGATTCCCTGCCTCTAAGTTCCCAGCTCTGATTCCCCGCCTCTGATTCCCCGTGTCTGATTTCCTGCCTCTGATTCCCCGCCTCTGATTACCCATGTCTAATTCACCGCCTCTGATTCCCCACCTCTGATTCCCCATCTCTGATTCCGCACATCCGATTCCCTGCCTCTGATTCCCCGCCTCTGATTCACTGCCTCTGATTCCCCAGCTCTGATTCCCCGCCTCTGATTCCCCGCGTCTTATTCCCTGCTTCTGATTCTGATTCCCTGCCTCTGATTCCCCATCTCTGATTCCGCACATCTGATTCCCTGCCTCTGATTCCCCACCTCTGATTCCCCATATCTGATTCCCCGCCTCTGTTTCCCCGCCTCTGATTCCCCGCCTCTGTTTCCCCATATCTAAGTCCCCGCCTCTGATTCCCCAACTCTGATTCCCCACCTCTGATTCCCCATATCTGATTCCTCGCCTCTGTTTCCCCGCCTCTGATTCCCCGCCCCTGTTTCCCCATATCTGATTCCCCGCCTCTGATTCCCCAACTCTGATTCCCCGCCTCTGATTCCCCAGCTCTGATTCCCCGCCTCTGTTTCCCAATATCTAAGTCCCCGCCTCTTATTCCCCAACTCTGATTCCCCACCTCTGATTCTCCAGCTCTGATTCCCCACCTCTGATTCCCCATCTCTGATTCCGCACATCTGATTCCCTGCCTCTGATTCCCCGACTCTGATTCCCCAGCTCTGATTCCCCGCCTCTGATTCCCCAACTCTGATTCCCCGCCTCTGATTCCCCAGCTCTGATTCCCCGCCTCTGAGTCACCGCCTTTGATTCGCCACCTCTGAATCCCCATATTTGATTCCTCGCCTCTGTTTCCCCGCCTCTGATTCCCCGCCTCTGATTCCCCATATCTCATTCCCCGCCTCTGATTCCCCATCTCTGATTCCCGGACTCTGATTCCCAACCTCTAATTCCCGGCCTCTTATTCCCGGCATCTGATTCCGGCCTCTAATTCCCGGCCTCTGATTCCCTGCTTCTGATTCTGATTCCCCACCTCTGATTCCCCATCTCTGATTCCGCACATCCGATTCCCTGCCTCTGATTCCCCGCCCCTGATTCACCGCCTCTGATTCCCGGCCTCTGATTTCCCGCCTCTGATTCCCTCCCACTGATACCCCGCCCCTGATTCCCCACCTCTGATTCCCCATATCTGATTCCCCGGCCCTGTTTCCCCACCTCTGATTCCCCGCCTCTGATTCCCCATATCTGATTCCCCGCATCTGATTCCCTGCATCTGATTCCAAGCCTCTGATTCCCTGCCTCTGATTCCCAACCTCTGATTCCCCACCTCTGATTCCCCATATCTGATTCCCCGCCTCTGTTTCCCCGCCTCTGATTCCCCGCCTCTGTTTCCCCATACCTAATTCCCAACCTCTGATGCCCCAACTCTGATTCCCTGCCTCTGATTCCCCGCGTTCTATTCCCTGCCTCTGATTCCCCGCCTGTGATTCCCCATCTCTGATTCACCACCTCTGATTCCCCACCTCTGATTCCCCATATCTAATTCCCCGCCTCTGTTTTCCCGCCTCTGATTCCCCGCCTCTGTTTCCCCATATCTGATTCCCCGCCTCTGAATCCCCAACTCTGATTCCCTGCCTCTGATTCCCCATATCTGATTCCCCGCCTTCTGTTCCCCACCTCTGATTCCCCGCCTCTGTTTCCCCATATCTAAGTCCCCGACTCTGATTCCCCAACTTTGATTCCCCACCTCTGATTCCCCAGCTCTGATTCCCCGCCTCTGATTCCCCGCATCTGATTCCATGCATCTGATTCCCAGCCTCTGATTCCCTGCCTCTGATTCCCAACCTCTGATTCCCCACCTCTGATTCCCCATATCTGATTCCCCGCCTCTGTTTCCCCGCCTCTGATTCCCCTCCTCTGTTTCCCCATATCTGATCCCCGCCTCTATTTGCCCGCCTCTGATTCCCCGCCTCTGTTTCCCCATATCTGATTCCCCGCCTCTGAATCCCCAACTCTAATTCCCTGCCTCTAAGTTCCCAGCTCTGATTCCCCGCCTCTGATTCCCCGTGTCTGATTTCCTGCCTCTGATTCCCCGCCTCTGATTACCCATGTCTAATTCACCGCCTCTGATTCCCCACCTCTGATTCCCCATCTCTGATTCCGCACATCCGATTCCCTGCCTCTGATTCCCCGCCTCTGATTCACTGCCTCTGATTCCCCAGCTCTGATTCCCCGCCTCTGATTCCCCGCGTCTTATTCCCTGCTTCTGATTCTGATTCCCTGCCTCTGATTCCCCATCTCTGATTCCGCACATCTGATTCCCTGCCTCTGATTCCCCACCTCTGATTCCCCATATCTGATTCCCCGCCTCTGTTTCCCCGCCTCTGATTCCCCGCCTCTGTTTCCCCATATCTAAGTCCCCGCCTCTGATTCCCCAACTCTGATTCCCCACCTCTGATTCCCAACCTCTGATTCCCCACCTGTGATTCCCCATATCTGATTCCCCGCCTCTGTTTCCCCGCCTCTGATTCCCCGCCTCTGTTTCCCCATACCTAATTCCCAACCTCTGATGCCCCAACTCTGCTTCCCTGCCTCTGATTCCCCGCGTTCTATTCCCTGCCTCTGATTCCCCGCCTGTGATTCCCCATCTCTGATTCACCACCTCTGATTCCCCACCTCTGATTCCCCATATCTAATTCCCCGCCTCTGTTTTCCCGCCTCTGATTCCCCTCCTCTGTTTCCCCATATCTGATTCCCCGCCTCTGAATCCCCAACTCTGATTCCCTGCCTCTGATTCCCCATATCTGATTCCCCGCCTTCTGTTCCCCACCTCTGATTCCCCGCCTCTGTTTCCCCATATCTAAGTCCCCGACTCTGATTCCCCAACTTTGATTCCCCACCTCTGATTCCCCAGCTCTGATTCCCCGCCTCTGATTCCCCGCATCTGATTCCATGCATCTGATTCCCAGCCTCTGATTCCCTGCCTCTGATTCCCAACCTCTGATTCCCCACCTCCGATTCCCCATATCTGATTCCCCGCCTCTGTTTCCCCGCCTCTGATTCCCCTCCTCTCTTTCCCCATATCTGATCCCCGCCTCTATTTGCCCGCCTCTGATTCCCCGCCTCTGTTTCCCCATATCTGATTCCCCGCCTCTGAATCCCCAACTCTAATTCCCTGCCTCTAAGTTCCCAGCTCTGATTCCCAGCCTCTGATTCCCCGTGTCTGATTTCCTGCCTCTGATTCCCCGCCTCTGATTACCCATGTCTAATTCACCGCCTCTGATTCCCCACCTCTGATTCCCCATCACTGATTCCGCACATCCGATTCCCTGCCTCTGATTCCCCGCCTCTGATTCACTGCCTCTGATTCCCCAGCTCTGATTCCCCGCCTCTGATTCCCCGCGTCTTATTCCCTGCTTCTGATTCTGATTCCCTGCCTCTGATTCCCCATCTCTGATTCCGCACATCTGATTCCCTGCCTCTCATTCCCCACCTCTGATTCCCCATATCTGATTCCCCGCCTCTGTTTCCCCGCCTCTGATTCCCCGCCTCTGTTTCCCCATATCTAAGTCCCCGCCTCTGATTCCCCAACTCTGATTCCCCACCTCTGATTCCCCATATCTGATTCCTCGCCTCTGTTTCCCCGCCTCTGATTCCCCGCCCCTGTTTCCCCATATCTGATTCCCCGCCTCTGATTCCCCAACTCTGATTCCCCGCCTCTGATTCCCCAGCTCTGATTCCCCGCCTCTGTTTCCCAATATCTAAGTCCCCGCCTCTGATTCCCCAACTCTGATTCCCCACCTCTGATTCTCCAGCTCTGATTCCCCACCTCTGATTCCCCATCTCTGATTCCGCACATCTGATTCCCTGCCTCTGATTCCCCGACTCTGATTCCCCAACTCTGATTCCCCGCCTCTGATTCCCCAACTCTGATTCCCCGCCTCTGATTCGCCAGCTCTGATTCCCCGCCTCTGATTCACCGCCTTTGATTCGCCACCTCTGAATCCCCATATTTGATTCCTCACCTCTGTTTCCCCGCCTCTGATTCCCCGCCTCTGATTCCCCATATCTCATTCCCCGCCTCTGATTCCCCATCTCTGATTCCCGGACTCTGATTCCCAACCTCTGATTCCCGGCCTCTTATTCCCGGCATCTGATTCCGGCCTCTAATTCCCGGCCTCTGATTCCCTGCTTCTGATTCTGATTCCCCACCTCTGATTCCCCATCTCTGATTCCGCACATCCGATTCCCTGCCTCTGATTCCCCGCCCCTGATTCACCGCCTCTGATTCCCGGCCTCTGATTTCCCGCCTCTGATTCCCTGCCACTGATACCCCGCCCCTGATTCCCCACCTCTGGTTCCCCATATCTGATTCCCCGCCCCTGTATCCCCACCTCTGATTCCCCGCCTCTGATTCCCCATATCTGATTCCCCGCATCTGATTCCCTGCATCTGATTCCAAGCCTCTGATTCCCTGCCTCTGATTCCCAACCTCTGATTCCCCACCTCTGATTCCCCATATCTGATTCCCCGCCTCTGTTTCCCCGCCTCTGATTCCCCGCCTCTGTTTCCCCATACCTAATTCCCAACCTCTGATGCCCCAACTCTGATTCCCTGCCTCTGATTCCCCGCGTTCTATTCCCTGCCTCTGATTCCCCGCCTGTGATTCCCCATCTCTGATTCACCACCTCTGATTCCCCACCTCTGATTCCCCATATCTAATTCCCCACCTCTGTTTTCCCGCCTCTGATTCCCCGCCTCTGTTTCCCCATATCTGATTCCCCGCCTCTGAATCCCCAACTCTGATTCCCTGCCTCTGATTCCCTGCTTCTGATTCTGATTCCCCACCTCTGATTCCCCATCTCTGATTCCGCACATCTAATTCCCAGCCTCTGATTCCCCATCTCTGATTCCCCATATCTGATTCCCCGCCTTCTGTTCCCCACCTCTGATTCCCCGCCTCTGTTTCCCCATATCTAAGTCCCCGACTCTGATTCCCCAACTTTGATTCCCCACCTCTGATTCCCCAGCTCTGATTCCCCGCCTCTGATTCCCCGCATCTGATTCCATGCATCTGATTCCCAGCCTCTGATTCCCTGCCTCTGATTCCCAACCTCTGATTCCCCACCTCTGATTCCCCATATCTGATTCCCCGGCTCTGTTTCCCCGCCTCTGATTCCCCTCCTCTGTTTCCCCATATCTGATCCCCGCCTCTATTTGCCCGCCTCTGATTCCCCGCCTCTGTTTCCCCATATCTGATTCCCCGCCTCTGAATCCCCAACTCTGATTCCCTGCCTCTAAGTTCCCAGCTCTGATTCCCCGCCTCTGATTCCCCGTGTCTGATTTCCTGCCTCTGATTCCCCGCCTCTGATTACCCATGTCTAATTCACCGCCTCTGATTCCCCACCTCTGATTCCCCATCTCTGATTCCGCACATCCGATTCCCTGCCTCTGATTCCCCGCCTCTGATTCACTGCCTCTGATTCCCCAGCTCTGATTCCCCGCCTCTGATTCCCCGCGTCTTATTCCCTGCTTCTGATTCTGATTCCCTGCCTCTGATTCCCCATCTCTGATTCCGCACATCTGATTCCCTGCCTCTGATTCCCCACCTCTGATTCCCCATATCTGATTCCCCGCCTCTGTTTCCCCGCCTCTGATTCCCCGCCTCTGTTTCCCCATATCTAAGTCCCCGCCTCTGATTCCCCAACTCTGATTCCCCACCTCTGATTCCCCATATCTGATTCCTCGCCTCTGTTTCCCCGCCTCTGATTCCCCGCCCCTGTTTCCCCATATCTGATTCCCCGCCTCTGATTCCCCAACTCTGATTCCCCGCCTCTGATTCCCCAGCTCTGATTCCCCGCCTCTGTTTCCCAATATCTAAGTCCCCGCCTCTTATTCCCCAACTCTGATTCCCCACCTCTGATTCTCCAGCTCTGATTCCCCACCTCTGATTCCCCATCTCTGATTCCGCACATCTGATTCCCTGCCTCTGATTCCCCGACTCTGATTCCCCAGCTCTGATTCCCCGCCTCTGATTCCCCAACTCTGATTCCCCGCCTCTGATTCCCCAGCTCTGATTCCCCGCCTCTGATTCACCGCCTTTGATTCGCCACCTCTGAATCCCCATATTTGATTCCTCGCCTCTGTTTCCCCGCCTCTGATTCCCCGCCTCTGATTCCCCATATCTCATTCCCCGCCTCTGATTCCCCATCTCTGATTCCCGGACTCTGATTCCCAACCTCTAATTCCCGGCCTCTTATTCCCGGCATCTGATTCCGGCCTCTAATTCCCGGCCTCTGATTCCCTGCTTCTGATTCTGATTCCCCACCTCTGATTCCCCATCTCTGATTCCGCACATCCGATTCCCTGCCTCTGATTCCCCGCCCCTGATTCACCGCCTCTGATTCCCGGCCTCTGATTTCCCGCCTCTGATTCCCTCCCACTGATACCCCGCCCCTGATTCCCCACCTCTGATTCCCCATATCTGATTCCCCGGCCCTGTTTCCCCACCTCTGATTCCCCGCCTCTGATTCCCCATATCTGATTCCCCGCATCTGATTCCCTGCATCTGATTCCAAGCCTCTGATTCCCTGCCTCTGATTCCCAACCTCTGATTCCCCACCTCTGATTCCCCATATCTGATTCCCCGCCTCTGTTTCCCCGCCTCTGATTCCCCGCCTCTGTTTCCCCATACCTAATTCCCAACCTCTGATGCCCCAACTCTGATTCCCTGCCTCTGATTCCCCGCGTTCTATTCCCTGCCTCTGATTCCCCGCCTGTGATTCCCCATCTCTGATTCACCACCTCTGATTCCCCACCTCTGATTCCCCATATCTAATTCCCCGCCTCTGTTTTCCCGCCTCTGATTCCCCGCCTCTGTTTCCCCATATCTGATTCCCCGCCTCTGAATCCCCAACTCTGATTCCCTGCCTCTGATTCCCCATATCTGATTCCCCGCCTTCTGTTCCCCACCTCTGATTCCCCGCCTCTGTTTCCCCATATCTAAGTCCCCGACTCTGATTCCCCAACTTTGATTCCCCACCTCTGATTCCCCAGCTCTGATTCCCCGCCTCTGATTCCCCGCATCTGATTCCATGCATCTGATTCCCAGCCTCTGATTCCCTGCCTCTGATTCCCAACCTCTGATTCCCCACCTCTGATTCCCCATATCTGATTCCCCGCCTCTGTTTCCCCGCCTCTGATTCCCCTCCTCTGTTTCCCCATATCTGATCCCCGCCTCTATTTGCCCGCCTCTGATTCCCCGCCTCTGTTTCCCCATATCTGATTCCCCGCCTCTGAATCCCCAACTCTAATTCCCTGCCTCTAAGTTCCCAGCTCTGATTCCCCGCCTCTGATTCCCCGTGTCTGATTTCCTGCCTCTGATTCCCCGCCTCTGATTACCCATGTCTAATTCACCGCCTCTGATTCCCCACCTCTGATTCCCCATCTCTGATTCCGCACATCCGATTCCCTGCCTCTGATTCCCCGCCTCTGATTCACTGCCTCTGATTCCCCAGCTCTGATTCCCCGCCTCTGATTCCCCACGTCTTATTCCCTGCTTCTGATTCTGATTCCCTGCCTCTGATTCCCCATCTCTGATTCCGCACATCTGATTCCCTGCCTCTGATTCCCCACCTCTGATTCCCCATATCTGATTCCCCGCCTCTGTTTCCCCGCCTCTGATTCCTCGCCTCTGTTTCCCCGCCTCTGATTCCCCGCCCCTGTTTCCCCATATCTGATTCCCCGCCTCTGATTCCCCAACTCTGATTCCCCGCCTCTGATTCCCCAGCTCTGATTCCCCGCCTCTGTTTCCCAATATCTAAGTCCCCGCCTCTGATTCCCCAACTCTGATTCCCTACCTCTGATTCTCCAGCTCTGATTCCCCACCTCTGATTCCCCATCTCTGATTCCGCACATCTGATTCCCTGCCTCTGATTCCCCGACTCTGATTCCCCAACTCTGATTCCCCGCCTCTGATTCCCCAACTCTGATTCCCCGCCTCTGATTCGCCAGCTCTGATTCCCCGCCTCTGATTCACCGCCTTTGATTCGCCACCTCTGAATCCCCATATTTGATTCCTCACCTCTGTTTCCCCGCCTCTGATTCCCCGCCTCTGATTCCCCATATCTCATTCCCCGCCTCTGATTCCCCATCTCTGATTCCCGGACTCTGATTCCCAACCTCTGATTCCCGGCCTCTTATTCCCGGCATCTGATTCCGGCCTCTAATTCCCGGCCTCTGATTCCCTGCTTCTGATTCTGATTCCCCACCTCTGATTCCCCATCTCTGATTCCGCACATCCGATTCCCTGCCTCTGATTCCCCGCCCCTGATTCACCGCCTCTGATTCCCGGCCTCTGATTTCCCGCCTCTGATTCCCTGCCACTGATACCCCGCCCCTGATTCCCCACCTCTGGTTCCCCATATCTGATTCCCCGCCCCTGTTTCCCCACCTCTGATTCCCCGCCTCTGATTCCCCATATCTGATTCCCCGCATCTGATTCCCTGCATCTGATTCCAAGCCTCTGATTCCCTGCCTCTGATTCCCAACCTCTGATTCCCCACCTCTGATTCCCCATATCTGATTCCCCGCCTCTGTTTTCCCGCCTCTGATTCCCCGCCTCTGTTTCCCCATACCTAATTCCCAACCTCTGATGCCCCAACTCTGATTCCCTGCCTCTGATTCCCCGCGTTCTATTCCCTGCCTCTGATTCCCCGCCTGTGATTCCCCATCTCTGATTCACCACCTCTGATTCCCCACCTCTGATTCCCCATATCTAATTCCCCACCTCTGTTTTCCCGCCTCTGATTCCCCGCCTCTGTTTCCCCATATCTGATTCCCCGCCTCTGAATCCCCAACTCTGATTCCCTGCCTCTGATTCCCTGCTTCTGATTCTGATTCCCCACCTCTGATTCCCCATCTCTGATTCCGCACATCTAATTCCCTGCCTCTGATTCCCCATCTCTGATTCCCCATATCTGATTCCCCGCCTTCTGTTCCCCACCTCTGATTCCCCGCCTCTGTTTCCCCATATCTAAGTCCCCGACTCTGATTCCCCAACTTTGATTCCCCACCTCTGATTCCCCAGCTCTGATTCCCCGCCTCTGATTCCCCGCATCTGATTCCATGCATCTGATTCCCAGCCTCTGATTCCCTGCCTCTGATTCCCAACCTCTGATTCCCCACCTCTGATTCCCCATATCTGATTCCCCGGCTCTGTTTCCCCGCCTCTGATTCCCCTCCTCTGTTTCCCCATATCTGATCCCCGCCTCTATTTGCCCGCCTCTGATTCCCCGCCTCTGTTTCCCCATATCTGATTCCCCGCCTCTGAATCCCCAACTCTGATTCCCAGCCTCTAAGTTCCCAGCTCTGATTCCCCGCCTCTGATTCCCCGTGTCTGATTTCCTGCCTCTGATTCCCCGCCTCTGATTACCCATGTCTAATTCACCGCCTCTGATTCCCCACCTCTGATTCCCCATCTCTGATTCCGCACATCCGATTCCCTGCCTCTGATTCCCCGCCTCTGATTCACTGCCTCTGATTCCCCAGCTCTGATTCCCCGCCTCTGATTCCCCGCGTCTTATTCCCTGCTTCTGATTCTGATTCCCTGCCTCTGATTCCCCATCTCTGATTCCGCACATCTGATTCCCTGCCTCTGATTCCCCACCTCTGATTCCCCATATCTGATTCCCCGCCTCTGTTTCCCCGCCTCTGATTCCCCGCCTCTGTTTCCCCATATCTAAGTCCCCGCCTCTGATTCCCCAACTCTGATTCCCCACCTCTGATTCCCCATATCTGATTCCTCGCCTCTGTTTCCCCGCCTCTGATTCCCCGCCCCTGTTTCCCCATATCTGATTCCCCGCCTCTGATTCCCCAACTCTGATTCCCCGCCTCTGATTCCCCAGCTCTGATTCCCCGCCTCTGTTTCCCAATATCTAAGTCCCCGCCTCTTATTCCCCAACTCTGATTCCCCACCTCTGATTCTCCAGCTCTGATTCCCCACCTCTGATTCCCCATCTCTGATTCCGCACATCTTATTCCCTGCCTCTGATTCCCCGACTCTGATTCCCCAGCTCTGATTCCCCGCCTCTGATTCCCCAACTCTGATTCCCCGCCTCTGATTCCCCAGCTCTGATTCCCCGCCTCTGAGTCACCGCCTTTGATTCGCCACCTCTGAATCCCCATATTTGATTCCTCGCCTCTGTTTCCCCGCCTCTGATTCCCCGCCTCTGATTCCCCATATCTCATTCCCCGCCTCTGATTCCCCATCTCTGATTCCCGGACTCTGATTCCCAACCTCTAATTCCCGGCCTCTTATTCCCGGCATCTGATTCCGGCCTCTAATTCCCGGCCTCTGATTCCCTGCTTCTGATTCTGATTCCCCACCTCTGATTCCCCATCTCTGATTCCGCACATCCGATTCCCTGCCTCTGATTCCCCGCCCCTGATTCACCGCCTCTGATTCCCGGCCTCTGATTTCCCGCCTCTGATTCCCTCCCACTGATACCCCGCCCCTGATTCCCCACCTCTGATTCCCCGCCTCTGATTCCCCATATCTGATTCCCCGCATCTGATTCCCTGCATCTGATTCCAAGCCTCTGATTCCCTGCCTCTGATTCCAAACCTCTGATTCCCCACCTCTGATTCCCCATATCTGATTCCCCGCCTCTGTTTCCCCGCCTCTGATTCCCCGCCTCTGTTTCCCCATACCTAATTCCCAACCTCTGATGCCCCAACTCTGATTCCCTGCCTCTGATTCCCCGCGTTCTATTCCCTGCCTCTGATTCCCCGCCTGTGATTCCCCATCTCTGATTCACCACCTCTGATTCCCCACCTCTGATTCCCCATATCTAATTCCCCGCCTCTGTTTTCCCGCCTCTGATTCCCCGCCTCTGTTTCCCCATATCTGATTCCCCGCCTCTGAATCCCCAACTCTGATTCCCTGCCTCTGATTCCCCATATCTGATTCCCCGCCTTCTGTTCCCCACCTCTGATTCCCCGCCTCTGTTTCCCCATATCTAAGTCCCCGACTCTGATTCCCCAACTTTGATTCCCCACCTCTGATTCCCCAGCTCTGATTCCCCGCCTCTGATTCCCCGCATCTGATTCCATGCATCTGATTCCCAGCCTCTGATTCCCTGCCTCTGATTCCCAACCTCTGATTCCCCACCTCTGATTCCCCATATCTGATTCCCCGCCTCTGTTTCCCCGCCTCTGATTCCCCTCCTCTGTTTCCCCATATCTGATCCCCGCCTCTATTTGCCCGCCTCTGATTCCCCGCCTCTGTTTCCCCATATCTGATTCCCCGCCTCTGAATCCCCAACTCTAATTCCCTGCCTCTAAGTTCCCAGCTCTGATTCCCCGCCTCTGATTCCCCGTGTCTGATTTCCTGCCTCTGATTCCCCGCCTCTGATTACCCATGTCTAATTCACCGCCTCTGATTCCCCACCTCTGATTCCCCATCTCTGATTCCGCACATCCGATTCCCTGCCTCTGATTCCCCGCCTCTGATTCACTGCCTCTGATTCCCCAGCTCTGATTCCCCGCCTCTGATTCCCCGCGTCTTATTCCCTGCTTCTGATTCTGATTCCCTGCCTCTGATTCCCCATCTCTGATTCCGCACATCTGATTCCCTGCCTCTGATTCCCCACCTCTGATTCCCCATATCTGATTCCCCGCCTCTGTTTCCCCGCCTCTGATTCCCCGCCTCTGTTTCCCCATATCTAAGTCCCCGCCTCTGATTCCCCAACTCTGATTCCCCACCTCTGATTCCCAACCTCTGATTCCCCACCTCTGATTCCCCATATCTGATTCCCCGCCTCTGTTTCCCCGCCTCTGATTCCCCGCCTCTGTTTCCCCATACCTAATTCCCAACCTCTGATGCCCCAACTCTGATTCCCTGCCTCTGATTCCCCGCGTTCTATTCCCTGCCTCTGATTCCCCGCCTGTGATTCCCCATCTCTGATTCACCACCTCTGATTCCCCACCTCTGGTTCCCCATATCTAATTCCCCGCCTCTGTTTTCCCGCCTCTGATTCCCCGCCTCTGTTTCCCCATATCTGATTCCCCGCCTCTGAATCCCCAACTCTGATTCCCTGCCTCTGATTCCCCATATCTGATTCCCCGCCTTCTGTTCCCCACCTCTGATTCCCCGCCTCTGTTTCCCCATATCTAAGTCCCCGACTCTGATTCCCCAACTTTGATTCCCCACCTCTGATTCCCCAGCTCTGATTCCCCGCCTCTGATTCCCCGCATCTGATTCCATGCATCTGATTCCCAGCCTCTGATTCCCTGCCTCTGATTCCCAACCTCTGATTCCCCACCTCTGATTCCCCATATCTGATTCCCCGCCTCTGTTTCCCCGCCTCTGATTCCCCTCCTCTGTTTCCCCATATCTGATCCCCGCCTCTATTTGCCCGCCTCTGATTCCCCGCCTCTGTTTCCCCATATCTGATTCCCCGCCTCTGAATCCCCAACTCTAATTCCCTGCCTCTAAGTTCCCAGCTCTGATTCCCCGCCTCTGATTCCCCGTGTCTGATTTCCTGCCTCTGATTCCCCGCCTCTGATTACCCATGTCTAATTCACCGCCTCTGATTCCCCACCTCTGATTCCCCATCTCTGATTCCGCACATCCGATTCCCTGCCTCTGATTCCCCGCCTCTGATTCACTGCCTCTGATTCCCCAGCTCTGATTCCCCGCCTCTGATTCCCCGCGTCTTATTCCCTGCTTCTGATTCTGATTCCCTGCCTCTGATTCCCCATCTCTGATTCCGCACATCTGATTCCCTGCCTCTGATTCCCCACCTCTGATTCCCCATATCTGATTCCCCGCCTCTGTTTCCCCGCCTCTGATTCCTCGCCTCTGTTTCCCCGCCTCTGATTCCCCGCCCCTGTTTCCCCATATCTGATTCCCCGCCTCTGATTCCCCAACTCTGATTCCCCGCCTCTGATTCCCCAGCTCTGATTCCCCGCCTCTGTTTCCCAATATCTAAGTCCCCGCCTCTGATTCCCCAACTCTGATTCCCTACCTCTGATTCTCCAGCTCTGATTCCCCACCTCTGATTCCCCATCTCTGATTCCGCACATCTGATTCCCTGCCTCTGATTCCCCGACTCTGATTCCCCAACTCTGATTCCCCGCCTCTGATTCCCCAACTCTGATTCCCCGCCTCTGATTCGCCAGCTCTGATTCCCCGCCTCTGATTCACCGCCTTTGATTCGCCACCTCTGAATCCCCATATTTGATTCCTCACCTCTGTTTCCCCGCCTCTGATTCCCCGCCTCTGATTCCCCATATCTCATTCCCCGCCTCTGATTCCCCATCTCTGATTCCCGGACTCTGATTCCCAACCTCTGATTCCCGGCCTCTTATTCCCGGCATCTGATTCCGGCCTCTAATTCCCGGCCTCTGATTCCCTGCTTCTGATTCTGATTCCCCACCTCTGATTCCCCATCTCTGATTCCGCACATCCGATTCCCTGCCTCTGATTCCCCGCCCCTGATTCACCGCCTCTGATTCCCGGCCTCTGATTTCCCGCCTCTGATTCCCTGCCACTGATACCCCGCCCCTGATTCCCCACCTCTGGTTCCCCATATCTGATTCCCCGCCCCTGTTTCCCCACCTCTGATTCCCCGCCTCTGATTCCCCATATCTGATTCCCCGCATCTGATTCCCTGCATCTGATTCCAAGCCTCTGATTCCCTGCCTCTGATTCCCAACCTCTGATTCCCCACCTCTGATTCCCCATATCTGATTCCCCGCCTCTGTTTTCCCGCCTCTGATTCCCCGCCTCTGTTTCCCCATACCTAATTCCCAACCTCTGATGCCCCAACTCTGATTCCCTGCCTCTGATTCCCCGCGTTCTATTCCCTGCCTCTGATTCCCCGCCTGTGATTCCCCATCTCTGATTCACCACCTCTGATTCCCCACCTCTGATTCCCCATATCTAATTCCCCACCTCTGTTTTCCCGCCTCTGATTCCCCGCCTCTGTTTCCCCATATCTGATTCCCCGCCTCTGAATCCCCAACTCTGATTCCCTGCCTCTGATTCCCTGCTTCTGATTCTGATTCCCCACCTCTGATTCCCCATCTCTGATTCCGCACATCTAATTCCCTGCCTCTGATTCCCCATCTCTGATTCCCCATATCTGATTCCCCGCCTTCTGTTCCCCACCTCTGATTCCCCGCCTCTGTTTCCCCATATCTAAGTCCCCGACTCTGATTCCCCAACTTTGATTCCCCACCTCTGATTCCCCAGCTCTGATTCCCCGCCTCTGATTCCCCGCATCTGATTCCATGCATCTGATTCCCAGCCTCTGATTCCCTGCCTCTGATTCCCAACCTCTGATTCCCCACCTCTGATTCCCCATATCTGATTCCCCGGCTCTGTTTCCCCGCCTCTGATTCCCCTCCTCTGTTTCCCCATATCTGATCCCCGCCTCTATTTGCCCGCCTCTGATTCCCCGCCTCTGTTTCCCCATATCTGATTCCCCGCCTCTGAATCCCCAACTCTGATTCCCAGCCTCTAAGTTCCCAGCTCTGATTCCCCGCCTCTGATTCCCCGTGTCTGATTTCCTGCCTCTGATTCCCCGCCTCTGATTACCCATGTCTAATTCACCGCCTCTGATTCCCCACCTCTGATTCCCCATCTCTGATTCCGCACATCCGATTCCCTGCCTCTGATTCCCCGCCTCTGATTCACTGCCTCTGATTCCCCAGCTCTGATTCCCCGCCTCTGATTCCCCGCGTCTTATTCCCTGCTTCTGATTCTGATTCCCTGCCTCTGATTCCCCATCTCTGATTCCGCACATCTGATTCCCTGCCTCTGATTCCCCACCTCTGATTCCCCATATCTGATTCCCCGCCTCTGTTTCCCCGCCTCTGATTCCCCGCCTCTGTTTCCCCATATCTAAGTCCCCGCCTCTGATTCCCCAACTCTGATTCCCCACCTCTGATTCCCCATATCTGATTCCTCGCCTCTGTTTCCCCGCCTCTGATTCCCCGCCCCTGTTTCCCCATATCTGATTCCCCGCCTCTGATTCCCCAACTCTGATTCCCCGCCTCTGATTCCCCAGCTCTGATTCCCCGCCTCTGTTTCCCAATATCTAAGTCCCCGCCTCTTATTCCCCAACTCTGATTCCCCACCTCTGATTCTCCAGCTCTGATTCCCCACCTCTGATTCCCCATCTCTGATTCCGCACATCTGATTCCCTGCCTCTGATTCCCCGACTCTGATTCCCCAGCTCTGATTCCCCGCCTCTGATTCCCCAACTCTGATTCCCCGCCTCTGATTCCCCAGCTCTGATTCCCCGCCTCTGAGTCACCGCCTTTGATTCGCCACCTCTGAATCCCCATATTTGATTCCTCACCTCTGTTTCCCCGCCTCTGATTCCCCGCCTCTGATTCCCCATATCTCATTCCCCGCCTCTGATTCCCCATCTCTGATTCCCGGACTCTGATTCCCAACCTCTAATTCCCGGCCTCTTATTCCCGGCATCTGATTCCGGCCTCTAATTCCCGGCCTCTGATTCCCTGCTTCTGATTCTGATTCCCCACCTCTGATTCCCCATCTCTGATTCCGCACATCCGATTCCCTGCCTCTGATTCCCCGCCCCTGATTCACCGCCTCTGATTCCCGGCCTCTGATTTCCCGCCTCTGATTCCCTCCCACTGATACCCCGCCCCTGATTCCCCACCTCTGATTCCCCGCCTCTGATTCCCCATATCTGATTCCCCGCATCTGATTCCCTGCATCTGATTCCAAGCCTCTGATTCCCTGCCTCTGATTCCAAACCTCTGATTCCCCACCTCTGATTCCCCATATCTGATTCCCCGCCTCTGTTTCCCCGCCTCTGATTCCCCGCCTCTGTTTCCCCATACCTAATTCCCAACCTCTGATGCCCCAACTCTGATTCCCTGCCTCTGATTCCCCGCGTTCTATTCCCTGCCTCTGATTCCCCGCCTGTGATTCCCCATCTCTGATTCACCACCTCTGATTCCCCACCTCTGATTCCCCATATCTAATTCCCCGCCTCTGTTTTCCCGCCTCTGATTCCCCGCCTCTGTTTCCCCATATCTGATTCCCCGCCTCTGAATCCCCAACTCTGATTCCCTGCCTCTGATTCCCCATATCTGATTCCCCGCCTTCTGTTCCCCACCTCTGATTCCCCGCCTCTGTTTCCCCATATCTAAGTCCCCGACTCTGATTCCCCAACTTTGATTCCCCACCTCTGATTCCCCAGCTCTGATTCCCCGCCTCTGATTCCCCGCATCTGATTCCATGCATCTGATTCCCAGCCTCTGATTCCCTGCCTCTGATTCCCAACCTCTGATTCCCCACCTCTGATTCCCCATATCTGATTCCCCGCCTCTGTTTCCCCGCCTCTGATTCCCCTCCTCTGTTTCCCCATATCTGATCCCCGCCTCTATTTGCCCGCCTCTGATTCCCCGCCTCTGTTTCCCCATATCTGATTCCCCGCCTCTGAATCCCCAACTCTAATTCCCTGCCTCTAAGTTCCCAGCTCTGATTCCCCGCCTCTGATTCCCCGTGTCTGATTTCCTGCCTCTGATTCCCCGCCTCTGATTACCCATGTCTAATTCACCGCCTCTGATTCCCCACCTCTGATTCCCCATCTCTGATTCCGCACATCCGATTCCCTGCCTCTGATTCCCCGCCTCTGATTCACTGCCTCTGATTCCCCAGCTCTGATTCCCCGCCTCTGATTCCCCGCGTCTTATTCCCTGCTTCTGATTCTGATTCCCTGCCTCTGATTCCCCATCTCTGATTCCGCACATCTGATTCCCTGCCTCTGATTCCCCACCTCTGATTCCCCATATCTGATTCCCCGCCTCTGTTTCCCCGCCTCTGATTCCCCGCCTCTGTTTCCCCATATCTAAGTCCCCGCCTCTGATTCCCCAACTCTGATTCCCCACCTCTGATTCCCAACCTCTGATTCCCCACCTCTGATTCCCCATATCTGATTCCCCGCCTCTGTTTCCCCGCCTCTGATTCCCCGCCTCTGTTTCCCCATACCTAATTCCCAACCTCTGATGCCCCAACTCTGATTCCCTGCCTCTGATTCCCCGCGTTCTATTCCCTGCCTCTGATTCCCCGCCTGTGATTCCCCATCTCTGATTCACCACCTCTGATTCCCCACCTCTGGTTCCCCATATCTAATTCCCCGCCTCTGTTTTCCCGCCTCTGATTCCCCGCCTCTGTTTCCCCATATCTGATTCCCCGCCTCTGAATCCCCAACTCTGATTCCCTGCCTCTGATTCCCCATATCTGATTCCCCGCCTTCTGTTCCCCACCTCTGATTCCCCGCCTCTGTTTCCCCATATCTAAGTCCCCGACTCTGATTCCCCAACTTTGATTGCCCACCTCTGATTCCCCAGCTCTGATTCCCCGCCTCTGATTCCCCGCATCTGATTCCATGCATCTGATTCCCAGCCTCTGATTCCCTGCCTCTGATTCCCAACCTCTGATTCCCCACCTCTGATTCCCCATATCTGATTCCCCGCCTCTGTTTCCCCGCCTCTGATTCCCCTCCTCTCTTTCCCCATATCTGATCCCCGCCTCTATTTGCCCGCCTCTGATTCCCCGCCTCTGTTTCCCCATATCTGATTCCCCGCCTCTGAATCCCCAACTCTAATTCCCTGCCTCTAAGTTCCCAGCTCTGATTCCCCGCCTCTGATTCCCCGTGTCTGATTTCCTGCCTCTGATTCCCCGCCTCTGATTACCCATGTCTAATTCACCGCCTCTGATTCCCCACCTCTGATTCCCCATCTCTGATTCCGCACATCCGATTCCCTGCCTCTGATTCCCCGCCTCTGATTCACTGCCTCTGATTCCCCAGCTCTGATTCCCCGCCTCTGATTCCCCGCGTCTTATTCCCTGCTTCTGATTCTGATTCCCTGCCTCTGATTCCCCATCTCTGATTCCGCACATCTGATTCCCTGCCTCTGATTCCCCACCTCTGATTCCCCATATCTGATTCCCCGCCTCTGTTTCCCCGCCTCTGATTCCCCGCCTCTGTTTCCCCATATCTAAGTCCCCGCCTCTGATTCCCCAACTCTGATTCCCCACCTCTGATTCCCCATATCTGATTCCTCGCCTCTGTTTCCCCGCCTCTGATTCCCCGCCCCTGTTTCCCCATATCTGATTCCCCGCCTCTGATTCCCCAACTCTGATTCCCCGCCTCTGATTCCCCAGCTCTGATTCCCCGCCTCTGTTTCCCAATATCTAAGTCCCCGCCTCTGATTCCCCAACTCTGATTCCCCACCTCTGATTCTCCAGCTCTGATTCCCCACCTCTGATTCCCCATCTCTGATTCCGCACATCTGATTCCCTGCCTCTGATTCCCCGACTCTGATTCCCCAACTCTGATTCCCCGCCTCTGATTCCCCAACTCTGATTCCCCGCCTCTGATTCGCCAGCTCTGATTCCCCGCCTCTGATTCACCGCCTTTGATTCGCCACCTCTGAATCCCCATATTTGATTCCTCACCTCTGTTTCCCCGCCTCTGATTCCCCGCCTCTGATTCCCCATATCTCATTCCCCGCCTCTGATTCCCCATCTCTGATTCCCGGACTCTGATTCCCAACCTCTGATTCCCGGCCTCTTATTCCCGGCATCTGATTCCGGCCTCTAATTCCCGGCCTGTGATTCCCTGCTTCTGATTCTGATTCCCCACCTCTGATTCCCCATCTCTGATTCCGCACATCCGATTCCCTGCCTCTGATTCCCCGCCCCTGATTCACCGCCTCTGATTCCCGGCCTCTGATTTCCTGCCTCTGATTCCCTGCCACTGATACCCCGCCCCTGATTCCCCACCTCTGATTCCCCATATCTGATTCCCCGCCCCTGTTTCCCCACCTCTGATTCCTCGCCTCTGATTCCCCATATCTGATTCCCCGCATCTGATTCCCTGCATCTGATTCCAAGCCTCTGATTCCCTGCCTCTGATTCCCAACCTCTGATTCCCCACCTCTGATTCCCCATATCTGATTCCCCGCCTCTGTTTCCCCGCCTCTGATTCCCCGCCTCTGTTTCCCCATACCTAATTCCCAACCTCTGATGCCCCAACTCTGATTCCCTGCCTCTGATTCCCCGCGTTCTATTCCCTGCCTCTGATTCCCCGCCTGTGATTCCCCATCTCTGATTCACCACCTCTGATTCCCCACCTCTGATTCCCCATATCTAATTCCCCTCCTCTGTATTCCCGCCTCTGATTCCCCGCCTCTGTTTCCCCATATCTGATTCCCCGCCTCTGAATCCCCAACTCTGATTCCCTGCCTCTGATTCCCTGCTTCTGATTCTGATTCCCCACCTCTGATTCCCCATCTCTGATTCCGCACATCTAATTCCCTGCCTCTGATTCCCCATCTCTGATTCCCCATATCTGATTCCCCGCCTTCTGTTCCCCACCTCTGATTCCCCGCCTCTGTTTCCCCATATCTAAGTCCCCGACTCTGATTCCCCAACTTTGATTCCCCACCTCTGATTCCCCAGCTCTGATTCCCCGCCTCAGATTCCCCGCATCTGATTCCATGCATCTGATTCCCAGCCTCTGATTCCCTGCCTCTGATTCCCAACCTCTGATTTCCCACCTCTGATTCCCCATATCTGATTCCCCGGCTCTGTTTCCCCGCCTCTGATTCCCCTCCTCTGTTTCCCCATATCTGATCCCCGCCTCTATTTGCCCGCCTCTGATTCCCCGCCTCTGTTTCCCCATATCTGATTCCCCGCCTCTGAATCCCCAACTCTGATTCCCTGCCTCTAAGTTCCCAGCTCTGATTCCCCGCCTCTGATTCCCCGTGTCTGATTTCCTGCCTCTGATTCCCTGCCTCTGATTACCCATGTCTATATCACCGCCTCTGATTCCCCACCTCTGATTCCCCATCTCTGATTCCGCACATCCGATTCCCTGCCTCGGATTCCCCGCCTCTGATTCACTGCCTCTGATTCCCCAGCTCTGATTCCCCGCCTCTGATTCCCTGCGTCTTATTCCCTGCTTCTGATTCTGATTCCCTGCCTCTGATTCCCCATCTCTGATTCCGCACATCTGATTCCCTGCCTCTGATTCCCCACCTCTGATTCCCCATATCTGATTCCCCGCCTCTGTTTCCCCGCCTCTGATTCCCCGCCTCTGTTTCCCCATATCTAAGTCCCCGCCTCTGATTCCCCAACTCTGATTCCCCACCTCTGATTCCCCAGCTCTGATTCCCCGCCTCTGATTCCCCACATCTGATGCCCTGCATCTGATTCCCAGCCTCTGATTACCCATGTCTGAATCACCGCCTCTGATTCCCCACCTCTGATTCCCCATCTCTGATTCTACGCCTCTGATTCCCCGCGTCTTATTCCCTGCTTCTGATTCAGATTCCCTGCCTCTGATCCCATCTCTGATTCCGCACATCTGATTCCCTGCCTCTGATTCCCCACCTCTGATTCCCCATATCTGATTCCCCGCCTCTGATTCCCTGCCTGTGATTCCCAACCTCTGATTCCCCACCTCTGATTCCCCATATCTGATTCCCCGCCTCTGTTTCCCCACCTCTGATTCCCCGCCTCTGTTTCCCCATATCTGATTCCCCGCCTCTATTTGCCCACCTCTGATTCCCCACCTCAGTTTCCCCATATCTGATTCCCCGCCTCTGAATCCCCAACTCTGATTCCCTGCATCTAATTCCCCAGCTCTGATTCCCCGCCTCTGATTCCCCGTGTCTGATTTCCTGCCTCTGATTCCCCGCCTCTGATTACCCATGTCTGATTCACCGCCTCTGATTCCCCACCTCTGATTCCCCATCTCTGATTCCGCACATCCCATTCCCTGCCTCTGATTCCCCGCCTCTGATTCCCCGCCTCAGATTCCGCGTGTCTGATTTCCTGCCTCTGATTCCCCGCCTCTGATTACCCATGTCTGATTCACCGCCTCTGATTCCCCACCTCTGATTCCCCATCTCTGATTCCGCACATCCGATTCCCTGCTTCTGATTCCCCGCCTCTGATTCACAGCCTCTGATTCCCCAGCTCTGATTCCCAGCCTCAGATTCCCCGCGTCTTATTCCCTGCTTCTGATTCTGATTCCCTGCCTCTGATTCCCCATCTCTGATACCGCACATCTGATTCCCTGCCTCTGATTCCCCACCTCTGATTCCCCATATCTGATTCCCCGCCTCTGTTTCCCCAACTCTGATTCCCAACCTCTGATTCCCCAGCTCTGATTCCCCACCTCTGATTCCCCATATCTGATTCCCCGCCTCTGAATCCCCAACTCTGATTCCCTGCATCTAATTCCCCAGCTCTGATTCCCCGCCTCTGATTCCCCGTTTCTGATTTCCTGCCTCTGATTCCCCGCCTCTGATTACCCATGTCTGATTCACCGCCTCTGATTCCCCACCTCTGATTCCCCATCTCTGATTCCGCACATCCGATTCCCTGCCTCTGATTCCCCGCCTCTGATTCACCGCCTCTGATTCCCGGCCTCTGATTTCCCGCCTCTGATTCCCTGCCACTGATACCCCGCCCCTGATTCCCCACCTCTGATTCCCCATATCTGATTCCCCTCCTCTGTTTCCCCGCCTCTGACTCCCCGCCTCTGATTCCCCATATCTGATTCCCCGCCTCTGATTCCCCAACTCTGATTCCCCGCCTCTGATTCCCCAGCTCTGAATCCACGCCTCTGATTCCGCGAGTCTGATTACCGGCCTCTGATTCGCCAGCTATGATTCCCCGCCTCTGATTCCCCAGCTCTTATTCCCCGCCTCTGATTCCCCTTGTTTGATTCTCTGCCTCTGATTCCCGGCCTCTGATTCCCCATCTCTGATTCACCGCCTTTGATTCGCCACCTCTGATTCCCCATATCTGATTCCCCGCCTCTGTTTCCCCGCCTCTGATTCCCCGCCTCTGATTCCCCATATCTCATTCCCCGCCTCTGAATCCCCATCTCTGATTCCCGGACTCTGATTCCTCACCTCTGATTCCCGGCCTCTTATTCCCGGCATCTGATTCCGGCCTCTGATCCCCGGCCTCTGATTCCCTGCTTCTGATTCTGATTTCCTGTCTCTGATTCCCCATCTCTGATTGCGCACATCTGATTCCCTGCCTCTGATTCCCCACCTCTGATTCCCCATATCTGATTCCCCGCCTCTGTTTCCCCGCCTCTGATTCCCCGCCTCTGTTTCCCAATATCTAAGTCCCCGCCTCTGATTCCCCAACTCTGATTCCCCACCTCTGATTCTCCAGCTCTGATTCCCCGCCTCTGATTCCCCGCATCTGATTCCCTGCATCTGATTCCAAGCCTCTGATTCCCTGCCTCTGATTCCCAACGTCTGATTCCCCACCTCTGATTTCCCATATCTGATTCCCCGCCTCTGTTTCCCCGCCTCTGATTCCCCGCATCTGTTTCCCCATATCTGATTCCCCGCCTCTGATTCCCCACCTCTGATTCCCTGCCTCTGATTCCCAACATCTGATTCCCCACCTCTTATTCCCCATATCTGATTCCCCGCCTGTTTCCCCGCCTCTGACTCCCCTCCTCTGATTCCCCAACTCTAATTCCCCGCCTCTGATTCCCCAGCTCTGATTCCCCGTGTTTGATTCCCTGCCTCTGATTCCCTGCCCTGATTCCCCATCTCTGTTTCACCGCCTTTGATTCGCCACCTCTGATTCCCCATATCTGATTCCCCTCCTCTGTTTTCCCGCCTCTGATTCCCTGCCTCTGATTCCCAACCTCTGATTCCACACCTCTGATGCCCCAACTCTGATTCCCTGCCTCTGATTCCCCGCGTTCTATTCCCTGCCTCTGATTCCCCGCCTGTGATTCCCCATCTCTGATTCACCACCTCTGATTCCCCACCTCTGGTTCCCCATATCTAATTCCCCGCCTCTGTTTTCCCGCCTCTGATTCCCCGCCTCTGTTTCCCCATATCTGATTCCCCGCCTCTGAATCCCCAACTCTGATTCCCTGCCTCTGATTCCCCATATCTGATTCCCCGCCTTCTGTTCCCCACCTCTGATTCCCCGCCTCTGTTTCCCCATATCTAAGTCCCCGACTCTGATTCCCCAACTTTGATTGCCCACCTCTGATTCCCCAGCTCTGATTCCCCGCCTCTGATTCCCCGCATCTGATTCCATGCATCTGATTCCCAGCCTCTGATTCCCTGCCTCTGATTCCCAACCTCTGATTCCCCACCTCTGATTCCCCATATCTGATTCCCCGCCTCTGTTTCCCCGCCTCTGATTCCCCTCCTCTCTTTCCCCATATCTGATCCCCGCCTCTATTTGCCCGCCTCTGATTCCCCGCCTCTGTTTCCCCATATCTGATTCCCCGCCTCTGAATCCCCAACTCTAATTCCCTGCCTCTAAGTTCCCAGCTCTGATTCCCCGCCTCTGATTCCCCGTGTCTGATTTCCTGCCTCTGATTCCCCGCCTCTGATTACCCATGTCTAATTCACCGCCTCTGATTCCCCACCTCTGATTCCCCATCTCTGATTCCGCACATCCGATTCCCTGCCTCTGATTCCCCGCCTCTGATTCACTGCCTCTGATTCCCCAGCTCTGATTCCCCGCCTCTGATTCCCCGCGTCTTATTCCCTGCTTCTGATTCTGATTCCCTGCCTCTGATTCCCCATCTCTGATTCCGCACATCTGATTCCCTGCCTCTGATTCCCCACCTCTGATTCCCCATATCTGATTCCCCGCCTCTGTTTCCCCGCCTCTGATTCCCCGCCTCTGTTTCCCCATATCTAAGTCCCCGCCTCTGATTCCCCAACTCTGATTCCCCACCTCTGATTCCCCATATCTGATTCCTCGCCTCTGTTTCCCCGCCTCTGATTCCCCGCCCCTGTTTCCCCATATCTGATTCCCCGCCTCTGATTCCCCAACTCTGATTCCCCGCCTCTGATTCCCCAGCTCTGATTCCCCGCCTCTGTTTCCCAATATCTAAGTCCCCGCCACTGATTCCCCAACTCTGATTCCCCACCTCTGATTCTCCAGCTCTGATTCCCCACCTCTGATTCCCCATCTCTGATTCCGCACATCTGATTCCCTGCCTCTGATTCCCCGACTCTGATTCCCCAACTCTGATTCCCCGCCTCTGATTCCCCAACTCTGATTCCCCGCCTCTGATTCGCCAGCTCTGATTCCCCGCCTCTGATTCACCGCCTTTGATTCGCCACCTCTGAATCCCCATATTTGATTCCTCACCTCTGTTTCCCCGCCTCTGATTCCCCGCCTCTGATTCCCCATATCTCATTCCCCGCCTCTGATTCCCCATCTCTGATTCCCGGACTCTGATTCCCAACCTCTGATTCCCGGCCTCTTATTCCCGGCATCTGATTCCGGCCTCTAATTCCCGGCCTCTGATTCCCTGCTTCTGATTCTGATTCCCCACCTCTGATTCCCCATCTCTGATTCCGCACATCCGATTCCCTGCCTCTGATTCCCCGCCCCTGATTCACCGCCTCTGATTCCCGGCCTCTGATTTCCTGCCTCTGATTCCCTGCCACTGATACCCCGCCCCTGATTCCCCACCTCTGATTCCCCATATCTGATTCCCCGCCCCTGTTTCCCCACCTCTGATTCCTCGCCTCTGATTCCCCATATCTGATTCCCCGCATCTGATTCCCTGCATCTGATTCCAAGCCTCTGATTCCCTGCCTCTGATTCCCAACCTCTGATTCCCCACCTCTGATTCCCCATATCTGATTCCCCGCCTCTGTTTCCCCGCCTCTGATTCCCCGCCTCTGTTTCCCCATACCTAATTCCCAACCTCTGATGCCCCAACTCTGATTCCCTGCCTCTGATTCCCCGCGTTCTATTCCCTGCCTCTGATTCCCCGCCTGTGATTCCCCATCTCTGATTCACCACCTCTGATTCCCCACCTCTGATTCCCCATATCTAATTCCCCTCCTCTGTATTCCCGCCTCTGATTCCCCGCCTCTGTTTCCCCATATCTGATTCCCCGCCTCTGAATCCCCAACTCTGATTCCCTGCCTCTGATTCCCTGCTTCTGATTCTGATTCCCCACCTCTGATTCCCCATCTCTGATTCCGCACATCTAATTCCCTGCCTCTGATTCCCCATCTCTGATTCCCCATATCTGATTCCCCGCCTTCTGTTCCCCACCTCTGATTCCCCGCCTCTGTTTCCCCATATCTAAGTCCCCGACTCTGATTCCCCAACTTTGATTCCCCACCTCTGATTCCCCAGCTCTGATTCCCCGCCTCAGATTCCCCGCATCTGATTCCATGCATCTGATTCCCAGCCTCTGATTCCCTGCCTCTGATTCCCAACCTCTGATTTCCCACCTCTGATTCCCCATATCTGATTCCCCGGCTCTGTTTCCCCGCCTCTGATTCCCCTCCTCTGTTTCCCCATATCTGATCCCCGCCTCTATTTGCCCGCCTCTGATTCCCCGCCTCTGTTTCCCCATATCTGATTCCCCGCCTCTGAATCCCCAACTCTGATTCCCTGCCTCTAAGTTCCCAGCTCTGATTCCCCGCCTCTGATTCCCCGTGTCTGATTTCCTGCCTCTGATTCCCTGCCTCTGATTACCCATGTCTATATCACCGCCTCTGATTCCCCACCTCTGATTCCCCATCTCTGATTCCGCACATCCGATTCCCTGCCTCGGATTCCCCGCCTCTGATTCACTGCCTCTGATTCCCCAGCTCTGATTCCCCGCCTCTGATTCCCTGCGTCTTATTCCCTGCTTCTGATTCTGATTCCCTGCCTCTGATTCCCCATCTCTGATTCCGCACATCTGATTCCCTGCCTCTGATTCCCCACCTCTGATTCCCCATATCTGATTCCCCGCCTCTGTTTCCCCGCCTCTGATTCCCCGCCTCTGTTTCCCCATATCTAAGTCCCCGCCTCTGATTCCCCAACTCTGATTCCCCACCTCTGATTCCCCAGCTCTGATTCCCCGCCTCTGATTCCCCACATCTGATGCCCTGCATCTGATTCCCAGCCTCTGATTACCCATGTCTGAATCACCGCCTCTGATTCCCCACCTCTGATTCCCCATCTCTGATTCTACGCCTCTGATTCCCCGCGTCTTATTCCCTGCTTCTGATTCAGATTCCCTGCCTCTGATCCCATCTCTGATTCCGCACATCTGATTCCCTGCCTCTGATTCCCCACCTCTGATTCCCCATATCTGATTCCCCGCCTCTGATTCCCTGCCTGTGATTCCCAACCTCTGATTCCCCACCTCTGATTCCCCATATCTGATTCCCCGCCTCTGTTTCCCCACCTCTGATTCCCCGCCTCTGTTTCCCCATATCTGATTCCCCGCCTCTATTTGCCCACCTCTGATTCCCCACCTCAGTTTCCCCATATCTGATTCCCCGCCTCTGAATCCCCAACTCTGATTCCCTGCATCTAATTCCCCAGCTCTGATTCCCCGCCTCTGATTCCCCGTGTCTGATTTCCTGCCTCTGATTCCCCGCCTCTGATTACCCATGTCTGATTCACCGCCTCTGATTCCCCACCTCTGATTCCCCATCTCTGATTCCGCACATCCCATTCCCTGCCTCTGATTCCCCGCCTCTGATTCCCCGCCTCAGATTCCGCGTGTCTGATTTCCTGCCTCTGATTCCCCGCCTCTGATTACCCATGTCTGATTCACCGCCTCTGATTCCCCACCTCTGATTCCCCATCTCTGATTCCGCACATCCGATTCCCTGCTTCTGATTCCCCGCCTCTGATTCACAGCCTCTGATTCCCCAGCTCTGATTCCCAGCCTCAGATTCCCCGCGTCTTATTCCCTGCTTCTGATTCTGATTCCCTGCCTCTGATTCCCCATCTCTGATACCGCACATCTGATTCCCTGCCTCTGATTCCCCACCTCTGATTCCCCATATCTGATTCCCCGCCTCTGTTTCCCCGCCTCTGATTCCCCGCCTCTGTTTCCCCATATCTAAGTCCCCGCCTCTGATTCCCCAACTCTGATTCCCAACCTCTGATTCCCCAGCTCTGATTCCCCACCTCTGATTCCCCATATCTGATTCCCCGCCTCTGAATCCCCAACTCTGATTCCCTGCATCTAATTCCCCAGCTCTGATTCCCCGCCTCTGATTCCCCGTTTCTGATTTCCTGCCTCTGATTCCCCGCCTCTGATTACCCATGTCTGATTCACCGCCTCTGATTCCCCACCTCTGATTCCCCATCTCTGATTCCGCACATCCGATTCCCTGCCTCTGATTCCCCGCCTCTGATTCACCGCCTCTGATTCCCGGCCTCTGATTTCCCGCCTCTGATTCCCTGCCACTGATACCCCGCCCCTGATTCCCCACCTCTGATTCCCCATATCTGATTCCCCTCCTCTGTTTCCCCGCCTCTGACTCCCCGCCTCTGATTCCCCATATCTGATTCCCCGCCTCTGATTCCCCAACTCTGATTCCCCGCCTCTGATTCCCCAGCTCTGAATCCACGCCTCTGATTACGCGCGTCTGATTACCGGCCTCTGATTCGCCAGCTATGATTCCCCGCCTCTGATTCCCCAGCTCTTATTCCCCGCCTCTGATTCCCCTTGTTTGATTCTCTGCCTCTGATTCCCGGCCTCTGATTCCCCATCTCTGATTCACCGCCTTTGATTCGCCACCTCTGATTCCCCATATCTGATTCCCCGCCTCTGTTTCCCCGCCTCTGATTCCCCGCCTCTGATTCCCCATATCTCATTCCCCGCCTCTGAATCCCCATCTCTGATTCCCGGACTCTGATTCCTCACCTCTGATTCCCGGCCTCTTATTCCCGGCATCTGATTCCGGCCTCTGATCCCCGGCCTCTGATTCCCTGCTTCTGATTCTGATTTCCTGTCTCTGATTCCCCATCTCTGATTGCGCACATCTGATTCCCTGCCTCTGATTCCCCACCTCTGATTCCCCATATCTGATTCCCCGCCTCTGTTTCCCCGCCTCTGATTCCCCGCCTCTGTTTCCCAATATCTAAGTCCCCGCCTCTGATTCCCCAACTCTGATTCCCCACCTCTGATTCTCCAGCTCTGATTCCCCGCCTCTGATTCCCCGCATCTGATTCCCTGCATCTGATTCCAAGCCTCTGATTCCCTGCCTCTGATTCCCAACGTCTGATTCCCCACCTCTGATTTCCCATATCTGATTCCCCGCCTCTGTTTCCCCGCCTCTGATTCCCCGCATCTGTTTCCCCATATCTGATTCCCCGCCTCTGATTCCCCACCTCTGATTCCCTGCCTCTGATTCCCAACATCTGATTCCCCACCTCTTATTCCCCATGTCTGATTCCCCGCCTGTTTCCCCGCCTCTGACTCCCCTCCTCTGATTCCCCAACTCTAATTCCCCGCCTCTGATTCCCCAGCTCTGATTCCCCGTGTTTGATTCCCTGCCTCTGATTCCCTGCCCTGATTCCCCATCTCTGTTTCACCGCCTTTGATTCGCCACCTCTGATTCCCCATATCTGATTCCCCTCCTCTGTTTTCCCGCCTCTGATTCCCTGCCTCTGATTCCCAACCTCTGATTCCACACCTCTGATTCCCCATCTCTGATTCCTCGCCTCTGTTTCCCCGCCTCTGATTCCCCGCCCCTATTTCCCCATATCTGATTCCCCGCCTCTGATTCCCCAACTCTGATTCCCCGCCTCTGATTCCCCAGCTCTGATTCCCCGCCTCTGATTCCCCGTGTTTGATTCCCTGCCTCTGATTGCCCGCCTCTGATTCCCCATCTCTGATTCACCGCCTTTGATTCGCCACCTCTGATTCCCCATATCTGATTCCCCACCTCTGTTTCCCCGCCTCTGATTCCCCGCCTCTGATTCTCCATATCTCATTCTCCGCCTCTGAATCCCCATCTCTGATTCCCGGACACTGATTCCCCACCTCTGATTCCCGGCCTCTTATTCCCAGCATCTGATTCCCGGCCTCTGATTCCCGGCCTCTGATTCCCCGCTTCTGATTCTGATTCCCTGCCTCTGATTCCCCATCTCTGATTCCGCACATCTGATTCCCTGCCTCTGATTCCCCACCTCTGATTCCCCATATCTGATTCCCCGCCTCTGTTTCCCCGCCTCTGATTCCCCGCCTCTGTTTCCCCATATCTAAGTCCCCGACTCTGATTCCCCAACTTTGATTCCCCACCTCTGATTCCCCAGCTCTGATTCCCCGCCTCTGATTCCCCGCATCTGATTCCATGCATCTGATTCCCAGCCTCTGATTCCCTGCCTCTGATTCCCAACCTCTGATTCCCCACCTCTGATTCCCCATATCTGATTCCCCGCCTCTGTTTCCCCGCCTCTGATTCCCCTCCTCTGTTTCCCCATATCTGATCCCCGCCTCTATTTGCCCGCCTCTGATTCCCCGCCTCTGTTTCCCCATATCTGATTCCACGCCTCTGAATCCCCAACTCTAATTCCCTGCCTCTAAGTTCCCAGCTCTGATTCCCCGCCTCTGATTCCCCGTGTCTGATTTCCTGCCTCTGATTCCCCGCCTCTGATTACCCATGTCTAATTCACCGCCTCTGATTCCCCACCTCTGATTCCCCATCTCTGATTCCGCACATCCGATTCCCTGCCTCTGATTCCCCGCCTCGTATTCACTGCCTCTGATTTCCCAGCTCTGATTCCCCGCCTCTGATTCCCCGCGTCTTATTCCCTGCTTCTGATTCTGATTCCCTGCCTCTGATTCCCCATCTCTGATTCCGCACATCTGATTCCCTGCCTCTGATTCCCCACCTCTGATTCCCCATATCTGATTCCCCGCCTCTGTTTCCCCGCCTCTGATTCCCCGCCTCTGTTTCCCCATATCTAAGTCCCCGCCTCTGATTCCCCAACTCTGATTCCCCACCTCTGATTCCCAACCTCTGATTCCCCACCTCTGATTCCCCATATCTGATTCCCCGCCTCTGTTTCCCCGCCTCTGATTCCCCGCCTCTGTTTCCCCATACCTAATTCCCAACCTCTGATGCCCCAACTCTGATTCCCTGCCTCTGATTCCCCGCGTTCTATTCCCTGCCTCTGATTCCCCGCCTGTGATTCCCCATCTCTGATTCACCACCTCTGATTCCCCACCTCTGATTCCCCATATCTAATTCCCCGCCTCTGTTTTCCCGCCTCTGATTCCCCGCCTCTGTTTCCCCATATCTGATTCCCCGCCTCTGAATCCCCAACTCTGATTCCCTGCCTCTGATTCCCCATATCTGATTCCCCGCCTTCTGTTCCCCACCTCTGATTCCCCGCCTCTGTTTCCCCATATCTAAGTCCCCGACTCTGATTCCCCAACTTTGATTGCCCACCTCTGATTCCCCAGCTCTGATTCCCCGCCTCTGATTCCCCGCATCTGATTCCATGCATCTGATTCCCAGCCTCTGATTCCCTGCCTCTGATTCCCAACCTCTGATTCCCCACCTCTGATTCCCCATATCTGATTCCCCGCCTCTGTTTCCCCGCCTCTGATTCCCCTCCTCTCTTTCCCCATATCTGATCCCCGCCTCTATTTGCCCGCCTCTGATTCCCCGCCTCTGTTTCCCCATATCTGATTCCCCGCCTCTGAATCCCCAACTCTAATTCCCTGCCTCTAAGTTCCCAGCTCTGATTCCCCGCCTCTGATTCCCCGTGTCTGATTTCCTGCCTCTGATTCCCCGCCTCTGATTACCCATGTCTAATTCACCGCCTCTGATTCCCCACCTCTGATTCCCCATCTCTGATTCCGCACATCCGATTCCCTGCCTCTGATTCCCCGCCTCTGATTCACTGCCTCTGATTCCCCAGCTCTGATTCCCCGCCTCTGATTCCCCGCGTCTTATTCCCTGCTTCTGATTCTGATTCCCTGCCTCTGATTCCCCATCTCTGATTCCGCACATCTGATTCCCTGCCTCTGATTCCCCACCTCTGATTCCCCATATCTGATTCCCCGCCTCTGTTTCCCCGCCTCTGATTCCCCGCCTCTGTTTCCCCATATCTAAGTCCCCGCCTCTGATTCCCCAACTCTGATTCCCCACCTCTGATTCCCCATATCTGATTCCTCGCCTCTGTTTCCCCGCCTCTGATTCCCCGCCCCTGTTTCCCCATATCTGATTCCCCGCCTCTGATTCCCCAACTCTGATTCCCCGCCTCTGATTCCCCAGCTCTGATTCCCCGCCTCTGTTTCCCAATATCTAAGTCCCCGCCTCTGATTCCCCAACTCTGATTCCCCACCTCTGATTCTCCAGCTCTGATTCCCCACCTCTGATTCCCCATCTCTGATTCCGCACATCTGATTCCCTGCCTCTGATTCCCCGACTCTGATTCCCCAACTCTGATTCCCCGCCTCTGATTCCCCAACTCTGATTCCCCGCCTCTGATTCGCCAGCTCTGATTCCCCGCCTCTGATTCACCGCCTTTGATTCGCCACCTCTGAATCCCCATATTTGATTCCTCACCTCTGTTTCCCCGCCTCTGATTCCCCGCCTCTGATTCCCCATATCTCATTCCCCGCCTCTGATTCCCCATCTCTGATTCCCGGACTCTGATTCCCAACCTCTGATTCCCGGCCTCTTATTCCCGGCATCTGATTCCGGCCTCTAATTCCCGGCCTCTGATTCCCTGCTTCTGATTCTGATTCCCCACCTCTGATTCCCCATCTCTGATTCCGCACATCCGATTCCCTGCCTCTGATTCCCCGCCCCTGATTCACCGCCTCTGATTCCCGGCCTCTGATTTCCTGCCTCTGATTCCCTGCCACTGATACCCCGCCCCTGATTCCCCACCTCTGATTCCCCATATCTGATTCCCCGCCCCTGTTTCCCCACCTCTGATTCCTCGCCTCTGATTCCCCATATCTGATTCCCCGCATCTGATTCCCTGCATCTGATTCCAAGCCTCTGATTCCCTGCCTCTGATTCCCAACCTCTGATTCCCCACCTCTGATTCCCCATATCTGATTCCCCGCCTCTGTTTCCCCGCCTCTGATTCCCCGCCTCTGTTTCCCCATACCTAATTCCCAACCTCTGATGCCCCAACTCTGATTCCCTGCCTCTGATTCCCCGCGTTCTATTCCCTGCCTCTGATTCCCCGCCTGTGATTCCCCATCTCTGATTCACCACCTCTGATTCCCCACCTCTGATTCCCCATATCTAATTCCCCTCCTCTGTTTTCCCGCCTCTGATTCCCCGCCTCTGTTTCCCCATATCTGATTCCCCGCCTCTGAATCCCCAACTCTGATTCCCTGCCTCTGATTCCCTGCTTCTGATTCTGATTCCCCACCTCTGATTCCCCATCTCTGATTCCGCACATCTAATTCCCTGCCTCTGATTCCCCATCTCTGATTCCCCATATCTGATTCCCCGCCTTCTGTTCCCCACCTCTGATTCCCCGCCTCTGTTTCCCCATATCTAAGTCCCCGACTCTGATTCCCCAACTTTGATTCCCCACCTCTGATTCCCCAGCTCTGATTCCCCGCCTCAGATTCCCCGCATCTGATTCCATGCATCTGATTCCCAGCCTCTGATTCCCTGCCTCTGATTCCCAACCTCTGATTTCCCACCTCTGATTCCCCATATCTGATTCCCCGGCTCTGTTTCCCCGCCTCTGATTCCCCTCCTCTGTTTCCCCATATCTGATCCCCGCCTCTATTTGCCCGCCTCTGATTCCCCGCCTCTGTTTCCCCATATCTGATTCCCCGCCTCTGAATCCCCAACTCTGATTCCCTGCCTCTAAGTTCCCAGCTCTGATTCCCCGCCTCTGATTCCCCGTGTCTGATTTCCTGCCTCTGATTCCCTGCCTCTGATTACCCATGTCTATATCACCGCCTCTGATTCCCCACCTCTGATTCCCCATCTCGGATTCCGCACATCCGATTCCCTGCCTCGGATTCCCCGCCTCTGATTCACTGCCTCTGATTCCCCAGCTCTGATTCCCCGCCTCTGATTCCCCGCGTCTTATTCCCTGCTTCTGATTCTGATTCCCTGCCTCTGATTCCCCATCTCTGATTCCGCACATCTGATTCCCTGCCTCTGATTCCCCACCTCTGATTCCCCATATCTGATTCCCCACCTCTGTTTCCCCGCCTCTGATTCCCCGCCTCTGTTTCCCCATATCTAAGTCCCCGCCTCTGATTCCCCAACTCTGATTCCCCACCTCTGATTCCCCAGCTCTGATTCCCCGCCTCTGATTCCCCACATCTGATGCCCTGCATCTGATTCCCAGCCTCTGATTACCCATGTCTGAATCACCGCCTCTGATTCCCCACCTCTGATTCCCCATCTCTGATTCTACGCCTCTGATTCCCCGCGTCTTATTCCCTGCTTCTGATTCAGATTCCCTGCCTCTGATCCCATCTCTGATTCCGCACATCTGATTCCCTGCCTCTGATTCCCCACCTCTGATTCCCCATATCTTATTCCCCGCCTCTGATTCCCTGCCTGTGATTCCCAACCTCTGATTCCCCACCTCTGATTCCCCATATCTGATTCCCCGCCTCTGTTTCCCCACCTCTGATTCCCCGCCTCTGTTTCCCCATATCTGATTCCCCGCCTCTATTTGCCCACCTCTGACTCCCCACCTCAGTTTCCCCATATCTGATTCCCCGCCTCTGAATCCCCAACTCTGATTCCCTGCATCTAATTCCCCAGCTCTGATTCCCCGCCTCTGATTCCCCGTGTCTGATTTCCTGCCTCTGATTCCCCGCCTCTGATTACCCATGTCTGATTCACCGCCTCTGATTCCCCACCTCTGATTCCCCATCTCTGATTCCGCACATCCCATTCCCTGCCTCTGATTCCCCGCCTCTGATTCCCCGCCTCAGATTCCGCGTGTCTGATTTCCTGCCTCTGATTCCCCGCCTCTGATTACCCATGTCTGATTCACCGCCTCTGATTCCCCACCTCTGATTCCCCATCTCTGATTCCGCACATCCGATTCCCTGCTTCTGATTCCCCGCCTCTGATTCACAGCCTCTGATTCCCCAGCTCTGATTCCCCGCCTCAGATTCCCCGCGTCTTATTCCCTGCTTCTGATTCTGATTCCCTGCCTCTGATTCCCCATCTCTGATACCGCACATCTGATTCCCTGCCTCTGATTCCCCACCTCTGATTCCCCATATCTGATTCCCCGCCTCTGTTTCCCCGCCTCTGATTCCCCGCCTCTGTTTCCCCATATCTAAGTCCCCGCCTCTGATTCCCCAACTCTGATTCCCCACCTCTGATTCCCCAGCTCTGATTCCCCACCTCTGATTCCCCATATCTGATTCCCCGCCTCTGAATCCCCAACTCTGATTCCCTGCATCTAATTCCCCAGCTCTGATTCCCCGCCTCTGATTCCCCGTTTCTGATTTCCTGCCTCTGATTCCCCGCCTCTGATTACCCATGTCTGATTCACCACCTCTGATTCCCCACCTCTGATTCCCCATCTCTGATTCCGCACATCCGATTCCCTGCCTCTGATTCCCCGCCTCTGATTCACCGCCTCTGATTCCCGGCCTCTGATTTCCCGCCTCTGATTCCCTGCCACTGATACCCCGCCCCTGATTCCCCACCTCTGATTCCCCATATCTGATTCCCCTCCTCTGTTTCCCCGCCTCTGACTCCCCGCCTCTGATTCCCCATATCTGATTCCCCGCCTCTGATTCCCCAACTCTGATTCCCCGCCTCTGATTCCCCAGCTCTGAATCCACGCCTCTGATTCCGCGCGTCTGATTACCGGCCTCTGATTCGCCAGCTATGATTCCCCGCCTCTGATTCCCCAGCTCTTATTCCCCGCCTCTGATTCCCCTTGTTTGATTCTCTGCCTCTGATTCCCGGCCTCTGATTCCCCATCTCTGATTCACCGCCTTTGATTCGCCACCTCTGATTCCCCATATCTGATTCCCCGCCTCTGTTTCCCCGCCTCTGATTCCCCGCCTCTGATTCCCCATATCTCATTCCCCGCCTCTGAATCCCCATCTCTGATTCCCGGACTCTGATTCCCCACCTCTGATTCCCGGCCTCTTATTCCCGGCATCTGATTCCGGCCTCTGATCCCCGGCCTCTGATTCCCTGCTTCTGATTCTGATTTCCTGTCTCTGATTCCCCATCTCTGATTGCGCACATCTGATTCCCTGCCTCTGATTCCCCACCTCTGATTCCCCATATCTGATTCCCCGCCTCTGTTTCCCCGCCTCTGATTCCCCGCCTCTGTTTCCCAATATCTAAGTCCCCTCCTCTGATTCCCCAACTCTGATTCCCCACCTCTGATTCTCCAGCTCTGATTCCCCGCCTCTGATTCCCCGCATCTGATTCCCTGCATCTGATTCCAAGCCTCTGATTCCCTGCCTCTGATTCCCAACGTCTGATTCCCCACCTCTGATTTCCCATATCTGATTCCCCGCCTCTGTTTCCCCGCCTCTGATTCCCCGCCTCTGTTTCCCCATATCTGATTCCCCGCCTCTGATTCCCCACCTCTGATTCCCTGCCTCTGATTCCCAACATCTGATTCCCCACCTCTTATTCCCCATATCTGATTCCCCGCCTGTTTCCCCGCCTCTGACTCCCCTCCTCTGATTCCCCAACTCTAATTCCCCGCCTCTGATTCCCCAGCTCTGATTCCCCGTGTTTGATTCCCTGCCTCTGATTCCCTGCCCTGATTCCCCATCTCTGTTTCACCGCCTTTGATTCGCCACCTCTGATTCCCCATATCTGATTCCCCTCCTCTGTTTTCCCGCCTCTGATTCCCTGCCTCTGATTCCCAACCTCTGATTCCACACCTCTGATTCCCCATCTCTGATTCCTCGCCTCTGTTTCCCCGCCTCTGATTCCCCGCCCCTATTTCCCCATATCTGATTCCCCGCCTCTGATTCCCCAACTCTGATTCCCCGCCTCTGATTCCCCAGCTCTGATTCCCCGCCTCTGATTCCCCGTGTTTGATTCCCTGCCTCTGATTGCCCGCCTCTGATTCCCCATCTCTGATTCACCGCCTTTGATTCGCCACCTCTGATTCCCCATATCTGATTCCCCACCTCTGTTTCCCCGCCTCTGATTCCCCGCCTCTGATTCTCCATATCTCATTCTCCGCCTCTGAATCCCCATCTCTGATTCCCGGACACTGATTCCCCACCTCTGATTCCCGGCCTCTTATTCCCAGCATCTGATTCCCGGCCTCTGATTCCCGGCCTCTGATTCCCCGCTTCTGATTCTGATTCCCTGCATCTGATTCCCCATCTCTGATTCCGCACATCTGATTCCCTGCCTCTGATTCCCCACCTCTGATTCCCCATATCTGATTCCCCGCCTCTGTTTCCCCGCCTCTGATTCCCCGCCTCTGTTTCCCCATATCTAATTCCGAACCTCTGATGCCCCAACTCTAATTCCCTGCCTCTGATTCCCCGCGTTCTATTCCCTGCCTCAGATTCCCCGCCTGTGATTCCCCATCTCTGATTCACCACCTCTGATTCCCCACCTCTGATTCGCTATATCTGATTCCCCGCCTCTGTTTCCCAACCTCTGATTCCACACCTCTGATTCCCCATATCTGATTCCCCGCCTCTGTTTCCCCACCTCTGATTCCCGGCCCCTGTTTCCCCATATCTGATTCCCCGCCTCTTATTCCCCAACTCAGATTCCCCGCCTCTGATTCCCCAGCTCTGATTCCCCGCCTCTGATTCCCTGTGTTTGATTCCCTGCCTCTGATTCCCCGCCTCTGATTCCCCATCTCTGATTCACTGCCTTTGATTCGCCACCTCTGATTCCCCATATCTGATTCCCCACCACTGTTTCCACGCCTCAAATTCCCCGCCTCTGATTCTCCATATCTCATTCCCCGCCTTTCAATCCCCATCTCTGATTCCCGGACTCTGATTCCCCACCTCTGATTCCCGGCCTCTTATTCCCAGCATCTGATTCCTGGCCCCTGATTCCCCATATCTGTCTCCCCGCTTCTGATTCTGATTCCCTGCCTCTGATTCCCCATCTCTGATTCCGCACATCTGATTCCCTGCCTCTGATTCCCCACCTCTGATTCCCCATATCTGATTCCCCGCCTCTGTTTCCCCGCCTCTGATTCCCCGCCTCTGTTTCCCCATATCTAAGTCCCCGCCTCTGATTCCCCAACTCTGATTCCCCACCTCTGATTCCCAACCTCTGATTCCCCACCTCTGATTCCCCATATCTGATTCCCCGCCTCTGTTTCCCCGCCTCTGATTCCCCGCCTCTGTTTCCCCATACCTAATTCCCAACCTCTGAATCCCCAACTCTGATTCCCTGCCTCTGATTCCCTGCTTCTGATTCTGATTCCCCACCTCTGATTCCCCATCTCTGATTCCGCACATCTAATTCCCTGCCTCTGATTCCCCATCTCTGATTCCCCATATCTGATTCCCCGCCTTCTGTTCCCCACCTCTGATTCCCCGCCTCTTTTTCCCCATATCTAAGTCCCCGACTCTGATTCCCCAGCTCTGATTCCCCGCCTCAGATTCCCCGCATCTGATTCCATGCATCTGATTCCCAGCCTCTGATTCCCTGCCTCTGATTCCCAACCTCTGATTTCCCACCTCTGATTCCCCATATCTGATTCCCCGGCTCTGTTTCCCCGCCTCTGATTCCCCTCCTCTGTTTCCCCATATCTGATCCCCGCCTCTATTTGCCCGCCTCTGATTCCCCGCCTCTGTTTCCCCATATCTGATTCCCCGCCTCTGAATCCCCAACTCTGATTCCCTGCCTCTAAGTTCCCAGCTCTGATTCCCCGCCTCTGATTCCCCGTATCTGATTTCCTGCCTCTGATTCCCTGCCTCTGATTACCCATGTCTATATCACCGCCTCTGATTCCCCACCTCTGATTCCCCATCTCTGATTCCGCACATCCGATTCCCTGCCTCGGATTCCCCGCCTCTGATTCACTGCCTCTGATTCCCCAGCTCTGATTCCCCGCCTCTGATTCCCCGCGTCTTATTCCCTGCTTCTGATTCTGATTCCCTGCCTCTGATTCCCCATCTCTGATTCCGCACATCTGATTCCCTGCCTCTGATTCCCCACCTCTGATTCCCCATATCTGATTCCCCGCCTCTGTTTCCCCGCCTCTGATTACCCGCCTCTGTTTCCCCATATCTAAGTCCCCGCCTCTGATTCCCCAACTCTGATTCCCCACCTCTGATTCCCCAGCTCTGATTCCCCGCCTCTGATTCCCCACATCTGATGCCCTGCATCTGATTCCCAGCCTCTGATTACCCATGTCTGAATCACCGCCTCTGATTCCCCACCTCTGATTCCCCATCTCTGATTCTACGCCTCTGATTCCCCGCGTCTTATTCCCTGCTTCTGATTCAGATTCCCTGCCTCTGATCCCATCTCTGATTCCGCACATCTGATTCCCTGCCTCTGATTCCCCACCTCTGATTCCCCATATCTGATTCCCCGCCTCTGATTCCCTGCCTGTGATTCCCAACCTCTGATTCCCCACCTCTGATTCCCCATATCTGATTCCCCGCCTCTGTTTCCCCACCTCTGATTCCCCGCCTCTGTTTCCCCATATCTGATTCCCCGCCTCTATTTGCCCACCTCTGATTCCCCACCTCAGTTTCCCCATATCTGATTCCCCGCCTCTGAATGCCAACTCTGATTCCCTGCATCTAATTCCCCAGCTCTGATTCCCCGCCTCTGATTCCCCGTGTCTGATTTCCTGCCTCTGATTCCCCGCCTCTGATTACCCATGTCTGATTCACCGCCTCTGATTCCCCACCTCTGATTCCCCATCTCTGATTCCGCACATCCCATTCCCTGCCTCTGATTCCCCGCCTCTGATTCCCCGCCTCAGATTCCGCGTGTCTGATTTCCTGCCTCTGATTCCCCGCCTCTGATTACCCATGTCTGATTCACCGCCTCTGATTCCCCACCTCTGATTCCCCATCTCTGATTCCGCACATCCGATTCCCTGCTTCTGATTCCCCGCCTCTGATTCACAGCCTCTGATTCCCCAGCTCTGATTCCCCGCCTCAGATTCCCCGCGTCTTATTCCCTGCTTCTGATTCTGATTCCCTGCCTCTGATTCCCCATCTCTGATACCGCACATCTGATTCCCTGCCTCTGATTCCCCACCTCTGATTCCCCATATCTGATTCCCCGCCTCTGTTTCCCCGCCTCTGATTCCCCGCCTCTGTTTCCCCATATCTAAGTCCCCGCCTCTGATTCCCCAACTCTGAATCCCCACCTCTGATTCCCCAGCTCTGATTCCCCACCTCTGATTCCCCATATCTGATTCCCCGCCTCTGAATCCCCAACTCTGATTCCCTGCATCTAATTCCCCAGCTCTGATTCCCCACCTCTGATTCCCCGTTTCTGATTTCCTGCCTCTGATTCCCCGCCTCTGATTACCCATGTCTGATTCACCGCCTCTGATTCCCCACCTCTGATTCCCCATCTCTGATTCCGCACATCCGATTCCCTGCCTCTGATTCCCCGCCTCTGATTTCCCGCCTCTGATTCCCTGCCACTGATACCCCGCCCCTGATTCCCCACCTCTGATTCCCCATATCTGATTCCCCTCCTCTGTTTCCCCGCCTCTGACTCCCCGCCTCTGATTCCCCATATCTGATTCCCCGCCTCTGATTCCCCAACTCTGATTCCCCGCCTCTGATTCCCCAGCTCTGAATCCACGCCTCTGATTCCGCGCGTCTGATTACCGGCCTCTGATTCGCCAGCTATGATTCCCCGCCTCTGATTCCCCAGCTCTTATTCCCCGCCTCTGATTCCCCTTGTTTGATTCTCTGCCTCTGATTCCCGGCCTCTGATTCCCCATCTCTGATTCACCGCCTTTGATTCGCCACCTCTGATTCCCCATATCTGATTCCCCGCCTCTGTTTCCCCGCCTCTGATTCCCCGCCTCTGATTCCCCATATCTCATTCCCCGCCTCTGAATCCCCATCTCTGATTCCCGGACTCTGATTCCCCACCTCTGATTCCCGGCCTCTTATTCCCGGCATCTGATTCCGGCCTCTGATCCCCGGCCTCTGATTCCCTGCTTCTGATTCTGATTTCCTGTCTCTGATTCCCCATCTCTGATTGCGCACATCTGATTCCCTGCCTCTGATTCCCCACCTCTGATTCCCCATATCTGATTCCCCGCCTCTGTTTCCCCGCCTCTGATTCCCCGCCTCTGTTTCCCAATATCTAAGTCCCCGCCTCTGATTCCCCAACTCTGATTCCCCACCTCTGATTCTCCAGCTCTGATTCCCCGCCTCTGATTCCCCGCATCTGATTCCCTGCATCTGATTCCAAGCCTCTGATTCCCTGCCTCTGATTCCCAACGTCTGATTCCCCACCTCTGATTTCCCATATCTGATTCCCCGCCTCTGTTTCCCCGCCTCTGATTCCCCGCCTCTGTTTCCCCATATCTGATTCCCCGCCTCTGATTCCCCACCTCTGATTCCCTGCCTCTGATTCCCAACTTCTGATTCCCCACCTCTTATTCCCCATATCTGATTCCCCGCCTGTTTCCCCGCCTCTGACTCCCCTCCTCTGATTCCCCAACTCTAATTCCCCGCCTCTGATTCCCCAGCTCTGATTCCCCGTGTTTGATTCCCTGCCTCTGATTCCCTGCCCTGATTCCCCATCTCTGTTTCACCGCCTTTGATTCGCCACCTCTGATTCCCCATATCTGATTCCCCTCCTCTGTTTTCCCGCCTCTGATTCCCTGCCTCTGATTCCCAACCTCTGATTCCACACCTCTGATTCCCCATCTCTGATTCCTCGCCTCTGTTTCCCCGCCTCTGATTCCCCGCCCCTATTTCCCCATATCTGATTCCCCGCCTCTGATTCCCCAACTCTGATTCCCCGCCTCTGATTCCCCAGCTCTGATTCCCCGCCTCTGATTCCCCGTGTTTGATTCCCTGCCTCTGATTGCCCGCCTCTGATTCCCCATCTCTGATTCACCGCCTTTGATTCGCCACCTCTGATTCCCCATATCTGATTCCCCACCTCTGTTTCCCCGCCTCTGATTCCCCGCCTCTGATTCTCCATATCTCATTCTCCGCCTCTGAATCCCCATCTCTGATTCCCGGACACTGATTCCCCACCTCTGATTCCCGGCCTCTTATTCCCAGCATCTGATTCCCGGCCTCTGATTCCCGGCCTCTGATTCCCCGCTTCTGATTCTGATTCCCTGCCTCTGATTCCCCATCTCTGATTCCGCACATCTGATTCCCTGCCTCTGATTCCCCACCTCTGATTCCCCATATCTGATTCCCCGCCTCTGTTTCCCCGCCTCTGATTCCCCGCCTCTGTTTCCCCATATCTAATTCCGAACCTCTGATGCCCCAACTCTAATTCCCTGCCTCTGATTCCCCGCGTTCTATTCCCTGCCTCAGATTCCCCGCCTGTGATTCCCCATCTCTGATTCACCACCTCTGATTCCCCACCTCTGATTCCCTATATCTGATTCCCCGCCTCTGTTTCCCAACCTCTGATTCCACACCTCTGATTCCCCATATCTGATTCCCCGCCTCTGTTTCCCCACCTCTGATTCCCGGCCCCTGTTTCCCCATATCTGATTCCCCGCCTCTTATTCCCCAACTCAGATTCCCCGCCTCTGATTCCCCAGCTCTGATTCCCCGCCTCTGATTCCCTGTGTTTGATTCCCTGCCTCTGATTCCCCGCCTCTGATTCCCCATCTCTGATTCACTGCCTTTGATTCGCCACCTCTGATTCCCCATATCTGATTCCCCACCACTGTTTCCACGCCTCAAATTCCCCGCCTCTGATTCTCCATATCTCATTCCCCGCCTTTCAATCCCCATCTCTGATTCCCGGACTCTGATTCCCCACCTCTGATTCCCGGCCTCTTATTCCCAGCATCTGATTCCTGGCCCCTGATTCCCCATATCTGACTCCCCGCTTCTGACTCTGATTCCCTGCATCTGATTCCCCATCTCTGATTCCGCACATCTGATTCCCTGCCTCTGATTCCCCACCTCTGATTCCCCATATCTGATTCCCCGCCTCTGTTTCCCCACCTCTGATTCCCCGCCTCTGTTTCCCCATATCTAATTCCCAACCTCTGATGCCCCAACTCTGATTCCCTGCCTCTGATTCCCCGCGTTCTATTCCCTGCCTCTGATTCGCCGCCTGTGATTCCCCATCTCTGATTCACCACCTCTGATTCCCCACCTCTGATTCCCCATATCTAATTCCTCGCCTCTGTTTTCCCACCTCTGATTCCCCGCCTCTGTTTCCCCATATCTGATTCCCCGCCTCTGAATCCCCAACTCTGATTCCCTGCCTCTGTTTCCCCAGCTCTGATTCCCCACCTTTGATTCCCCCCGTCTGATTCCCAGCCTCTGAATCCCCGTGTCTGATTTCCCGCCTCTGATTCACCGCCTCTGATTCCCCATCTCTGACTCACCGCCTCTGATTCCCCACCTCTGATTCCCCATCTCTGATTCCGCACATCTGATTCCCTGCCTCTGATTCCCCGACTCTGATTCCCCAGCTCTGATTCCCCGCGTCTGATTCCCCAACTCTGATTCCCCGCCTCTGATTCCCCAGCTCTGATTCACCGCCTTTGATTCGCCACCTCTGATTCCCCACATCTGATTCCCCGCCTCTGTTTCCCCGCCTCTGATTCCCCGCCTCTGATTCCCCATATCTCATTCCCCGACTCTGAATCCCCATCTCTGATTCCCGGACTCTGATTCCCCACCTCTGATTCCCGGCCTCTTATTCCCATCATCTGATTCCGGCCTCAGATTCCCGGCCTCTGATTCCCTGCTTCTGATTCTGATTCCCTGCCTCTGATTCCCCATCTCTGATTGCGCACATCTGATTCCCTGCCTCTGATTCCCCACCTCTGATTCCCCATATCTGATTTCCTGCCTCTGTTTCCCCGCCTCTGATTCCCCGCCTCTGTTTCCCAATATCTAAGACCCGCCTCTGATTCCCCAACTCTGATTCCCCACCTCTGATTCTCCAGCTATGATTCCCCGCCTCTGATTCCCCGCATCTGATTCCCTGCATCTGATTTCAAGCCTCTGATTCCCTGCATCTGATTCCCAACCTCTGATTCCCCACCTCTGATTCCCCATTTCTGATATCCCGCATCTGATTCCCTGCATCTGATTCCAAGCCTCTGATTCCCTGCCTCTGATTCCCAACCTCTGATTCCCCACCTCTGATTCCCCATATCTGATTCCCCGCCTCTGTTTCCCCGCCTCTGATTCCCCGCCTCTGTTTCCCCATATCTAATTCCCAACCTCTGATGCCCCAACTCTGATTCCCTGCCTCTGATTCCCCGCGTTCTATTCCCTGCCTCTGATTCCACGCCTGTGATTCCCCATCTCTGATTCACCACCTCTGATTCCCCATATCTAATTCCCCGCCTCTGTTTTCCCGCCTCTGATTCCCCGCCTCTCTTTCCCCATATCTGATTCCCCGCCTCTGAATCCCCAACTCTGATTCCCTGCCTCTGATTCCCTGCTTCTGATTCTGATTCCCCACCTCTGATTCCCCATCTCTGATTCCGCACATCTAATTCCCTGCCTCTGATTCCCCATCTCTGATTCCCCATATCTGATTCCCCGCCTTCTGTTCCCCGCCTCTGATTCCCCGCCTCTGTTTCCCCATATCTAAGTCCCCGACTCTGATTCCCCAACTTTGATTCCCCACCTCTGATTCCCCAGCTCTGATTCCCCGCCTCTGATTCCCCGCATCTGATTCCATGCATATGATTCCCAGCCTCTGATTCCCTGCCTCTGATTCCCAACCTCTGATTCTCCACCTCTGATTCCCCATATCTGATTCCCCGCCTCTGTTTCCCCGCCTCTGATTCCCCTCCTCTGTTTCCCCATATCTAAGTCCCCGACTCTGATTCCCCAACTTTGATTCCCCACCTCTGATTCCCCAGCTCTGATTCCCCGCCTCTGATTCCCCGCATCTGATTCCATGCATCTGATTCCCCAACTCTGATTCCCTGCCTCTAAGTTCCCAGCTCTGATTCCCCGCCTCTGATTCCCCGTGTCTGATTTCCTGCCTCTGATTCCCCGCCTCTGATTACCCATGTCTATTTCACCGCCTCTGATTCCCCACCTCTGATTCCCCATCTCTGATTCCGCACATCCGATTCCCTGCCTCTGATTCCCCGCCTCTGATTCACTGCCTCTGATTCCCCAGCTCTGATTCCCCACCTCTGATTCCCCGCGTCTTATTCCCTGCTTCTGATTCTGATTCCCTGCCTCTGATTCCCCATCTCTGATTCCGCACATCTGATTCCCTGCCTCTGATTCTCCACCTCTGATTCCCCATATCTGATTCCCCGCCTCTGTTTCCCCGCCTCTGATTCCCCGCCTCTGTTTCCCCATATCTAAGTCCCGCCTCTGATTCCCCAACTCTGATTCCCCACCTCTGATTCCCCAGCTCTGATTCCCCATCTCTGATTCACCACCTCTGATTCCCCACCTCTGATTCCCCATATCTAATTCCTCGCCTCTGTTTTCCCGCCTCTGATTCCCCGCCTCTGTTTCCCCATATCTGATTCCCCGCCTCTGAATCCCCAACTCTGATTCCCTGCCTCTGATTCCCCAGCTCTGATTCCCCACCTTTGATTCCCCCCGTCTGATTCCCAGCCTCTGAAACCCCGTGTCTGATTTCCTGCCTCTGATTCACCGCCTCTGATTCCCCATCTCTGACTCACCGCCTCTGATTCCCCACCTCTGATTCCCCATCTCTGATTCCGCACATCTGATTCCCTGCCTCTGATTCCCCGACTCTGATTCCCCAGCTCTGATTCCCCGCCTCTGCTTCCCCAACTCTGATTCCCCGCCTCTGATTCCCCAGCTCTGATTCACCGCCTTTGATTCGCCACCTCTGATTCCCCATATCTGATTCCCCGCCTCTGTTTCCCCGCCTCTGATTCCCCGCCTCTGATTCCCCATATCTCATTCCCCGACTCTGAATCCCCATCTCTGATTCCCGGACTCTGATTCCCCACCTCTGATTCCCGGCCTCTTATTCCCGTCATCTGATTCCGGCCTCTGATTCCCGGCCTCTGATTCCCTGCTTCTGATTCTGATTCCCTGCCTCTGATTCCCCATCTCTGATTGCGCACATCTGATTCCCTGCCTCTGATTCCCCACCTCTGATTCCCCATATCTGATTTCCCGCCTCTGTTTCCCCGCCTCTGATTCCCCGCCTCTGTTTCCCAATATCTAAGACCCGCCTCTGATTCCCCAACTCTGATTCCCCACCTCTGATTCTCCAGCTATGATTCCCCGCCTCTGATTCCCCGCATCTGATTCCCTGCATCTGATTTCAAGCCTCTGATTCCCTGCATCTGATTCCCAACCTCTGATTCCCCACCTCTGATTCCCCATTTCTGATATCCCGCATCTGATTCCCTGCATCTGATTCCAAGCCTCTGATTCCCTGCCTCTGATTCCCAACCTCTGATTCCCCACCTCTGATTCCCCATATCTGATTCCCCGCCTCTGTTTCCCCGCCTCTGATTCCCCGCCTCTGTTTCCCCATATCTAATTCCCAACCTCTGATGCCCCAACTCTGATTCCCTGCCTCTGATTCCCCGCGTTCTATTCCCTGCCTCTGATTCCACGCCTGTGATTCCCCATCTCTGATTCACCACCTCTGATTCCCCACCTCTGATTCCCCATATCTAATTCCCCGCCTCTGTTTTCCCGCCTCTGATTCCCCGCCTCTCTTTCCCCATATCTGATTCCCCGCCTCTGAATCCCCAACTCTGATTCCCTGCCTCTGATTCCCTGCTTCTGATTCTGATTCCCCACCTCTGATTCCCCATCTCTGATTCCGCACATCTAATTCCCTGCCTCTGATTCCCCATCTCTGATTCCCCATATCTGATTCCCCGCCTTCTGTTCCCCGCCTCTGATTCCCCGCCTCTGTTTCCCCATATCTAAGTCCCCGACTCTGATTCCCCAACTTTGATTCCCCACCTCTGATTCCCCAGCTCTGATTCCCCGCCTCTGATTCCCCGCATCTGATTCCATGCATATGATTCCCAGCCTCTGATTCCCTGCATCTGATTCCCAACCTCTGATTCCCCACCTCTGATTCCCCATATCTGATTCCCCGCCTCTGTTTCCCCGCCTCTGATTCCCCTCCTCTGTTTCCCCATATCTAAGTCCCAGACTCTGATTCCCCAACTTTGATTCCCCACCTCTGATTCCCCAGCTCTGATTCCCCGCCTCTGATTCCCCGCATCTGATTCCATGCATCTGATTCCCCAACTCTGATTCCCTGCCTCTAAGTTCCCAGCTCTGATTCCCCGCCTCTGATTCCCCGTGTCTGATTTCCTGCCTCTGATTCCCCGCCTCTGATTACCCATGTCTATTTCACCGCCTCTGATTCCCCACCTCTGATTCCCCATCTCTGATTCCGCACATCCGATTCCCTGCCTCTGATTCCCCGCCTCTGATTCACTGCCTCTGATTCCCCAGCTCTGATTCCCCACCTCTGATTCCCCGCGTCTTATTCCCTGCTTCTGATTCTGATTCCCTGCCTCTGATTCCCCATCTCTGATTCCGCACATCTGATTCCCTGCCTCTGATTCCCCACCTCTGATTCTCCAGCTATGATTCCCCGCCTCTGATTCCCCGCATCTGATTCCCTGCATCTGATTTCAAGCCTCTGATTCCCTGCATCTGATTCCCAACCTCTGATTCCCCACCTCTGATTCCCCATTTCTGATATCCCGCATCTGATTCCCTGCATCTGATTCCAAGCCTCTGATTCCCTGCCTCTGATTCCCAACCTCTGATTCCCCACCTCTGATTCCCCATATCTGATTCCCCGCCTCTGTTTCCCCGCCTCTGATTCCCCGCCTCTGTTTCCCCATATCTAATTCCCAACCTCTGATGCCCCAACTCTGATTCCCTGCCTCTGATTCCCCGCGTTCTATTCCCTGCCTCTGATTCCACGCCTGTGATTCCCCATCTCTGATTCACCACCTCTGATTCCCCATATCTAATTCCCCGCCTCTGTTTTCCCGCCTCTGATTCCCCGCCTCTCTTTCCCCATATCTGATTCCCCGCCTCTGAATCCCCAACTCTGATTCCCTGCCTCTGATTCCCTGCTTCTGATTCTGATTCCCCACCTCTGATTCCCCATCTCTGATTCCGCACATCTAATTCCCTGCCTCTGATTCCCCATCTCTGATTCCCCATATCTGATTCCCCGCCTTCTGTTCCCCGCCTCTGATTCCCCGCCTCTGTTTCCCCATATCTAAGTCCCCGACTCTGATTCCCCAACTTTGATTCCCCACCTCTGATTCCCCAGCTCTGATTCCCCGCCTCTGATTCCCCGCATCTGATTCCATGCATATGATTCCCAGCCTCTGATTCCCTGCCTCTGATTCCCAACCTCTGATTCCCCACCTCTGATTCCCCATATCTGATTCCCCGCCTCTGTTTCCCCGCCTCTGATTCCCCTCCTCTGTTTCCCCATATCTAAGTCCCCGACTCTGATTCCCCAACTTTGATTCCCCACCTCTGATTCCCCAGCTCTGATTCCCCGCCTCTGATTCCCCGCATCTGATTCCATGCATCTGATTCCCCAACTCTGATTCCCTGCCTCTAAGTTCCCAGCTCTGATTCCCCGCCTCTGATTCCCCGTGTCTGATTTCCTGCCTCTGATTCCCCGCCTCTGATTACCCATGTCTATTTCACCGCCTCTGATTCCCCACCTCTGATTCCCCATCTCTGATTCCGCACATCCGATTCCCTGCCTCTGATTCCCCGCCTCTGATTCACTGCCTCTGATTCCCCAGCTCTGATTCCCCACCTCTGATTCCCCGCGTCTTATTCCCTGCTTCTGATTCTGATTCCCTGCCTCTGATTCCCCATCTCTGATTCCGCACATCTGATTCCCTGCCTCTGATTCTCCACCTCTGATTCCCCATATCTGATTCCCCGCCTCTGTTTCCCCGCCTCTGATTCCCCGCCTCTGTTTCCCCATATCTAAGTCCCCGCCTCTGATTCCCCAACTCTGATTCCCCACCTCTGATTCCCCAGCTCTGATTCCCCATCTCTGATTCACCACCTCTGATTCCCCACCTCTGATTCCCCATATCTAATTCCTCGCCTCTGTTTTCCCGCCTCTGATTCCCCGCCTCTGTTTCCCCATATCTGATTCCCCGCCTCTGAATCCCCAACTCTGATTCCCTGCCTCTGATTCCCCAGCTCTGATTCCCCACCTTTGATTCCCCCCGTCTGATTCCCAGCCTCTGAAACCCCGTGTCTGATTTCCTGCCTCTGATTCACCGCCTCTGATTCCCCATCTCTGACTCACCGCCTCTGATTCCCCACCTCTGATTCCCCATCTCTGATTCCGCACATCTGATTCCCTGCCTCTGATTCCCCGACTCTGATTCCCCAGCTCTGATTCCCCGCCTCTGCTTCCCCAACTCTGATTCCCCGCCTCTGATTCCCCAGCTCTGATTCACCGCCTTTGATTCGCCACCTCTGATTCCCCATATCTGATTCCCCGCCTCTGTTTCCCCGCCTCTGATTCCCCGCCTCTGATTCCCCATATCTCATTCCCCGACTCTGAATCCCCATCTCTGATTCCCGGACTCTGATTCCCCACCTCTGATTCCCGGCCTCTTATTCCCGTCATCTGATTCCGGCCTCTGATTCCCGGCCTCTGATTCCCTGCTTCTGATTCTGATTCCCTGCCTCTGATTCCCCATCTCTGATTGCGCACATCTGATTCCCTGCCTCTGATTCCCCACCTCTGATTCCCCATATCTGATTTCCCGCCTCTGTTTCCCCGCCTCTGATTCCCCGCCTCTGTTTCCCAATATCTAAGACCCGCCTCTGATTCCCCAACTCTGATTCCCCACCTCTGATTCTCCAGCTATGATTCCCCGCCTCTGATTCGCCGCATCTGATTCCCTGCATCTGATTCCAAGCCTCTGATTCCCTGCATCTGTTTCCCCAGCTCTGATTCCCCACCTTTGATTCCCCCCGTCTGATTCCCAGCCTCTGAATCCCCGTGTCTGATTTCCTGCCTCTGATTCACCGCCTCTGATTCCCCATCTCTGACTCACCGCCTCTGATTCCCCACCTCTGATTCCCCATCTCTGATTCCGCACATCTGATTCCCTGCCTCTGATTCCCCGACTCTGATTCCCCAGCTCTGATTCCCCGCCTCTGATTCCCCAACTCTGATTCCCCGCCTCTGATTCCCCAGCTCTGATTCACCCCCTTTGATTCGCCACCTCTGATTCCCCACATCTGATTCCCCGCCTCTGTTTCCCCGCCTCTGATTCCCCGCCTCTGATTCCCCATATCTCATTCCCCGACTCTGAATCCCCATCTCTGATTCCCGGACTCTGATTCCCCACCTCTGATTCCCGGCCTCTTATTCCCGTCATCTGATTCCGGCCTCAGATTCCCGGCCTCTGATTCCCTGCTTCTGATTCTGATTCCCTGCCTCTGATTCCCCATCTCTGATTGCGCACATCTGATTCCCTGCCTCTGATTCCCCACCTCTGATTCCCCATATCTGATTTCCTGCCTCTGTTTCCCCGCCTCTGATTCCCCGCCTCTGTTTCCCAATATCTAAGACCCGCCTCTGATTCCCCAACTCTGATTCCCCACCTCTGATTCTCCAGCTATGATTCCCCGCCTCTGATTCCCCGCATCTGATTCCCTGCATCTGATTTCAAGCCTCTGATTCCCTGCATCTGATTCCCAACCTCTGATTCCTCACCTCTGATTCCCCATTTCTGATATCCCGCATCTGATTCCCTGCATCTGATTCCAAGCCTCTGATTCCCTGCCTCTGATTCCCAACCTCTGATTCCCCACCTCTGATTCCCCATATCTGATTCCCCGCCTCTGTTTCCCCGCCTCTGATTCCCCGCCTCTGTTTCCCCATATCTAATTCCCAACCTCTGATGCCCCAACTCTGATTCCCTGCCTCTGATTCCCCGCGTTCTATTCCCTGCCTCTGATTCCACGCCTGTGATTCCCCATCTCTGATTCACCACCTCTGATTCCCCACCTCTGATTCCCCATATCTAATTCCCCGCCTCTGTTTTCCCGCCTCTGATTCCCCGCCTCTCTTTCCCCATATCTGATTCCCCGCCTCTGAATCCCCAACTCTGATTCCCTGCCTCTGATTCCCTGCTTCTGATTCTGATTCCCCACCTCTGATTCCCCATCTCTGATTCCGCACATCTAATTCCCTGCCTCTGATTCCCCATCTCTGATTCCCCATATCTGATTCCCCGCCTTCTGTTCCCCGCCTCTGATTCCCCGCCTCTGTTTCCCCATATCTAAGTCCCCGACTCTGATTCCCCAACTTTGATTCCCCACCTCTGATTCCCCAGCTCTGATTCCCCGCCTCTGATTCCCCGCATCTGATTCCATGCATATGATTCCCAGCCTCTGATTCCCTGCCTCTGATTCCCAACCTCTGATTCCCCACCTCTGATTCCCCATATCTGATTCCCCGCCTCTGTTTCCCCGCCTCTGATTCCCCTCCTCTGTTTCCCCATATCTAAGTCCCCGACTCTGATTCCCCAACTTTGATTCCCCACCTCTGATTCCCCAGCTCTGATTCCCCGCCTCTGATTCCCCGCATCTGATTCCATGCATCTGATTCCCCAACTCTGATTTCCTGCCTCTAAGTTCCCAGCTCTGATTCCCCGCCTCTGATTCCCCGTGTCTGATTTCCTGCCTCTGATTCCCCGCCTCTGATTACCCATGTCTATTTCACCGCCTCTGATTCCCCACCTCTGATTCCCCATCTCTGATTCCGCACATCCGATTCCCTGCCTCTGATTCCCCGCCTCTGATTCACTGCCTCTGATTCCCCAGCTCTGATTCCCCACCTCTGATTCCCCGCGTCTTATTCCCTGCTTCTGATTCTGATTCCCTGCCTCTGATTCCCCATCTCTGATTCCGCACATCTGATTCCCTGCCTCTGATTCTCCACCTCTGATTCCCCATATCTGATTCCCCGCCTCTGTTTCCCCGCCTCTGATTCCCCGCCTCTGTTTCCCCATATCTAAGTCCCCGCCTCTGATTCCCCAACTCTGATTCCCCACCTCTGATTCCCCAGCTCTGATTCCCCATCTCTGATTCACCACCTCTGATTCCCCACCTCTGATTCCCCATATCTAATTCCTCGCTTCTGTTTTCCCGCCTCTGATTCCCCGCCTCTGTTTCCCCATATCTGATTCCCCGCCTCTGAATCCCCAACTCTGATTCCCTGCCTCTGATTCCCCAGCTCTGATTCCCCACCTTTGATTCCCCCCGTCTGATTCCCAGCCTCTGAAACCCCGTGTCTGATTTCCTGCCTCTGATTCACCGCCTCTGATTCCCCATCTCTGACTCACCGCCTCTGATTCCCCACCTCTGATTCCCCATCTCTGATTCCGCACATCTGATTCCCTGCCTCTGATTCCCCGACTCTGATTCCCCAGCTCTGATTCCCCGCCTCTGCTTCCCCAACTCTGATTCCCCGCCTCTGATTCCCCAGCTCTGATTCACCGCCTTTGATTCGCCACCTCTGATTCCCCATATCTGATTCCCCGCCTCTGTTTCCCCGCCTCTGATTCCCCGCCTCTGATTCCCCATATCTCATTCCCCGACTCTGAATCCCCATCTCTGATTCCCGGACTCTGATTCCCCACCTCTGATTCCCGGCCTCTTATTCCCGTCATCTGATTCCGGCCTCTGATTCCCGGCCTCTGATTCCCTGCTTCTGATTCTGATTCCCTGCCTCTGATTCCCCATCTCTGATTGCGCACATCTGATTCCCGGCCTCTGATTCCCCACCTCTGATTCCCCATATCTGATTTCCCGCCTCTTTTTCCCCGCCTCTGATTCCCCGCCTCTGTTTCCCAATATCTAAGACCCGCCTCTGATTCCCCAACTCTGATTCCCCACCTCTGATTCTCCAGCTATGATTCCCCGCCTCTGATTCCCCGCATCTGATTCCCTGCATCTGATTCCAAGCCTCTGATTCCCTGCATCTGATTCCCAACCTCTGATTCCCCACCTCAGATTCCCCATTTCTGATATCCCGCATCTGATTCCCTGCATCTGATTCCAAGCCTCTGATTCCCTGCCTCTGATTCCCAACCTCTGATTCCCCACCTCTGATTCCCCATATCTGATTCCCCGCCTCTGTTTCCCCGCCTCTGATTCCCCGCCTCTGTTTCCCCATATCTAATTCCCAACCTCTGATGCCCCAACTCTGATACCCTGCCTCTGATTCCCCGCGTTCTATTCCCTGCCTCTGATTCCACGCCTGTGATTCCCCATCTCCGATTCACCACCTCTGATTCCCCACCTCTGATTCCCCATATCTAATTCCCCGCCTCTGTTTTCCCGCCTCTGATTCCCCGCCTCTGTTTCCCCATATCTGATTCCCCGCCTCTGAATCCCCAACTCTGATTCCCTGCCTCTGATTCCCTGCTTCTGATTCTGATTCCCCACCTCTGATTCCCCATCTCTGATTCCGCACATCAAATTCCCTGCCTCTGATTCCCAATCTCTGATTCCCCATATCTGCTTCCCCGCCTTCTGTTCCCCGCCTCTGATTCCCCGCCTCTGTTTCCCCATATCTAAGTCCCCGACTCTGATTCCCCAACTTTGATTCCCCACCTCTGATTCCCCAGCTCTGATTCCCCGCCTCTGATTCCCCGCATCTGATTCCATGCATATGATTCCCAGCCTCTGATTCCCTGCCTCTGATTCCCAACCTCTGATTCCCCACCTCTGATTCCCCATATCTGATTCCCCGCCTCTGTTTCCCCGCCTCTGATTCCCCTCCTCTGTTTCCCCATATCTAAGTCCCCGACTCTGATTCCCCAACTTTGATTCCCCACCTCTGATTCCCCAGCTCTGATTCCCCGCCTCTGATTCCCCGCATCTGATTCCATGCATCTGATTCCCCAACTCTGATTCCCTGCCTCTAAGTTCCCAGCTCTGATTCCCCGCCTCTGATTCCCCGTGTCTGATTTCCTGCCTCTGATTCCCCGCCTCTGATTACCCATGTCTATTTCACCGCCTCTGATTCCCCACCTCTGATTCCCCATCTCTGATTCCGCACATCCGATTCCCTGCCTCTGATTCCCCGCCTCTGATTCACTGCCTCTGATACCCCAGCTCTGATTCCCCGCCTCTGATTCCCCGCGTCTTATTCCCTGCTTCTGATTCTGATTCCCTGCCTCTGATTCCCCATCTCTGATTCCGCACATCTGATTCCCTGCCTCTGATTCTCCAGCTCTGATTCCCCATATCTGATTCCCCGCCTCTGTTTCCCCGCCTCTGATTCCCCGCCTCTGTTTCCCCATATCTAAGTCCCCGCCTCTGATTCCCCAACTCTGATTCCCCACCTCTGATTCCCCAGCTCTGATTCCCCGCCTCTGATTCCCCGCGTCTTATTCCCTGCTTCTGATTCAGATTCCCTGCCTCTGATCCCATCTCTGATTCCGCACATCTGATTCCCTGCCTCTGATTCCCCACCTCTGATTCCCCATATCTGATTCCCCGCCTCTGTTTCCCCGCCTCTGATTCCCCGCCTCTGTTTCCCCATATCTAATTCCGAACCTCTGATGCCCCAACTCTAATTCCCTGCCTCTGATTCCCCGCGTTCTATTCCCTGCCTCTGATTCCCCGCCTGTGATTCCCCATCTCTGATTCACCACCTCTGATTCCCCACCTCTGATTCCCCATATCTGATTCCCCGCCTCTGTTTCCCAACCTCTCATTCCACACCTCTGATTCCCCATATCTGATTCCCCGCCTCTGTTTCCCTGCCTCTGATTCCCGGCCCCTGTTTCCCCATATCTGATTCCCCGCCACTTATTCCCCAACTCAGATTCCCCGCCTCTGATTCCCCAGCTCTGATTCCCCGCCTCTGATTCCCTGTGTTTGATTCCCTGCCTCTGATTCCCCGCCTTAGATTCCCCATCTCTGATTCACTGCCTTTGATTCGCCACCTCTGATTCCCCATATCTGATTCCCCACCACTGTTTCCACGCCTCAAATTCCCCGCCTCTGATTCTCCATATCTCATTCCCCGCCTTTGAATCCCCATCTCTGATTCCCGGACTCTGATTCCCCACCTCTGATTCCCGGCCTCTTATTCCCAGCATCTGATTCCTGGCCTCTGATTCCCCATATCTGATTCCCCGCTTCTGATTCTGATTCCCTGCCTCTGATTCCCCATCTCTGATTCCGCACATCTGATTCCCTGCCTCTGATTCCCCACCTCTGATTCCCCATAGCTGATTCCCCTCCTCTGTTTCCCCACCTCTGATTCCCCGCCTCTGTTTCCCCATATCTAATTCCCAACCTCTGATGCCCCAACTCTGATTCCCTGCCTCTGATTCCCCGCGTTCTATTCCCTGCCTCTGATTCCCCGCCTGTGATTCCCCATCTCTGATTCACCACCTCTGATTCCCCACCTCTGATTCCCCATATCTAATTCCTCGCCTCTGTTTTCCCGCCTCTGATTCCCCGCCTCTGTTTCCCCATATCTGATTCCCCGCCTCTGAATCCCCAACTCTGATTCCCTGCCTCTGATTCCCCAGCTCTGATTCCCCACCTTTGATTCCCCCCGTCTGATTCCCAGCCTCTGAATCCCCGTGTCTGATTTCCTGCCTCTGATTCACCGCCTCTGATTCCGCATCTCTGACTCACCGCCTCTGATTCCCCACCTCTGATTCCCCATCTCTGATTCCGCACATCTGATTCCCTGCCTCTGATTCCCCGACTCTGATTCCCCAGCTCTGATTCCCCGTCTCTGATTCCCCAACTCTGATTCCCCGCCTCTGATTCCCCAGCTCTGATTCACCGCCTTTGATTCGCCACCTCTGATTCCCCATATCTGATTCCCCGCCTCTGTTTCCCCGCCTCTGATTCCCCGCCTCTGATTCCCCATATCTCATTCCCCGACTCTGAATCCCCATCTCTGATTCCCGGACTCTGATTCCCCACCTCTGATTCCCGGCCTCTTATTCCCGTCATCTGATTCCGGCCTCTGATTCCCGGCCTCTGATTCCCTGCTTCTGATTCTGATTCCCTGCCTCAGATTCCCCATCTCTGATTGCGCACATCTGATTCCCTGCCTCTGATTCCCCACCTCTGATTCCCCATATCTGATTTCCCGCCTCTGTTTCCCCGCCTCTGATTCCCCGCCTCTGTTTCCCAATATCTAAGACCCGCCTCTGATTCCCCAACTCTGATTCCCCACCTCTGATTCTCCAGCTATGATTCCCCGCCTCTGATTCCCCGCATCTGATTCCCTGCATCTGATTCCAAGCCTCTGATTGCCTGCATCTGATTCCCAACCTCTGATTCCCCACCTCTGATTCCCCATTTCTGATTCCCCGCATCTGATTCCCTGCATCTGATTCCAAGCCTCTGATTCCCTGCCTCTGATTCCCAACCTCTGAGTCCCCACCTCTGATTCCCCATATCTGATTCCCCGCCTCTGTTTCCCCGCCTCTGATTCCCCGCCTCTGTTTCCCCATATCTAATTCCCAACCTCTGATGCCCCAACTCTGATTCCCTGCCTCTGATTCCCCGCGTTCTATTCCCTGCCTCTGATTCCACGCCTGTGATCTCCCATCTCTGATTCACCACCTCTGATTCCCCACCTCTGATTCCCCATATCTAATTCCCCGCCTCTGAATCCCCAACTCTGATTCCCTGCCTCTGATTCCCTGCTTCTGATTCTGATTCCCAACCTCTGATTCCCCATCTCTGATTCCGCACATCTAATTCCCTGCCTCTGATTCCCCATCTCTGATTCCCCATATCTGATTCCCCGCCTTCTGTTCCCCGCCTCTGATTCCCCGCCTCTGTTTCCCCATATCTAAGTCCCCGACTCTGATTCCCCAACTTTGATTCCCCACCTCTGATTCCCCAGCTCTGATTCCCCGCCTCTGATTCCCCGCATCTGATTCCATGCATATGATTCCCAGCCTCTGATTCCCTGCCTCTGATTCCCAACCTCTGATTCCCCACCTCTGATTCCCCATATCTGATTCCCCGCCTCTGTTTCCCCGCCTCTGATTCCCCTCCTCTGTTTCCCCATATCTGATCCCCGCCTCTATTTGCCCGCCTCTGTTTCCCCGCCTCTTTTTCCCCATATCTGATTCCCCGCCTCTGAATCCCCAACTCTGATTCCCTGCCTCTAATTTCCCAGCTCTGATTCCCCGCATCTGATTCCCTGTGTCTGATTTCCTGCCTCTGATTCTCCGCCTCTGATTACCCATGTCTGATTCACCGCCTCGGATTCCCCACCTCTGATTCCCCATCTCTGATTCGGCACATCCGATTCCCTGCCTCTGATTCCCCGCCTCTGATTCACTGACTCTGATTCCCCAGCTCTGATTCCCCGCCTCTGATTCCCCGCGTCTTATTCCCTGCTTCTGATTCTGATTCCCTGCCTCTGATTCCCCATCTCTGATTCCGCACATCTGATTCCCTGCCTCTGATTCCCCACCTCTGATTCCCCATATCTGATTCCCCGCCTCTGTTTCCCCTTCTCTGATTCCCCGCCTCTGTTTCCCCATATCTAAGTCCCCGCCTCTGATTCCCCAACTCTGATTCCCCACCTCTGATTCCCCAGCTCTGATTCCCCGCCTCTGATTCCCCGCATCTGATTCCCTGCATCTGATACCCAGCCTCTGATTCCCTGCCTGTGATTCCCAAACTCTGATTCCCCACCTCTGATTCCCCATATCTGATTCCCCGCCTCTGTTTCCCCGCCTCTGATTCCCCGCCTCTGTTTCCCCATATCTGATTCCCCGCCTCTATTTGCCCACCTATGATTCCCCACCTCAGTTTCCCCATATCTGATTCCCCGCCTCTGAATCCCCAACTCTGATTCCCTGCATCTAATTCCCCAGCTCTGATTCCCCGCCTCTGATTCCCCGTGTCTGATTTCCTGCCTCTGATTCCCCGCCTCTGTTTACCCATGTCTGATTCACCGCCTCTGATTCCCCACCTCTGATTCCCCATCTCTGATTCCGCACATCCCATTCCCTGCCTCTGATTCCCCGCCTCTGATTCCCCGCCTCAGATTCCCCGTGTCTGATTTCCTGCCTCTGATTCCCCGCCTCTGATTACCCATGTCTGATTCACCGCCTCTGATTCCCCACCTCTGATTCCCCATATCTAATTCCCCGCCTCTGTTTTCCCGCCTCTGATTCCCCGCCTCTGTTTCCCCATATCTGATTCCCCGCCTCTGAATCCCCAACTCTGATTCCCTGCCTCTGATTCCCTGCTTCTGATTCTGATTCCCCACCTCTGATTCCCCATCTCTGATTCCGCACATCAAATTCCCTGCCTCTGATTCCCAATCTCTGATTCCCCATATCTGCTTCCCCGCCTTCTGTTCCCCGCCTCTGATTCCCCTCCTCTGTTTCCCCATATCTAAGTCCCCGACTCTGATTCCCCAACTTTGATTCCCCACCTCTGATTCCCCAGCTCTGATTCCCCGCCTCTGATTCCCCGCATCTGATTCCATGCATATGATTCCCAGCCTCTGATTCCCTGCCTCTGATTCCCAACCTCTGATTCCCCACCTCTGATTCCCCATATCTGATTCCCCGCCTCTGTTTCCCCGCCTCTGATTCCCCTCCTCTGTTTCCCCATATCTAAGTCCCCGACTCTGATTCCCCAACTTTGATTCCCCACCTCTGATTCCCCAGCTCTGATTCCCCGCCTCTGATTCCCCGCATCTGATTCCATGCATCTGATTCCCCAACTCTGATTCCCTGCCTCTAAGTTCCCAGCTCTGATTCCCCGCCTCTGATTCCCCGTGTCTGATTTCCTGCCTCTGATTCCCCGCCTCTGATTACCCATGTCTATTTCACCGCCTCTGATTCCCCACCTCTGATTCCCCATCTCTGATTCCGCACATCCGATTCCCTGCCTCTGATTCCCCGCGTCTTATTCCCTGCTTCTGATTCTGATTCCCTGCCTCTGATTCCCCATCTCTGATTCCGCACATCTGATTCCCTGCCTCTGATTCTCCAGCTCTGATTCCCCATATCTGATTCCCCGCCTCTGTTTCCCCGCCTCTGATTCCCCGCCTCTGTTTCCCCATATCTAAGTCCCCGCCTCTGATTCCCCAACTCTGATTCCCCACCTCTGATTCCCCAGCTCTGATTCCCCGCCTCTGATTCCCCGCGTCTTATTCCCTGCTTCTGATTCAGATTCCCTGCCTCTGATCCCATCTCTGATTCCGCACATCTGATTCCCTGCCTCTGATTCCCCACCTCTGATTCCCCATATCTGATTCCCCGCCTCTGTTTCCCCGCATCTGATTCCCCGCCTCTGTTTCCCCATATCTAATTCCGAACCTCTGATGCCCCAACTCTAATTCCCTGCCTCTGATTCCCCGCGTTCTATTCCCTGCCTCTGATTCCCCGCCTGTGATTCCCCATCTCTGATTCACCACCTCTGATTCCCCACCTCTGATTCCCCATATCTGATTCCCCGCCTCTGTTTCCCAACCTCTGATTCCACACCTCTGATTCCCCATATCTGATTCCCCGCCTCTGTTTCCCTGCCTCTGATTCCCGGCCCCTGTTTCCCCATATCTGATTCCCCGCCACTTATTCCCCAACTCAGATTCCCCGCCTCTGATTCCCCAGCTCTGATTCCCCGCCTCTGATTCCCTGTGTTTGATTCCCTGCCTCTGATTCCCCGCCTCTGATTCCCCATCTCTGATTCACTGCCTTTGATTCGCCACCTCTGATTCCCCATATCTGATTCCCCACCACTGTTTCCACGCCTCAAATTCCCCGCCTCTGATTCTCCATATCTCATTCCCCGCCTTTGAATCCCCATCTCTGATTCCCGGACTCTGATTCCCCACCTCTGATTCCCGGCCTCTTATTCCCAGCATCTGATTCCTGGCCTCTGATTCCCCATATCTGATTCCCCGCTTCTGATTCTGATTCCCTGCCTCTGATTCCCCATCTCTGATTCCGCACATCTGATTCCCTGCCTCTGATTCCCCACCTCTGATTCCCCATAGCTGATTCCCCTCCTCTGTTTCCCCACCTCTGATTCCCCGCCTCTGTTTCCCCATATCTAATTCCCAACCTCTGATGCCCCAACTCTGATTCCCTGCCTCTGATTCCCCGCGTTCTATTCCCTGCCTCTGATTCCCCGCCTGTGATTCCCCATCTCTGATTCACCACCTCTGATTCCCCACCTCTGATTCCCCATATCTAATTCCTCGCCTCTGTTTTCCCGCCTCTGATTCCCCGCCTCTGTTTCCCCATATCTGATTCCCCGCCTCTGAATCCCCAACTCTGATTCCCTGCCTCTGATTCCCCAGCTCTGATTCCCCACCTTTGATTCCCCCCGTCTGATTCCCAGCCTCTGAATCCCCGTGTCTGATTTCCTGCCTCTGATTCACCGCCTCTGATTCCGCATCTCTGACTCACCGCCTCTGATTCCCCACCTCTGATTCCCCATCTCTGATTCCGCACATCTGATTCCCTGCCTCTGATTCCCCGACTCTGATTCCCCAGCTCTGATTCCCCGTCTCTGATTCCCCAACTCTTATTCCCCGCCTCTGATTCCCCAGCTCTGATTCACCGCCTTTGATTCGCCACCTCTGATTCCCCATATCTGATTCCCCGCCTCTGTTTCCCCGCCTCTGATTCCCCGCCTCTGATTCCCCATATCTCATTCCCCGACTCTGAATCCCCATCTCTGATTCCCGGACTCTGATTCCCCACCTCTGATTCCCGGCCTCTTATTCCCGTCATCTGATTCCGGCCTCTGATTCCCGGCCTCTGATTCCCTGCTTCTGATTCTGATTCCCTGCCTCAGATTCCCCATCTCTGATTGCGCACATCTGATTCCCTGCCTCTGATTCCCCACCTCTGATTCCCCATATCTGATTTCCCGCCTCTGTTTCCCCGCCTCTGATTCCCCGCCTCTGTTTCCCAATATCTAAGACCCGCCTCTGATTCCCCAACTCTGATTCCCCACCTCTGATTCTCCAGCTATGATTCCCCGCCTCTGATTCCCCGCATCTGATTCCCTGCATCTGATTCCAAGCCTCTGATTGCCTGCATCTGATTCCCAACCTCTGATTCCCCACCTCTGATTCCCCATTTCTGATTCCCCGCATCTGATTCCCTGCATCTGATTCCAAGCCTCTGATTCCCTGCCTCTGATTCCCAACCTCTGAGTCCCCACCTCTGATTCCCCATATCTGATTCCCCGCCTCTGTTTCCCCGCCTCTGATTCCCCGCCTCTGTTTCCCCATATCTAATTCCCAACCTCTGATGCCCCAACTCTGATTCCCTGCCTCTGATTCCCCGCGTTCTATTCCCTGCCTCTGATTCCACGCCTGTGATTCCCCATCTCTGATTCACCACCTCTGATTCCCCACCTCTGATTCCCCATATCTAATTCCCCGCCTCTGAATCCCCAACTCTGATTCCCTGCCTCTGATTCCCTGCTTCTGATTCTGATTCCCAACCTCTGATTCCCCATCTCTGATTCCGCACATCTAATTCCCTGCCTCTGATTCCCCATCTCTGATTCCCCATATCTGATTCCCCGCCTTCTGTTCCCCGCCTCTGATTCCCCGCCTCTGTTTCCCCATATCTAAGTCCCCGACTCTGATTCCCCAACTTTGATTCCCCACCTCTGATTCCCCAGCCCTGATTCCCCGCCTCTGATTCCCCGCATCTGATTCCATGCATATGATTCCCAGCCTCTGATTCCCTGCCTCTGATTCCCAACCTCTGATTCCCCACCTCTGATTCCCCATATCTGATTCCCCGCCTCTGTTTCCCCGCCTCTGATTCCCCTCCTCTGTTTCCCCATATCTGATCCCCGCCTCTATTTGCCCGCCTCTGTTTCCCCGCCTCTTTTTCCCCATATCTGATTCCCCGCCTCTGAATCCCCAACTCTGATTCCCTGCCTCTAATTTCCCAGCTCTGATTCCCCGCATCTGATTCCCTGTGTCTGATTTCCTGCCTCTGATTCTCCGCCTCTGATTACCCATGTCTGATTCACCGCCTCGGATTCCCCACCTCTGATTCCCCATCTCTGATTCGGCACATCCGATTCCCTGCCTCTGATTCCCCGCCTCTGATTCACTGACTCTGATTCCCCAGCTCTGATTCCCCGCCTCTGATTCCCCGCGTCTTATTCCCTGCTTCTGATTCTGATTCCCTGCCTCTGATTCCCCATCTCTGATTCCGCACATCTGATTCCCTGCCTCTGATTCCCCACCTCTGATTCCCCATATCTGATTCCCCGCCTCTGTTTCCCCTTCTCTGATTCCCCGCCTCTGTTTCCCCATATCTAAGTCCCCGCCTCTGATTCCCCAACTCTGATTCCCCACCTCTGATTCCCCAGCTCTGATTCCCCGCCTCTGATTCCCCGCATCTGATTCCCTGCATCTGATACCCAGCCTCTGATTCCCTGCCTGTGATTCCCAAACTCTGATTCCCCACCTCTGATTCCCCATATCTGATTCCCCGCCTCTGTTTCCCCGCCTCTGATTCCCCGCCTCTGTTTCCCCATATCTGATTCCCCGCCTCTATTTGCCCACCTATGATTCCCCACCTCAGTTTCCCCATATCTGATTCCCCGCCTCTGAATCCCCAACTCTGATTCCCTGCATCTAATTCCCCAGCTCTGATTCCCCGCCTCTGATTCCCCGTGTCTGATTTCCTGCCTCTGATTCCCCGCCTCTGTTTACCCATGTCTGATTCACCGCCTCTGATTCCCCACCTCTGATTCCCCATCTCTGATTCCGCACATCCCATTCCCTGCCTCTGATTCCCCGCCTCTGATTCCCCGCCTCAGATTCCCCGTGTCTGATTTCCTGCCTCTGATTCCCCGCCTCTGATTACCCATGTCTGATTCACCGCCTCTGATTCCCCACCTCTGATTCCCCATCTCTGATTCCGCACATCCGATGCCCTGCTTCTGATTCCCCGACTCTGATTCACAGCCTCTGATTCCCCAGCTCTGATTCCCCGCCTCAGATTCCCCGCGTCTTATTCCCTGCTTCTGATTCTGATTCCCTGATTCTGATTCCCCATCTCTGATTCCACACATCTGATTCCCTGCCTCTGATTCCCCACCTCTGATTCCCCATATCTGATTCCCCGCCTCTGTTTCCCCGCCTCTGATTCCCCGCCTCTGTTTCCCCATATCTAAGTCCCCGCCTCTGATTCCGCAACTCTGATTCCACACCTCTGATTCCCCAGCTCTGAATACCCACCTCTGATTCCCCATATCTGATTCCCCGCCTCTGTTTCCCCGCCTCTGATTCCCCGCCACTGTTTCCCCATATCTGATTCCCCGCCTCTGAATCCCCAATTCTGATTCCCTGCATCTAATTCCCCAGCTCTGATTCCCCGCCTCTGATTCCCCGTGTCAGATTTCCTGCCTCTGATTCCCCGCCTCTGATTACCCATGTCTGATTCACCGCCTCTGATTCCCCACCTCTGATTCCCCATCTCTGATTCCGCACATCAGATTCCCTGCCTCTGATTCCCCGCCTCTGATTCACCGCCTCTGATTCACCGCCTCTGATTCCCGGCCTCTGATTTCCCGCCTCTGATTCCCTGCCACTGATACCCCGCCCCTGATTCCCCACCTCTGATTCCCCGCCTCTGTTTCCCCGCCTCTGATTCCCCGCCTCTGTTTCCCCATATCTACTTCCCAACCTCTGATGCCCCAACTCTGATTCCCTGCCTCTGATTCCCCGCGTTCTATTCCCTGCCTCTGATTCCACGCCTGTGATTCCCCATCTCTGATTCACCACCTCTGATTCCCCACCTCTGATTCCCCATATCTAATTCCCCGCCTCTGTTTTCCCGCCTCTGATTCCCCGCCTCTGTTTCCCCATATCTGATTCCCCGCCTCTGAATCCCCAACTCTGATTCCCTGCCTCTGATTCCCTGCTTCTGATTCTGATTCCCCACCTCTGATTCCCCATCTCTGAATCCGCACATCTAATTCCCTGCCTCTGATTCCCCATCTCTGATTCCCCATATCTGATTCCCCGCCTTCCGTTCCCCGCCTCTGATTCCCCGCCTCTGTTTCCCCATATCTAAGTCCCCGACTCTGATTCCCCTACTTTGATTCCCCACCTCTGATTCCCCAGCTCTGATTCCCCGCCTCTGATTCCCCGCATCTGATTCCATGCATATGATTCCCAGCCTCTGATTCCCTGCCTCTGATTCCCAACCTCTGATTCCCCACCTCTGATTCCCCATATCTGATTCCCCGCCTCTGTTTCCCCGCCTCTGATTCCCCTCCTCTGTTTCCCCATATCTAAGTCCCCGACTCTGATTCCCCAACTTTGATTCCCCACCTCTGATTCCCCATCTCTGATTCCCCGCCTCTGATTCCCCGCTACTGATTCCATGCATCTGATTCCCCAACTCTGATTCCCTGCCTCTAAGTTCCCAGCTCTGATTCCCCGCCTCTGATTCCCCGTGTCTGATTTCCTGCCTCTGATTCCCCGCCTCTGATTACCCATGTCTATTTCACCGCCTCTGATTCCCCACCTCTGATTCCCGATCTCTGATTCCGCACATCCGATTCCCTGCCTCTGATTCCCCGCCTCTGATTCACTGCCTCTGATACCCCAGCTCTGATTCCCCGCCTCTGATTCCCCGCGTCTTATTCCCTGCTTCTGATTCTGATTCCCTGCCTCTGATTCCCCATCTCTGATTCCGCACATCTGATTCCCTGCCTCTGATTCTCCACCTCTGATTCCCCATATCTAAGTCCCCGCCTCTGATTCCCCAACTCTGATTCCCCACCTCTGATTCCCCAGCTCTGATTCCCCGCCTCTGATTCCCCGCATCTGATTCCCTGCATCTGATTCCCCGCCTCTGATTACCCATGTCTGAATCACCGCCTCTGATTCCCCACCTCTGATTCCCCATCTCTGATTCTCCGCCTCTGATTCCCCGCGTCTTATTCCCTGCTTCTGATTCAGATTCCCTGCCTCTGATCCCATCTCTGATTCCGCACATCTGATTCCCTGCCTCTGATTCCCCACCTCTGATTCCCCATATCTGATTCCCCGCCTCTGATTCCCTGCCTGTGATTCCCAACCTCTGATTCCCCACCTCTGATTCCCCATATCTGATTCCCCGCCTCTGTTTCCCCACCTCTGATTCCCCGCCTCTGTTTCCCCATATCTGATTCCCCGCCTCTATTTGCCCACCTCTGATTCCCCACCTCAGTTTCCCCATATCTGATTCCCCGCCTCTGAATCCCCAACTCTGATTCCCTGCATCTAATTCCCCAGCTCTGATTCCCCGCCTCTGATTCCCCGTGTCTGATTTCCTGCCTCTGATTCCCCGCCTCTGATTACCCATGTCTGATTCACCGCCTCTGATTCCCCACCTCTGATTCCCCATCTCTGATTCCGCACATCCCATTCCCTGCCTCTGATTCCCCGCCTCTGATTCCCCGCCTCAGATTCCCCGTGTCTGATTTCCTGCCTCTGATTCCCCGCCTCTGAATACCCATGTCTGATTCACCGCCTCTGATTCCCCACCTCTGATTCCCCATCTCTGATTCCGCACATCCGATTCCCTGCTTCTGATTCCCCGCCTCTGATTCACAGCCTCTGATTCCCCAGCTCTGATTCCCCGCCTCAGATTCCCCGCGTCTTATTCCCTGCTTCTGATTCTGATTCCCTGCCTCTGATTCCCCATCTCTGATACCGCACATCTGATTCCCTGCCTCTGATTCCCCACCTCTGATTCCCCATATCTGATTCCCCGCCTCTGTTTCCCCGCCTCTGATTCCCCGCCTCTGTTTCCCCATATCTAAGTCCCCGCCTCTGATTCCCCAACTCTGATTCCCCACCTCTGATTCCCCAGCTCTGATTCCCCACCTCTGATTCCCCATATCAGATTCCCCGCCTCTGAATCCCCAACTCTAATTCCCTGCATCTAATTCCCCAGCTCTGATTCCCCGCCTCTGATTCCCCGTGTCTGATTTCCTGCCTCTGATTCCCCGCCTCTGATTACCCATGTCTGATTCACCGCCTCTGATTCCCCACCTCTGATTCCCCATCTCTGATTCCCCATATCTGATTCCCCGCCTCTGTTTCCCCGCCTCTGATTCCCCGCCTCTGTTTCCCCATATCTAATTCCCAACCTCTGATGCCCCAACTCTGATTCCCTGCCTCTGATTCCCCGCGTTCTATTCCCTGCCTCTGATTCCAAGCCTGTGATTCCCCATCTCTGATTCACCACCTCTGATTCCCCACCTCTGATTCCCCATATCTAATTCCCCGCCTCTGAATCCCCAACTCTGATTCCCTGCCTCTGATTCCCTGCTTCTGATTCTGATTCCCAACCTCTGATTCCCCATCTCTGATTCCGCACATCTAATTCCCTGCCTCTGATTCCCCATCTCTGATTCCCCATATCTGATTCCCCGCCTTCTGTTCCCCGCCTCTGATTCCCCGCCTCTGTTTCCCCATATCTAAGTCCCCGACTCTGATTCCCCAACTTTGATTCCCCACCTCTGATTCCCCAGCTCTGATTCCCCGCCTCTGATTCCCCGCATCTGATTCCATGCATATGATTCCCAGCCTCTGATTCCCTGCCTCTGATTCCCAACCTCTGATTCCCCACCTCTGATTCCCCATATCTGATTCCCCGCCTCTGTTTCCCTGCCTCTGATTCCCCTCCTCTGTTTCCCCATATCTGATCCCCGCCTCTATTTGCCCGCCTCTGTTTCCCCGCCTCTTTTTCCCCATATCTGATTCCCCGCCTCTGAATCCCCAACTCTGATTCCCTGCCTCTAATTTCCCAGCTCTGATTCCCCGCATCTGATTCCCTGTGTCTGATTTCCTGCCTCTGATTCTCCGCCTCTGATTACCCATGTCTGATTCACCGCCTCGGATTCCCCACCTCTGATTCCCCATCTCTGATTCGGCATATCCGATTCCCTGCCTCTGATTCCCCGCCTCTGATTCACTGACTCTGATTCCCCAGCTCTGATTCCCCGCCTCTGATTCCCCGCGTCTTATTCCCTGCTTCTGATTCTGATTCCCTGCCTCTGATTCCCCATCTCTGATTCCGCACATCTGATTCCCTGCCTCTGATTCCCCACCTCTGATTCCCCATATCTGATTCCCCGCCTCTGTTTCCCCTTCTCTGATTCCCCGCCTCTGTTTCCCCATATCTAAGTCCCCGCCTCTGATTCCCCAACTCTGATTCCCCACCTCTGATTCCCCAGCTCTGATTCCCCGCCTCTGATTCCCCGCATCTGATTCCCTGCATCTGATACCCAGCCTCTGATTCCCTGCCTGTGATTCCCAAACTCTGATTCCCCACCTCTGATTCCCCATATCTGATTCCCCGCCTCTGTTTCCCCGCCTCTGACTCCCCGCCTCTGTTTCCCCATATCTGATTCCCCGCCTCTATTTGCCCACCTATGATTCCCCACCTCAGTTTCCCCATATCTGATTCCCCGCCTCTGAATCCCCAACTCTGATTCCCTGCATCTAATTCCCCAGCTCTGATTCCCCGCCTCTGATTCCCCGTGTCTGATTTCCTGCCTCTGATTCCCCGCCTCTGTTTACCCATGTCTGATTCACCGCCTCTGATTCCCCACCTCTGATTCCCCATCTCTGATTCCGCACATCCCATTCCCTGCCTCTGATTCCCCGCCTCTGATTCCCCGCCTCAGATTCCCCGTGTCTGATTTCCTGCCTCTGATTCCCCGCCTCTGATTACCCATGTCTGATTCACCGCCTCTGATTCCCCACCTCTGATTCCCCATCTCTGATTCCGCACATCCGATGCCCTGCTTCTGATTCCCCGACTCTGATTCACAGCCTCTGATTCCCCAGCTCTGATTCCCCGCCTCAGATTCCCCGCGTCTTATTCCCTGCTTCTGATTCTGATTCCCTGCATCTGATTCCCCATCTCTGATTCCACACATCTGATTCCCTGCCTCTGATTCCCCACCTCTGATTCCCCATATCTGATTCCCCGCCTCTGTTTCCCCGCCTCTGATTCCCCGCCTCTGTTTCCCCATATCTAAGTCCCCGCCTCTGATTCCGCAACTCTGATTCCACACCTCTGATTCCCCAGCTCTGAATACCCACCTCTGATTCCCCATATCTGATTCCCCGCCTCTGTTTCCCCGCCTCTGATTCCCCGCCACTGTTTCCCCATATCTGATTCCCCGCCTCTGAATCCCCAATTCTGATTCCCTGCATCTAATTCCCCAGCTCTGATTCCCCGCCTCTGATTCCCCGTGTCAGATTTCCTGCCTCTGATTCCCAGCCTCTGATTCCCTGCCTCTGATTCCCAACCTCTGATTCCCCACCTCTGATTCCCCATATCTGATTCCCCACATCAGATTCCCCGCCTCTGATTCCCCTCCTCTGTTTCCCCATATCTAAGTCCCCGACTCTGATTCCCCAACTTTGATTCCCCACCTCTGATTCCCCAGCTCTGATACCCCGCCTCTGATTCCCCGCATCTGATTCCATGCATCTGATTCCCCAACTCTGATTCCCTGCCTCTAAGTTCCCAGCTCTGATTCCCCGCCTCTGATTCCCCGTGTCTGATTTCCTGCCTCTGATTCCCCGCCTCTGATTCCCCATCTCTGACTCACTGCCTCTGATTCCCCACCTCTGATTCCCCATCTCTGATTCCGCACATCTGATTCCCTGCCTCTGATTCCCCGACTCTGATTCCCCAGCTCTGATTCCCCGCCTCTGCTTCCCCAACTCTGATTCCCCGCCTCTGATTCCCCAGCTCTGATTCACCGCCTTTGATTCGCCACCTCTGATTCCCCATATCTGATTCCCCGCCTCTGTTTCCCCGCCTCTGATTCCCCGCCTCTGATTCCCCATATCTCATTCCCCGACTCTGAATCCCCATCTCTGATTCCCGGACTCTGATTCCCCACCTCTGATTCCCGGCCTCTTATTCCCGTCATCTGATTCCGGCCTCTGATTCCCGGCCTCTGATTCCCTGCTTCTGATTCTGATTCCCTGCCTCTGATTCCCCATCTCTGATTGCGCACATCTGATTCCCTGCCTCTGATTCCCCACCTCTGATTCCCCATATCTGATTTCCCGCCTCTGTTTCCCCGCCTCTGATTCCCCGCCTCTGTTTCCCAATATCTAAGACCCGCCTCTGATTCCCCAACTCTGATTCCCCACCTCTGATTCTCCAGCTATGATTCCCCGCCTCTGATTCCCCGCATCTGATTCCCTGCATCTGATTCCAAGCCTCTGATTCCCTGCATCTGATTCCCAACCTCTGATTCCCCACCTCTGATTCCCCATTTCTGATATCCCGCATCTGATTCCCTGCATCTGATTCCAAGCCTCTGATTCCCTGCCTCTGATTCCCAACCTCTGATTCCCCACCTCTGATTCCCCATATCTGATTCCCCGCCTCTGTTTCCCCGCCTCTGATTCCCCGCCTCTGTTTCCCCATATCTAATTCCCAACCTCTGATGCCCCAACTCTGATTCCCTGCCTCTGATTCCCCGCGTTCTATTCCCTGCCTCTGATTCCACGCCTGTGATTCCCCATCTCTGATTCACCACCTCTGATTCCCCACCTCTGATTCCCCATATCTAATTCCCCGCCTCTGTTTTCCCGCCTCTGATTCCCCGCCTCTGTTTCCCCATATCTGATTCCCCGCCTCTGAATCCCCAACTCTGATTCCCTGCCTCTGATTCCCTGCTTCTGATTCTGATTCCCCACCTCTGATTCCCCATCTCTGATTCCGCACATCAAATTCCCTGCCTCTGATTCCCAATCTCTGATTCCCCATATCTGATTCCCCGCCTTCTGTTCCCCGCCTCTGATTCCCCGCCTCTGTTTCCCCATATCTAAGTCCCCGACTCTGATTCCCCAACTTTGATTCCCCACCTCTGATTCCCCAGCTCTGATTCCCCGCCTCTGATTCCCCGCATCTGATTCCATGCATATGATTCCCAGCCTCTGATTCCCTGCCTCTGATTCCCAACCTCTGATTCCCCACCTCTGATTCCCCATATCTGATTCCCCGCCTCTGTTTCCCCGCCTCTGATTCCCCTCCTCTGTTTCCCCATATCTAAGTCCCCGACTCTGATTCCCCAACTTTGATTCCCCACCTCTGATTCCCCAGCTCTGATACCCCGCCTCTGATTCCCCGCATCTGATTCAATGCATCTGATTCCCCAACTCTGATTCCCTGCCTCTAAGTTCCCAGCTCTGATTCCCCGCCTCTGATTCCCCGTGTCTGATTTCCTGCCTCTGATTCCCCGCCTCTGATTACCCATGTCTATTTCACCGCCTCTGATTCCCCACCTCTGATTCCCCATCTCTGATTCCGCACATCCGATTCCCTGCCTCTGATTCCCCGCCTCTGATTCACTGCCTCTGATACCCCAGCTCTGATTCCCCGCCTCTGATTCCCCGCGTCTTATTCCCTGCTTATGATTCTGATTCCCTGCCTCTGATTCCCCATCTCTGATTCCGCACATCTGATTCCCTGCCTCTGATTCTCCAGCTCTGATTCCCCATATCTGATTCCCCGCCTCTGTTTCCCCGCCTCTGATTCCCCGCCTCTGTTTCCCCATATCTAAGTCCCCGCCTCTGATTCCCCAACTCTGATTCCCCACCTCTGATTCCCCAGCTCTGATTCCCCGCCTCTGATTCCCCGCATCTGATTCCCTGCATCTGATTCCACGCCTCTGATTACCCATGTCTGAATCACCGCCTCTGATTCCCCACCTCTGATTCCCCATCTCTGATTCTCCGCCTCTGATTCCCCGCGTCTTATTCCCTGCTTCTGATTCAGATTCCCTGCCTCTGATCCCATCTCTGATTCCGCACATCTGATTCCCTGCCTCTGATTCCCCACCTCTGATTCCCCATATCTGATTCCCCGCCTCTGTTTCCCCGCCTCTGATTCCCCGCCTCTGTTTCCCCATATCTAATTCCGAACCTCTGATGCCCCAACTCTAATTCCCTGCCTCTGATTCCCCGCGTTCTATTCCCTGCCTCTGATTCCCCGCCTGTGATTCCCCATCTCTGATTCACCACCTCTGATTCCCCACCTCTGATTCCCCATATCTGATTCCCCGCCTCTGTTTCCCAACCTCTGATTCCACACCTCTGATTCCCCATATCTGATTCCCCGCCTCTGTTTCCCCGCCTCTGATTCCCGGCCCCTGTTTCCCCATATCTGATTCCCCGCCACTTATTCCCCAACTCAGATTCCCCGCCTCTGATTCCCCAGCTCTGATTCCCCGCCTCTGATTCCCTGTGTTTGATTCCCTGACTCTGATTCCCCGCCTCTGATTCCCCATCTCTGATTCACTGCCTTTGATTCGCCACCTCTGATTCCCCATATCTGATTCCCCACCACTGTTTCCACGCCTCAAATTCCCCGCCTCTGATTCTCCATATCTCATTCCCCGCCTTTGAATCCCCATCTCTGATTCCCGGACTCTGATTCCCCACCTCTGATTCCCGGCCTCTTATTCCCAGCATCTGATTCCTGGCCTCTGATTCCCCATATCTGATTCCCCGCTTCTGATTCTGATTCCCTGCCTCTGATACCCCATCTCTGATTCCGCACATCTGATTCCCTGCCTCTGATTCCCCACCTCTGATTCCCCATAGCTGATTCCCCGCCTCTGTTTCCCCACCTCTGATTCCCCGCCTCTGTTTCCCCATATCTAATTCCCAACCTCTGATGCCCCAACTCTGATTCCCTGCCTCTGATTCCCCGCGTTCTATTCCCTGCCTCTGATTCCCCGCCTGTGATTCCCCATCTCTGATTCACCACCTCTGATTCCCCACCTCTGATTCCCCATATCTAATTCCTCGCCTCTGTTTTCCCGCCTCTGATTCCCCGCCTCTGTTTCCCCATATCTGATTCCCCGCCTCTGAATCCCCAACTCTGATTCCCTGCCTCTGATTCACCAGCTCTGATTCCCCACCTTTGATTCCCCCCGTCTGATTCCCAGCCTCTGAATCCCCGTGTCTGATTTCCTGCCTCTGATTCACCGCCTCTGATTCCCCATCTCTGACTCACCGCCTCTGATTCCCCACCTCTGATTCCCCATCTCTGATTCCGCACATCTGATTCCCTGCCTCTGATTCCCCGACTCTGATTCCCCAGCTCTGATTCCCCGTCTCTGATTCCCCAACTCTGATTCCCCGCCTCTGATTCCCCAGCTCTGATTCACCGCCTTTGATTCGCCACCTCTGATTCCCCATATCTCATTCCCCGCCTCTGTTTCCCCGCCTCTGATTCCCCGCCTCTGATTCCCCATATCTCATTCCCCGACTCTGAATCCCCATCTCTGATTCCCGGACTCTGATTCCCCACCTCTGATTCCCGGCCTCTTATTCCCGTCATCTGATTCCGGCCTCTGATTCCCGGCCTCTGATTCCCTGCTTCTGATTCTGATTCCCTGCCTCAGATTCCCCATCTCTGATTGCGCACATCTGATTCCCTGCCTCTGATTCCCCACCTCTGATTCCCCATTTCTGATTCCCCGCATCTGATTGCCTGCATCTGATTCCCAACCTCTGATTCCCCACCTCTGATTCCCCATTTCTGATTCCCCGCATCTGATTCCCTGCATCTGATTCCAAGCCTCTGATTCCCTGCCTCTGATTCCCAACCTCTGATTCCCCACCTCTGATTCCCCATATCTGATTCCCCGCCTCTGTTTCCCCGCCTCTGATTCCCCGCCTCTGTTTCCCCATATCTAATTCCCAACCTCTGATGCCCCAACTCTGATTCCCTGCCTCTGATTCCCCGCGTTCTATTCCCTGCCTCTGATTCCACGCCTGTGATTCCCCATCTCTGATTCACCACCTCTGATTCCCCACCTCTGATTCCCCATATCTAATTCCCCGCCTCTGAATCCCCAACTCTGATTCCCTGCCTCTGATTCCCTGCTTCTGATTCTGATTCCCCACCTCTGATTCCCCATCTCTGATTCCGCACATCTAATTCCCTGCCTCTGATTCCCCATCTCTGATTCCCCATATCTGATTCCCCGCCTTCTGTTCCCCGCCTCTGATTCCCCGCCTCTGTTTCCCCATATCTAAGTCCCCGACTCTGATTCCCCAACTTTGATTCCCCACCTCTGATTCCCCAGCTCTGATTCCCCGCCTCTGATTCCCCGCATCTGATTCCATGCATATGATTCCCAGCCTCTGATTCCCTGCCTCTGATTCCCAACCTCTGATTCCCCACCTCTGATTCCCCATATCTGATTCCCCGCCTCTGTTTCCCCGCCTCTGATTCCCCTCCTCTGTTTCCCCATATCTGATCCCCGCCTCTATTTGCCCGCCTCTGTTTCCCCGCCTCTTTTTCCCCATATCTGATTCCCCGCCTCTGAATCCCCAACTCTGATTCCCTGCCTCTAATTTCCCAGCTCTGATTCCCCGCATCTGATTCCCCGTGTCTGATTTCCTGCCTCTGATTCTCCGCCTCTGATTACCCATGTCTGATTCACCGCCTCGGATTCCCCACCTCTGATTCCCCATCTCTGATTCGGCACATCCGATTCCCTGCCTCTGATTCCCCGCCTCTGATTCACTGACTCTGATTCCCCAGCTCTGATTCCCCGCCTCTGATTCCCCGCGTCTTATTCCCTGCTTCTGATTCTGATTCCCTGCCTCTGATTCCCCATCTCTGATTCCGCACATCTGATTCCCTGCCTCTGATTCCCCACCTCTGATTCCCCATATCTGATTCCCCACCTCTGTTTCCCCTTCTCTGATTCCCCGCCTCTGTTTCCCCATATCTAAGTCCCCGCCTCTGATTCCCCAACTCTGATTCCCCACCTCTGATTCCCCAGCTCTGATTCCCCGCCTCTGATTCCCCGCATCTGATTCCCTGCATCTGATACCCAGCCTCTGATTCCCTGCCTGTGATTCCCAAACTCTGATTCCCCACCTCTGATTCCCCATATCTGATTCCCCGCCTCTGTTTCCCCGCCTCTGATTCCCCGCCTCTGTTTCCCCATATCTGATTCCCCGCCTCTATTTGCCCACCTATGATTCCCCACCTCAGTTTCCCCATATCTGATTCCCCGCCTCTGAATCCCCAACTCTGATTCCCTGCATCTAATTCCCCAGCTCTGATTCCCCGCCTCTGATTCCCCGTGTCTGATTTCCTGCCTCTGATTCCCCGCCTCTGTATACCCATGTCTGATTCACCGCCTCTGATTCCCCACCTCTGATTCCCCATCTCTGATTCCGCACATCCCATTCCCTGCCTCTGATTCCCCGCCTCTGATTCCCCGCCTCAGATTCCCCGTGTCTGATTTCCTGCCTCTGATTCCCCGCCTCTGATTACCCATGTCTGATTCACCGCCTCTGATTCCCCACCTCTGATTCCCCATCTCTGATTCCGCACATCCGATGCCCTGCTTCTGATTCCCCGACTCTGATTCACAGCCTCTGATTCCCCAGCTCTGATTCCCCGCCTCAGATTCCCCGCGTCTTATTCCCTGCTTCTGATTCTGATTCCCTGCCTCTGATTCCCCATCTCTGATTCCACACATCTGATTCCCTGCCTCTGATTCCCCACCTCTGATTCCCCATATCTGATTCCCCGCCTCTGTTTCCCCGCCTCTGATTCCCCGCCTCTGTTTCCCCATATCTAAGTCCCCGCCTCTGATTCCGCAACTCGGATTCCACACCTCTGATTCCCCAGCTCTGAATACCCACCTCTGATTCCCCATATCTGATTCCCCGCCTCTGTTTCCCCGCCTCTGATTCCCCGCCACTGTTTCCCCATATCTGATTCCCCGCCTCTGAATCCCCAATTCTGATTCCCTGCATCTAATTCCCCAGCTCTGATTCCCCGCCTCTGATTCCCCGTGTCAGATTTCCTGCCTCTGATTCCCCGCCTCTGATTACCCATGTCTGATTCACCGCCTCTGATTCCCCACCTCTGATTCCCCATCTCTGATTCCGCACATCAGATTCCCTGCCTCTGATTCCCCGCCTCTGATTCACCGCCTCTGATTCACCGCCTCTGATTCCCGGCCTCTGATTTCCCGCCTCTGATTCCCTGCCACTGATACCCCGCCCCTGATTCCCCACCTCTGATTCCCCGCCTCTGTTTCCCCGCCTCTGATTCCCCGCCTCTGTTTCCCCATATCTACTTCCCAACCTCTGATGCCCCAACTCTGATTCCCTGCCTCTGATTCCCCGCGTTCTATTCCCTGCCTCTGATTCCACGCCTGTGATTCCCCATCTCTGATTCACCACCTCTGATTCCCCACCTCTGATTCCCCATATCTAATTCCCCGCCTCTGTTTTCCCGCCTCTGATTCCCCGCCTCTGTTTCCCCATATCTGATTCCCCGCCTCTGAATCCCCAACTCTGATTCCCTGCCTCTGATTCCCTGCTTCTGATTCTGATTCCCCACCTCTGATTCCCCATCTCTGAATCCGCACATCTAATTCCCTGCCTCTGATTCCCCATCTCTGATTCCCCATATCTGATTCCCCGCCTTCCGTTCCCCGCCTCTGATTCCCCGCCTCTGTTTCCCCATATCTAAGTCCCCGACTCTGATTCCCCAACTTTGATTCCCCACCTCTGATTCCCCAGCTCTGATTCCCCGCCTCTGATTCCCCGCATCTGATTCCATGCATATGATTCCCAGCCTCTGATTCCCTGCCTCTGATTCCCAACCTCTGATTCCCCACCTCTGATTCCCCATATCTGATTCCCCGCCTCTGTTTCCCCGCCTCTGATTCCCCTCCTCTGTTTCCCCATATCTAAGTCCCCGACTCTGATTCCCCAACTTTGATTCCCCACCTCTGATTCCCCAGCTCTGATACCCCGCCTCTGATTCCCCGCATCTGATTCCATGCATCTGATTCCCCAACTCTGATTCCCTGCCTCTAAGTTCCCAGCTCTGATTCCCCGCCTCTGATTCCCCGTGTCTGATTTCCTGCCTCTGATTCCCCGCCTCTGATTACCCATGTCTATTTCACCGCCTCTGATTCCCCACCTCTGATTCCCCATCTCTGATTCCGCACATCCGATTCCCTGCCTCTGATTCCCCGCCTCTGATTCACTGCCTCTGATACCCCAGCTCTGATTCCCCGCCTCTGATTCCCCGCGTCTTATTCCCTGCTTATGATTCTGATTCCCTGCCTCTGATTCCCCATCTCTGATTCCGCACATCTGATTCCCTGCCTCTGATTCTCCAGCTCTGATTCCCCATATCTGATTCCCCGCCTCTGTTTCCCCGCCTCTGATTCCCCGCCTCTGTTTCCCCATATCTAAGTCCCCGCCTCTGATTCCCCAACTCTGATTCCCCACCTCTGATTCCCCAGCTCTGATTCCCCGCCTCTGATTCCCCGCATCTGATTCCCTGCATCTGATTCCACGCCTCTGATTACCCATGTCTGAATCACCGCCTCTGATTCCCCACCTCTGATTCCCCATCTCTGATTCTCCGCCTCTGATTCCCCGCGTCTTATTCCCTGCTTCTGATTCAGATTCCCTGCCTCTGATCCCATCTCTGATTCCGCACATCTGATTCCCTGCCTCTGATTCCCCACCTCTGATTCCCCATATCTGATTCCCCGCCTCTGTTTCCCCGCCTCTGATTCCCCGCCTCTGTTTCCCCATATCTAATTCCGAACCTCTGATGCCCCAACTCTAATTCCCTGCCTCTGATTCCCCGCGTTCTATTCCCTGCCTCTGATTCCCCGCCTGTGATTCCCCATCTCTGATTCACCACCTCTGATTCCCCACCTCTGATTCCCCATATCTGATTCCCCGCCTCTGTTTCCCAACCTCTGATTCCACACCTCTGATTCCCCATATCTGATTCCCCGCCTCTGTTTCCCCGCCTCTGATTCCCGGCCCCTGTTTCCCCATATCTGATTCCCCGCCACTTATTCCCCAAATCAGATTCCCCGCCTCTGATTCCCCAGCTCTGATTCCCCGCCTCTGATTCCCTGTGTTTGATTCCCTGCCTCTGATTCCCCGCCTCTGATTCCCCATCTCTGATTCACTGCCTTTGATTCGCCACCTCTGATTCCCCATATCTGATTCCCCACCACTGTTTCCACGCCTCAAATTCCCCGCCTCTGATTCTCCATATCTCATTCCCCGCCTTTGAATCCCCATCTCTGATTCCCGGACTCTGATTCCCCACCTCTGATTCCCGGCCTCTTATTCCCAGCATCTGATTCCTGGCCTCTGATTCCCCATATCTGATTCCCCGCTTCTGATTCTGATTCCCTGCCTCTGATTCCCCATCTCTGATTCCGCACATCTGATTCCCTGCCTCTGATTCCCCACCTCTGATTCCCCATAGCTGATTCCCCGCCTCTGTTTCCCCACCTCTGATTCCCCGCCTCTGTTTCCCCATATCTAATTCCCAACCTCTGATGCCCCAACTCTGATTCCCTGCCTCTGATTCCCCGCGTTCTATTCCCTGCCTCTGATTCCCCGCCTGTGATTCCCCATCTCTGATTCACCACCTCTGATTCCCCACCTCTGATTCCCCATATCTAATTCCTCGCCTCTGTTTTCCCGCCTCTGATTCCCCGCCTCTGTTTCCCCATATCTGATTCCCCGCCTCTGAATCCCCAACTCTGATTCCCTGCCTCTGATTCACCAGCTCTGATTCCCCACCTTTGATTCCCCCCGTCTGATTCCCAGCCTCTGAATCCCCGTGTCTGATTTCCTGCCTCTGATTCACCGCCTCTGATTCCCCATCTCTGACTCACCGCCTCTGATTCCCCACCTCTGATTCCCCATCTCTGATTCCGCACATCTGATTCCCTGCCTCTGATTCCCCGACTCTGATTCCCCAGCTCTGATTCCCCGTCTCTGATTCCCCAACTCTGATTCCCCGCCTCTGATTCCCCAGCTCTGATTCACCGCCTTTGATTCGCCACCTCTGATTCCCCATATCTCATTCCCCGCCTCTGTTTCCCCGCCTCTGATTCCCCGCCTCTGATTCCCCATATCTCATTCCCCGACTCTGAATCCCCATCTCTGATTCCCGGACTCTGATTCCCCACCTCTGATTCCCGGCCTCTTATTCCCGTCATCTGATTCCGGCCTCTGATTCCCGGCCTCTGATTCCCTGCTTCTGATTCTGATTCCCTGCCTCAGATTCCCCATCTCTGATTGCGCACATCTGATTCCCTGCCTCTGATTCCCCACCTCTGATTCCCCATTTCTGATTCCCCGCATCTGATTGCCTGCATCTGATTCCCAACCTCTGATTCCCCACCTCTGATTCCCCATTTCTGATTCCCCGCATCTGATTCCCTGCATCTGATTCCAAGCCTCTGATTCCCTGCCTCTGATTCCCAACCTCTGATTCCCCACCTCTGATTCCCCATATCTGATTCCCCGCCTCTGTTTCCCCGCCTCTGATTCCCCGCCTCTGTTTCCCCATATCTAATTCCCAACCTCTGATGCCCCAACTCTGATTCCCTGCCTCTGATTCCCCGCGTTCTATTCCCTGCCTCTGATTCCACGCCTGTGATTCCCCATCTCTGATTCACCACCTCTGATTCCCCACCTCTGATTCCCCATATCTAATTCCCCGCCTCTGAATCCCCAACTCTGATTCCCTGCCTCTGATTCCCTGCTTCTGATTCTGATTCCCCACCTCTGATTCCCCATCTCTGATTCCGCACATCTAATTCCCTGCCTCTGATTCCCCATCTCTGATTCCCCATATCTGATTCCCCGCCTTCTGTTCCCCGCCTCTGATTCCCCGCCTCTGTTTCCCCATATCTAAGTCCCCGACTCTGATTCCCCAACTTTGATTCCCCATCTCTGATTCCCCAGCTCTGATTCCACGCCTCTGATTCCCCGCATCTGATTCCATGCATATGATTCCCAGCCTCTGATTCCCTGCCTCTGATTCCCAACCTCTGATTCCCCACCTCTGATTCCCCATATCTGATTCCCCGCCTCTGTTTCCCCGCCTCTGATTCCCCTCCTCTGTTTCCCCATATCTGATCCCCGCCTCTATTTGCCCGCCTCTGTTTCCCCGCCTCTTTTTCCCCATATCTGATTCCCCGCCTCTGAATCCCCAACTCTGATTCCCTGCCTCTAATTTCCCAGCTCTGATTCCCCGCATCTGATTCCCCGTGTCTGATTTCCTGCCTCTGATTCTCCGCCTCTGATTACCCATGTCTGATTCACCGCCTCGGATTCCCCACCTCTGATTCCCCATCTCTGATTCGGCACATCCGATTCCCTGCCTCTGATTCCCCGCCTCTGATTCACTGACTCTGATTCCCCAGCTCTGATTCCCCGCCTCTGATTCCCCGCGTCTTATTCCCTGCTTCTGATTCTGATTCCCTGCCTCTGATTCCCCACCTCTGATTCCGCACATCTGATTCCCTGCCTCTGATTCCCCACCTCTGATTCCCCATATCTGATTCCCCGCCTCTGTTTCCCCTTCTCTGATTCCCCGCCTCTGTTTCCCCATATCTAAGTCCCCGCCTCTGATTCCCCAACTCTGATTCCCCACCTCTGATTCCCCAGCTCTGATTCCCCGCCTCTGATTCCCCGCATCTGATTCCCTGCATCTGATACCCAGCCTCTGATTCCCTGCCTGTGATTCCCAAACTCTGATTCCCCACCTCTGATTCCCCATATCTGATTCCCCGCCTCTGTTTCCCCGCCTCTGATTCCCCGCCTCTGTTTCCCCATATCTGATTCCCCGCCTCTATTTGCCCACCTATGATTCCCCACCTCAGTTTCCCCATATCTGATTCCCCGCCTCTGAATCCCCAACTCTGATTCCCTGCATCTAATTCCCCAGCTCTGATTCCCCGCCTCTGATTCCCCGTGTCTGATTTCCTGCCTCTGATTCCCCGCCTCTGTATACCCATGTCTGATTCACCGCCTCTGATTCCCCACCTCTGATTCCCCATCTCTGATTCCGCACATCCCATTCCCTGCCTCTGATTCCCCGCCTCTGATTCCCCGCCTCAGATTCCCCGTGTCTGATTTCCTGCCTCTGATTCCCCGCCTCTGATTACCCATGTCTGATTCACCGCCTCTGATTCCCCACCTCTGATTCCCCATCTCTGATTCCGCACATCCGATGCCCTGCTTCTGATTCCCCGACTCTGATTCACAGCCTCTGATTCCCCAGCTCTGATTCCCCGCCTCAGATTCCCCGCGTCTTATTCCCTGCTTCTGATTCTGATTCCCTGCCTCTGATTCCCCATCTCTGATTCCACACATCTGATTCCCTGCCTCTGATTCCCCACCTCTGATTCCCCATATCTGATTCCCCGCCTCTGTTTCCCCGCCTCTGATTCCCCGCCTCTGTTTCCCCATATCTAAGTCCCCGCCTCTGATTCCGCAACTCGGATTCCACACCTCTGATTCCCCAGCTCTGAATACCCACCTCTGATTCCCCATATCTGATTCCCCGCCTCTGTTTCCCCGCCTCTGATTCCCCGCCACTGTTTCCCCATATCTGATTCCCCGCCTCTGAATCCCCAATTCTGATTCCCTGCATCTAATTCCCCAGCTCTGATTCCCCGCCTCTGATTCCCCGTGTCAGATTTCCTGCCTCTGATTCCCCGCCTCTGATTACCCATGTCTGATTCACCGCCTCTGATTCCCCACCTCTGATTCCCCATCTCTGATTCCGCACATCAGATTCCCTGCCTCTGATTCCCCGCCTCTGATTCACCGCCTCTGATTCACCGCCTCTGATTCCCGGCCTCTGATTTCCCGCCTCTGATTCCCTGCCACTGATACCCCGCCCCTGATTCCCCACCTCTGATTCCCCGCCTCTGTTTCCCCGCCTCTGATTCCCCGCCTCTGTTTCCCCATATCTACTTCCCAACCTCTGATGCCCCAACTCTGATTCCCTGCCTCTGATTCCCCGCGTTCTATTCCCTGCCTCTGATTCCACGCCTGTGATTCCCCATCTCTGATTCACCACCTCTGATTCCCCACCTCTGATTCCCCATATCTAATTCCCCGCCTCTGTTTTCCCGCCTCTGATTCCCCGCCTCTGTTTCCCCATATCTGATTCCCCGCCTCTGAATCCCCAACTCTGATTCCCTGCCTCTGATTCCCTGCTTCTGATTCTGATTCCCCACCTCTGATTCCCCATCTCTCAATCCGCACATCTAATTCCCTGCCTCTGATTCCCCATCTCTGATTCCCCATATCTGATTCCCCGCCTTCCGTTCCCCGCCTCTGATTCCCCGCCTCTGTTTCCCCATATCTAAGTCCCCGACTCTGATTCCCCAACTTTGATTCCCCACCTCTGATTCCCCAGCTCTGATTCCCCGCCTCTGATTCCCCGCATCTGATTCCATGCATATGATTCCCAGCCTCTGATTCCCTGCCTCTGATTCCCAACCTCTGATTCCCCACCTCTGATTCCCCATATCTGATTCCCCGCCTCTGTTTCCCCGCCTCTGATTCCCCTCCTCTGTTTCCCCATATCTAAGTCCCCGACTCTGATTCCCCAACTTTGATTCCCCACCTCTGATTCCCCAGCTCTGATTCCCCGCCTCTGATTCCCCGCATCTGATTCCATGCATCTGATTCCCCAACTCTGATTCCCTGCCTCTAAGTTCCCAGCTCTGATTCCCCGCCTCTGATTCCCCGTGTCTGATTTCCTGCCTCTGATTCCCCGCCTCTGATTACCCATGTCTATTTCACCGCCTCTGATTCCCCACCTCTGATTCCCGATCTCTGATTCCGCACATCCGATTCCCTGCCTCTGATTCCCCGCCTCTGATTCACTGCCTCTGATACCCCAGCTCTGATTCCCCGCCTCTGATTCCCCGCGTCTTATTCCCTGCTTCTGATTCTGATTCCCTGCCTCTGATTCCCCATCTCTGATTCCGCACATCTGATTCCCTGCCTCTGATTCTCCACCTCTGATTCCCCATATCTGATTCCCCGCCTCTGTTTCCCCGCCTCTGATTCCCCGCCTCTGTTTCCCCATATCTAAGTCCCCGCCTCTGATTCCCCAACTCTGATTCCCCACCTCTGATTCCCCAGCTCTGATTCCCCGCCTCTGATTCCCCGCATCTGATTCCCTGCATCTGATTCCCCGCCTCTGATTACCCATGTCTGAATCACCGCCTCTGATTCCCCACCTCTGATTCCCCATCTCTGATTCTCCGCCTCTGATTCCCCGCGTCTTATTCCCTGCTTCTGATTCAGATTCCCTGCCTCTGATCCCATCTCTGATTCCGCACATCTGATTCCCTGCCTCTGATTCCCCACCTCTGATTCCCCGTATCTGATTCCCCGCCTCTGATTCCCTGCCTGTGATTCCCAACCTCTGATTCCCCACCTCTGATTCCCCATATCTGATTCCCCGCCTCTGTTTCCCCACCTCTGATTCCCCGCCTCTGTTTCCCCATATCTGATTCCCCGCCTCTATTTGCCCACCTCTGATTCCCCACCTCAGTTTCCCCATATCTGATTCCCCGCCTCTGAATCCCCAACTCTGATTCCCTGCATCTAATTCCCCAGCTCTGATTCCCCGCCTCTGATTCCCCGTGTCTGATTTCCTGCCTCTGATTCCCCGCCTCTGATTACCCATGTCTGATTCACCGCCTCTGATTCCCCACCTCTGATTCCCCATCTCTGATTCCGCACATCCCATTCCCTGCCTCTGATTCCCCGCCTCTGATTCCCCGCCTCAGATTCCCCGTGTCTGATTTCCTGCCTCTGATTCCCCGCCTCTGATTACCCATGTCTGATTCACCGCCTCTGATTCCCCACCTCTGATTCCCCATCTCTGATTCCGCACATCCGATTCCCTGCTTCTGATTCCCCGCCTCTGATTCACAGCCTCTGATTCCCCAGCTCTGATTCCCCGCCTCAGATTCCCCGCGTCTTATTCCCTGCTTCTGATTCTGATTCCCTGCCTCTGATTCCCCATCTCTGATACCGCACATCTGATTCCCTGCCTCTGATTCCCCACCTCTGATTCCCCATATCTGATTCCCCGCCTCTGTTTCCCCGCCTCTGATTCCCCGCCTCTGTTTCCCCATATCTAAGTCCCCGCCTCTGATTCCCCAACTCTGATTCCCCACCTCTGATTCCCCAGCTCTGATTCCCCACCTCTGATTCCCCATATCAGATTCCCCGCCTCTGAATCCCCAACTCTGATTCCCTGCATCTAATTCCCCAGCTCTGATTCCCCGCCTCTGATTCCCCGTGTCTGATTTCCTGCCTCTGATTCCCCGCCTCTGATTACCCATGTCTGATTCACCGCCTCTGATTCCCCACCTCTGATTCCCCATCTCTGATTCCGCACATCCGATTCCCTGCCTCTGATTCCCCGCCTCTGATTCACCGCCTCTGATTCCCGGCCTCTGATTTCCCGCCTCTGATTCCCTGCCACTGATACCCCGCCCCTGATTCCCCACCTCTGATTCCCCATATCTGATTCCCCTCCTCTGTTTCCCCGCCTCTGATTCCGCGCCTCTGATTCCCCATATCTGATTCCCCGCCTCTGATTCCCCAATTCTGATTCCCCGCCTCTGATTCCCCAGCTCTGAATCCCCGCCTCTGATTCCGCGCGTCTGATTACCGGCCTCTGATTCCCCGCCTCTGATTCTCCATCTCTGATTCACAACCTCTGATTCCCCACCTCTGATTGCCCATATCTGATTCCCCGCCTCTGTTTCCCCGCCTCTGATTCCCCAGCTCTGATTAACAATATCTGATTCCCCGCCTCTGTTTCCCCGCCTCTGATTCCCCAGCTCTGATTAACAATATCTGATTCCCCGCCTCCGATTCCCCACCTCTGATTCCCCGCCTCTGATTCGCCAGCTATGATTCCCCGCCTCTGATTCCCCAGCTCTTATTCCCCGCCTCTGATTCCCCGTGTTTGATTCTCTGCCTCTGATTCCCGGCCTCTGATTCCCCATCTCTGATTCACCGCCTTTGATTCGCCACCTCTGATTCCCCATATCTGATTCCCCGCCTCTGTTTCCCCGCCTCTGATTCCCCGCCTCTGATTCCCCATATCTCATTCCCCGCCTCTGAATCCCCATCTCTGATTCCCGGACTCTGATTCCCCACCTCTGATTCCCGGACTCTTATTCCCGGCATCTGATTCCGGCCTCTGATCCCCGGCCTCTGATTCCCTGCTTCTGATTCTGATTCCCTGCCTCTGATTCCCCATCTCTGATTGCGCACATCTGATTCCCTGCCTCTGATTCCCCAACTCTGATTCCCCACCTCTGATTCTCCAGCTCTGATTCCCCGCCTCTGATTCCCCGCATCTGATTCCCTGCATCTGATTCCAAGCCTCTGATTCCCTGCCTCTGATTCCCAACCTCTGATTCCCCACCTCTGATTTCCCATATCTGATTCCCCGCCTCTGTTTCCCCGCCTCTGATTCCCCCCTCTGTTTCCCCATATCTGATTCCCGGCCTCTGATTCCCCGCCTCTGATTCCCTGCCTCTGATTCCCCATCTCCGATTCCGCACATCTGATTCCCTGCCTCTGATTCCCCGCCTCTGATTCCCCACCTCTGATTCCCTGCCTCTGATTCCCAACATCTGATTCCCCACCTCTTATTCCCCATATCTGATTCCCCGCCTGTTTCCCCGCCTCTGACTCCCCTCCTCTGATTCCCCAACTCTAATTCCCCGCCTCTGATTCCCCAGCTCTGATTCCCCGTGTTTGATTCCCTGCCTCTGATTCCCTGCCCTGATTCCCCATCTCTGTTTCACCGCCTTTGATTCGCCACCTCTGATTCCCCATATCTGATTCCCCTCCTCTGTTTCCCCGCCTCTGATTTCCTGCCTCTGATTCCCAACCTCTGATTCCACACCTCTGATTCCCCATCTCAGATTCCTCGCCTCTGTTTCCCCGCCTCTGATTCCCCGCCCCTCTTTCCCCATATCTGATTCCCCGCCTCTGATTCCCCAACTCTGATTCCCCGCCTCTGATTCCCCAGCTCTGATTCCCCGCCTCTGATTCCCCGTGTTTGATTCCCTGCCTCTGATTCCCTGCCTCTGATTCTCCACCTCTGATTCCCCATATCTGATTCCCCGCCTCTGTTTCCCCGCCTCTGATTCCCCGCCTCTGTTTCCCCATATCTAAGTCCCCGCCTCTGATTCCCCAACTCTGATTCCCCACCTCTGATTCCCCAGCTCTGATTCCCCGCCTCTGATTCCCCGCATCTGATTCCCTGCATCTGATTCCCCGCCTCTGATTACCCATGTCTGAATCACCGCCTCTGATTCCCCACCTCTGATTCCCCATCTCTGATTCTCCGCCTCTGATTCCCCGCGTCTTATTCCCTGCTTCTGATTCAGATTCCCTGCCTCTGATCCCATCTCTGATTCCGCACATCTGATTCCCTGCCTCTGATTCCCCACCTCTGATTCCCCATATCTGATTCCCCGCCTCTGATTCCCTGCCTGTGATTCCCAACCTCTGATTCCCCACCTCTGATTCCCCATATCTGATTCCCCGCCTCTGTTTCCCCACCTCTGATTCCCCGCCTCTGTTTCCCCATATCTGATTCCCCGCCTCTATTTGCCCACCTCTGATTCCCCACCTCAGTTTCCCCATATCTGATTCCCCGCCTCTGAATCCCCAACTCTGATTCCCTGCATCTAATTCCCCAGCTCTGATTCCCCGCCTCTGATTCCCCGTGTCTGATTTCCTGCCTCTGATTCCCCGCCTCTGATTACCCATGTCTGATTCACCGCCTCTGATTCCCCACCTCTGATTCCCCATCTCTGATTCCGCACATCCCATTCCCTGCCTCTGATTCCCCGCCTCTGATTCCCCGCCTCAGATTCCCCGTGTCTGATTTCCTGCCTCTGATTCCCCGCCTCTGATTACCCATGTCTGATTCACCGCCTCTGATTCCCCACCTCTGATTCCCCATCTCTGATTCCGCACATCCGATTCCCTGCTTCTGATTCCCCGCCTCTGATTCACAGCCTCTGATTCCCCAGCTCTGATTCCCCGCCTCAGATTCCCCGCGTCTTATTCCCTGCTTCTGATTCTGATTCCCTGCCTCTGATTCCCCATCTCTGATACCGCACATCTGATTCCCTGCCTCTGATTCCCCACCTCTGATTCCCCATATCTGATTCCCCGCCTCTGTTTCCCCGCCTCTGATTCCCCGCCTCTGTTTCCCCATATCTAAGTCCCCGCCTCTGATTCCCCAACTCTGATTCCCCACCTCTGATTCCCCAGCTCTGATTCCCCACCTCTGATTCCCCATATCAGATTCCCCGCCTCTGAATCCCCAACTCTGATTCCCTGCATCTAATTCCCCAGCTCTGATTCCCCGCCTCTGATTCCCCGTGTCTGATTTCCTGCCTCTGATTCCCCGCCTCTGATTACCCATGTCTGATTCACCGCCTCTGATTCCCCACCTCTGATTCCCCATCTCTGATTCCGCACATCCGATTCCCTGCCTCTGATTCCCCGCCTCTGATTCACCGCCTCTGATTCCCGGCCTCTGATTTCCCGCCTCTGATTCCCTGCCACTGATACCCCGCCCCTGATTCCCCACCTCTGATTCCCCATATCAGATTCCCCTCCTCTGTTTCCCCGCCTCTGATTCCCCGCCTCTGATTCCCCATATCTGATTCCCCGCCTCTGATTCCCCAACTCTGATTCCCCGCCTCTGATTCCCCAGCTCTGAATCCCCGCCTCTGATTCCGCGCGTCTGATTACCGGCCTCTGATTCCCCGCCTCTGATTCTCCATCTCTGATTCACAACCTCTGATTCCCCACCTCTGATTGCCCATATCTGATTCCCCGCCTCTGTTTCCCCGCCTCTGATTCCCCAGCTCTGATTAACAATATCTGATTCCCCGCCTCTGTTTCCCCGCCTCTGATTCCCCAGCTCTGATTAACAATATCTGATTCCCCGCCTCTGATTCCCCACCTCTGATTCCCCGCCTCTGATTCGCCAGCTATGATTCCCCGCCTCTGATTCCCCAGCTCTTATTCCCCGCCTCTGATTCCCCGTGTTTGATTCTCTGCCTCTGATTCCCGGCCTCTGATTCCCCATCTCTGATTCACCGCCTTTGATTCGCCACCTCTGATTCCCCATATCTGATTCCCCGCCTCTGTTTCCCCGCCTCTGATTCCCCGCCTCTGATTCCCCATATCTCATTCCCCGCCTCTGAATCCCCATCTCTGATTCCCGGACTCTGATTCCCCACCTCTGATTCCCGGCCTCTTATTCCCGGCATCTGATTCCGGCCTCTGATCCCCGGCCTCTGATTCCCTGCTTCTGATTCTGATTCCCTGCCTCTGATTCCCCATCTCTGATTGCGCACATCTGATTCCCTGCCTCTGATTCCCCAACTCTGATTCCCCACCTCTGATTCTCCAGCTCTGATTCCCCGCCTCTGATTCCCCGCATCTGATTCCCTGCATCTGATTCCAAGCCTCTGATTCCCTGCCTCTGATTCCCAACCTCTGATTCCCCACCTCTGATTTCCCATATCTGATTCCCCGCCTCTGTTTCCCCGCCTCTGATTCCCCGCCTCTGATTCCCTGCCTCTGATTCCCCATCTCCGATTCCGCACATCTGATTCCCTGCCTCTGATTCCCCGCCTCTGATTCCCCGCCTCTGATTCCCTGCCTCTGATTCCCCATCTCCGATTCCGCACATCTGATTCCCTGCCTCTGATTCCCCGCCTCTGATTCCCCACCTCTGATTCCCTGCCTCTGATTCCCAACATCTGATTCCCCACCTCTTATTCCCCATATCTGATTCCCCGCCTGTTTCCCCGCCTCTGACTCCCCTCCTCTGATTCCCCAACTCTAATTCCCCGCCTCTGATTCCCCAGCTCTGATTCCCCGTGTTTGATTCCCTGCCTCTGATTCCCTGCCCTGATTCCCCATCTCTGTTTCACCGCCTTTGATTCGCCACCTCTGATTCCCCATATCTGATTCCCCTCCTCTGTTTCCCCGCCTCTGATTTCCTGCCTCTGATTCCCAACCTCTGATTCCACACCTCTGATTCCCCATCTCAGATTCCTCGCCTCTGTTTCCCCGCCTCTGATTCCCCGCCCCTCTTTCCCCATATCTGATTCCCCGCCTCTGATTCCCCAACTCTGATTCCCCGCCTCTGATTCCCCAGCTCTGATTCCCCGCCTCTGATTCCCCGTGTTTGATTCCCTGCCTCTGATTCCCTGCCTCTGATTCTCCACCTCTGATTCCCCATATCTGATTCCCCGCCTCTGTTTCCCCGCCTCTGATTCCCCGCCTCTGTTTCCCCATATCTAAGTCCCCGCCTCTGATTCCCCAACTCTGATTCCCCACCTCTGATTCCCCAGCTCTGATTCCCCGCCTCTGATTCCCCGCATCTGATTCCCTGCATCTGATTCCCCGCCTCTGATTACCCATGTCTGAATCACCGCCTCTGATTCCCCACCTCTGATTCCCCATCTCTGATTCTCCGCCTCTGATTCCCCGCGTCTTATTCCCTGCTTCTGATTCAGATTCCCTGCCTCTGATCCCATCTCTGATTCCGCACATCTGATTCCCTGCCTCTGATTCCCCACCTCTGATTCCCCATATCTGATTCCCCGCCTCTGATTCCCTGCCTGTGATTCCCAACCTCTGATTCCCCACCTCTGATTCCCCATATCTGATTCCCCGCCTCTGTTTCCCCACCTCTGATTCCCCGCCTCTGTTTCCCCATATCTGATTCCCCGCCTCTATTTGCCCACCTCTGATTCCCCACCTCAGTTTCCCCATATCTGATTCCCCGCCTCTGAATCCCCAACTCTGATTCCCTGCATCTAATTCCCCAGCTCTGATTCCCCGCCTCTGATTCCCCGTGTCTGATTTCCTGCCTCTGATTCCCCGCCTCTGATTACCCATGTCTGATTCACCGCCTCTGATTCCCCACCTCTGATTCCCCATCTCTGATTCCGCACATCCCATTCCCTGCCTCTGATTCCCCGCCTCTGATTCCCCGCCTCAGATTCCCCGTGTCTGATTTCCTGCCTCTGATTCCCCGCCTCTGATTACCCATGTCTGATTCACCGCCTCTGATTCCCCACCTCTGATTCCCCATCTCTGATTCCGCACATCCGATTCCCTGCTTCTGATTCCCCGCCTCTGATTCACAGCCTCTGATTCCCCAGCTCTGATTCCCCGCCTCAGATTCCCCGCGTCTTATTCCCTGCTTCTGATTCTGATTCCCTGCCTCTGATTCCCCATCTCTGATACCGCACATCTGATTCCCTGCCTCTGATTCCCCACCTCTGATTCCCCATATCTGATTCCCCGCCTCTGTTTCCCCGCCTCTGATTCCCCGCCTCTGTTTCCCCATATCTAAGTCCCCGCCTCTGATTCCCCAACTCTGATTCCCCACCTCTGATTCCCCAGCTCTGATTCCCCACCTCTGATTCCCCATATCAGATTCCCCGCCTCTGAATCCCCAACTCTGATTCCCTGCATCTAATTCCCCAGCTCTGATTCCCCGCCTCTGATTCCCCGTGTCTGATTTCCTGCCTCTGATTCCCCGCCTCTGATTACCCATGTCTGATTCACCGCCTCTGATTCCCCACCTCTGATTCCCCATCTCTGATTCCGCACATCCGATTCCCTGCCTCTGATTCCCCGCCTCTGATTCACCGCCTCTGATTCCCGGCCTCTGATTTCCCGCCTCTGATTCCCTGCCACTGATACCCCGCCCCTGATTCCCCACCTCTGATTCCCCATATCAGATTCCCCTCCTCTGTTTCCCCGCCTCTGATTCCCCGCCTCTGATTCCCCATATCTGATTCCCCGCCTCTGATTCCCCAACTCTGATTCCCCGCCTCTGATTCCCCAGCTCTGAATCCCCGCCTCTGATTCCGCGCGTCTGATTACCGGCCTCTGATTCCCCGCCTCTGATTCTCCATCTCTGATTCACAACCTCTGATTCCCCACCTCTGATTGCCCATATCTGATTCCCCGCCTCTGTTTCCCCGCCTCTGATTCCCCAGCTCTGATTAACAATATCTGATTCCCCGCCTCTGTTTCCCCGCCTCTGATTCCCCAGCTCTGATTAACAATATCTGATTCCCCGCCTCTGATTCCCCACCTCTGATTCCCCGCCTCTGATTCGCCAGCTATGATTCCCCGCCTCTGATTCCCCAGCTCTTATTCCCCGCCTCTGATTCCCCGTGTTTGATTCTCTGCCTCTGATTCCCGGCCTCTGATTCCCCATCTCTGATTCACCGCCTTTGATTCGCCACCTCTGATTCCCCATATCTGATTCCCCGCCTCTGTTTCCCCGCCTCTGATTCCCCGCCTCTGATTCCCCATATCTCATTCCCCGCCTCTGAATCCCCATCTCTGATTCCCGGACTCTGATTCCCCACCTCTGATTCCCGGCCTCTTATTCCCGGCATCTGATTCCGGCCTCTGATCCCCGGCCTCTGATTCCCTGCTTCTGATTCTGATTCCCTGCCTCTGATTCCCCATCTCTGATTGCGCACATCTGATTCCCTGCCTCTGATTCCCCAACTCTGATTCCCCACCTCTGATTCTCCAGCTCTGATTCCCCGCCTCTGATTCCCCGCATCTGATTCCCTGCATCTGATTCCAAGCCTCTGATTCCCTGCCTCTGATTCCCAACCTCTGATTCCCCACCTCTGATTTCCCATATCTGATTCCCCGCCTCTGTTTCCCCGCCTCTGATTCCCCCCTCTGTTTCCCCATATCTGATTCCCGGCCTCTGATTCCCCGCCTCTGATTCCCCGCCTCTGATTCCCTGCCTCTGATTCCCCATCTCCGATTCCGCACATCTGATTCCCTGCCTCTGATTCCCCGCCTCTGATTCCCCACCTCTGATTCCCTGCCTCTGATTCCCAACATCTGATTCCCCACCTCTTATTCCCCATATCTGATTCCCCGCCTGTTTCCCCGCCTCTGACTCCCCTCCTCTGATTCCCCAACTCTAATTCCCCGCCTCTGATTCCCCAGCTCTGATTCCCCGTGTTTGATTCCCTGCCTCTGATTCCCTGCCCTGATTCCCCATCTCTGTTTCACCGCCTTTGATTCGCCACCTCTGATTCCCCATATCTGATTCCCCTCCTCTGTTTCCCCGCCTCTGATTCCCTGCCTCTGATTCCCAACCTCTGATTCCACACCTCTGATTCCCCATCTCAGATTCCTCGCCTCTGTTTCCCCGCCTCTGATTCCCCGCCCCTCTTTCCCCATATCTGATTCCCCGCCTCTGATTCCCCAACTCTGATTCCCCGCCTCTGATTCCCCAGCTCTGATTCCCCGCCTCTGATTCCCCGTGTTTGATTCCCTGCCTCTGATTGCCCGCCTCTGATTCCCCATCTCTGATTCACCGCCTTTGATTCGCCACCTCTGATTCCCCATATCTGATTCCCCGCCTCTGTTTCCCCGCCTCTGATTCCCCGCCTCTGATTCCCCATATCTCATTCCCCGCCTCTGAATCCCCATCTCTGATTCCCGGACTCTGATTCCCCACCTCTGATTCCCGGCGTCTTATTCCCGGCATCTGATTCCGGCCTCTGATCCCCGGCCTCTGATTCCCTGCTTCTGATTCTGATTCCCTGCCTCTGATTCCCCATCTCTGATTGCGCACATCTGATTCCCTGCCTCTGATTCCCCAACTCTGATTCCCCACCTCTGATTCTCCAGCTCTGATTCCCCGCCTCTGATTCCCCGCATCTGATTCCCTGCATCTGATTCCAAGCCTCTGATTCCCTGCCTCTGATTCCCAACCTCTGATTCCCCACCTCTGATTTCCCATATCTGATTCCCCGCCTCTGTTTCCCCGCCTCTGATTCCCCCCTCTGTTTCCCCATATCTGATTCCCGGCCTCTGATTCCCCGCCTCTGATTCCCCGCCTCTGATTCCCTGCCTCTGATTCCCCATCTCCGATTCCGCACATCTGATTCCCTGCCTCTGATTCCCCGCCTCTGATTCCCCACCTCTGATTCCCTGCCTCTGATTCCCAACATCTGATTCCCCACCTCTTATTCCCCATATCTGATTCCCCGCCTGTTTCCCCGCCTCTGACTCCCCTCCTCTGATTCCCCAACTCTAATTCCCCGCCTCTGATTCCCCATCTCTGATTCACCGCCTTTGATTCGCCACCTCTGATTTACCATATCTGATTCCCCACCTCTGTTTCCCCGCCTCTGATTCCCCGCCTCTGATTCTCCATATCTCATTCTCCGCCTCTGAATCCCCATCTCTGATTCCCGGACACTGATTCCCCACCTCTGATTCCCGGCCTCTTATTCCCAGCATCTGATTCCCGGCCTCTGATTCCCGGCCTCTGATTCCCCGCTTCTGATTCTGATTCCCTGCCTCTGATTCCCCATCTCTGATTCCGCACATCTGATTCCCTGCCTATGATTCCCCACCTCTGATTCCCCATATCTGATTCCCCGCCTCTGTTTCCCCGCCTCTGATTCCCCGCCTCTGTTTCCCCATATCTAATTCCGAACCTCTGATGCCCCAACTCTAATTCCCTGCCTCTGATTCCCCGCGTTCTATTCCCTGCCTCTGATTCCCCGCCTGTGATTCCCCATCTCTGATTCACCACCTCTGATTCCCCACCTCTGATTCCCCATATCTGATTCCCCGCCTCTGTTTCCCAACCTCTGATTCCACACCTCTGATTCCCCATATCTGATTCCCCGCCTCTGTTTCCCCGCCTCTGATTCCCGGCCCCTGTTTCCCCATATCTGATTCCCCGCCACTTACTCCCCAACTCAGATTCCCCGCCTCTGATTCCCCAGCTCTGATTCCCCGCCTCTGATTCCCTGTGTTTGATTCCCTGCCTCTGATTCCCCGCCTCTGATTCCCCATCTCTGATTCACTGCCTTTGATTCGCCACCTCTGATTCCCCATATCTGATTCCCCACCACTGTTTCCACGCCTCAAATTCCCCGCCTCTGATTCTCCATATCTCATTCCCCGCTTTTGAATCCCCATCTCTGATTCCCGGACTCTGATTCCCCACCTCTGATTCCCGGCCTCTTATTCCCAGCATCTGATTCCTGGCCTCTGATTCCCCATATCTGATTCCCCGCTTCTGATTCTGATTCCCTGCCTCTGATTCCCCATCTCTGATTCCGCACATCTGAATCCCTGCCTCTGATTCCCCACCTCTGATTCCCCATATCTGATTCCCCGCCTCTGTTTCCCCACCTCTGATTCCCCGCCTCTGTTTCCCCATATCTAATTCCCAACCTCTGATGCCCCAACTCTGATTCCCTGCCTCTGATTCCGCGCGTTCTATTCCCTGCCTCTGATTCCCCGCCTGTGATTCCCCATCTCTGATTCACCACCTCTGATTCCCCACCTCTGATTCCCCATATCTAATTCCTCGCCTCTGTTTTCCCGCCTCTGATTCCCCGCCTCTGTTTCCCCATATCTGATTCCCCGCCTCTGAATCCCCAACTCTGATTCCCTGCCTCTGATTGCCTGCTTCTGATTCTGATTCCCCACCTCTGATTCCCCATCTCTGAATCCGCACATCTAATTCCCTGCCTCTGATTCCCCATCTCTGATTCCCCATATCTGATTCCCCGCCTTCCGTTCCCCGCCTCTGATTCCCCGCCTCTGTTTCCCCATATCTAAGTCCCCGACTCTGATTCCCCAACTTTGATTCCCCACCTCTGATTCCCCAGCTCTGATTCCCCGCCTCTGATTCCCCGCATCTGATTCCATGCTTATGATTCCCAGCCTCTGATTCCCTGCCTCTGATTCCCAACCTCTGATTCCCCACCTCTGATTCCCCATATCTGATTCCCCGCCTCTGTTTCCCCGCCTCTGATTCCCCTCCTCTGTTTCCCCATATCTAAGTCCACGACTCTGATTCCCCAACTTTGATTCCCCACCTCTGATTTCCCAGCTCTGATTCCCCGCCTCTGATTCCCCGCATCTGATTCCATGCATCTGATTCCCCAACTCTGATTCCCTGCCTCTAAGTTCCCAGCTCTGATTCCCCGCCTCTGATTCCCCGTGTCTGATTTCCTGCCTCTGATTCCCCGCCTCTGATTACCCATGTCTATTTCACCGCCTCTGATTCCCCACCTCTGATTCCCCATCTCTGATTCCGCACATCCGATTCCCTGACTCTGATTCCCCGCCTCTGATTCACTGCCTCTGATACCCCAGCTCTGATTCCCCGCCTCTGATTCCCCGCGTCTTATTCCCTGCTTCTGATTCTGATTCCCTGCCTCTGATTCTCCACCTCTGATTCCCCATATCTGATTCCCCGCCTCTGTTTCCCCGCCTCTGATTCCCCGCCTCTGTTTCCCCATATCTAAGTCCCCGCTTCTGATTCCCCAACTCTGATTCCCCACCTCTGATTCCCCAGCTCTGATTCCCCGCCTCTGATTCCCCGCATCTGATTCCCTGCATCTGATTCCCCGCCTCTGATTACCCATGTCTGAATCACCGCCTCTGATTCCCCACCTCTGATTCCCCATCTCTGATTCTCCGCCTCTGATTCCCCGCATCTTATTCCCTGCTTCTGATTCAGATTCCCTGCCTCTGATCCCATCTCTGATTCCGCACATCTGATTCCTTGCCTCTGATTCCCCACCTCTGATTCCCCATATCTGATTCCCCGCCTCTGATTCCCTGCCTGTGATTCCCAACCTCTGATTCCCCACCTCTGATTCCCCATATCTGATTCCCCGCCTCTGTTTCCCCACCTCTGATTCCCCGCCTCTGTTTCCCCATATCTGATTCCCCGCCTCTATTTGCCCACCTCTGATTCCCCACCTCAGTTTCCCCATATCTGATTCCCCGCCTCTGAATCCCCAACTCTGATTCCCTGCATCTAATTCCCCAGCTCTGATTCCCCGCCTCTGATTCCCCGTGTCTGATTTCCTGCCTCTGATTCCCCGCCTCTGATTACCCATGTCTGATTCACCGCCTCTGATTCCCCACCTCTGATTCCCCATCTCTGATTCCGCACATCCCATTCCCTGCCTCTGATTCCCCGCCTCTGATTCCCCGCCTCAGATTCCCCGTGTCTGATTTCCTGCCTCTGATTCCCCGCCTCTGATTACCCATGTCTGATTCACCGCCTCTGATTCCCCACCTCTGATTCCCCATCTCTGATTCCGCACATCCGATTCCCTGCTTCTGATTCCCCGCCTCTGATTCACAGCCTCTGATTCCCCAGCTCTGATTCCCCGCCTCAGATTCCCCGCGTCTTATTCCCTGCTTCTGATTCTGATTCCCTGCCTCTGATTCCCCATCTCTGATACCGCACATCTGATTCCCTGCCTCTGATTCCCCACCTCTGATTCCCCATATCTGATTCCCCGCCTCTGTTTCCCCGCCTCTGATTCCCCGCCTCTGTTTCCCCATATCTAAGTCCCCGCCTCTGATTCCCCAACTCTGATTCCCCACCTCTGATTCCCCAGCTCTGATTCCCCACCTCTGATTCCCCATATCTGATTCCCCGCCTCTGAATCCCCAACTCTGATTCCCTGCATCTAATTCCCCAGCTCTGATTCCCCGCCTCTGATTCCCCGTGTCTGATTTCCTGCCTCTGATTCCCCGCCTCTGATTACCCATGTCTGATTCACCGCCTCTGATTCCCCACCTCTGATTCCCCATCTCTGATTCCGCACATCCGATTCCCTGCCTCTGATTCCCCGCCTCTGATTCACCGCCTCTGATTCCCGGCCTCTGATTTCCCGCCTCTGATTCCCTGCCACTGATACCCCGCCCCTGATTCCCCACCTCTGATTCCCCATATCTGATTCCCCTCCTCTGTTTCCCCGCCTCTGATTCCCCGCCTCTGATTCCCCATATCTGATTCCCCGCCTCTGATTCCCCAACTCTGATTCCCCGCCTCTGATTCCCCAGCTCTGAATCCCCGCCTCTGATTCCGCGCGTCTGATTACCGGCCTCTGATTCCCCGCCTCTGATTCTCCATCTCTGATTCACAACCTCTGATTCCCCACCTCTGATTGCACATATCTGATTCCCCGCCTCTGTTTCCCCGCCTCTGATTCCCCAGCTCTGATTAACAATATCTGATTCCCCGCCTCTGTTTCCCCGCCTCTGATTCCCCAGCTCTGATTAACAATATCTGATTCCCCGCCTCTGATTCCCCACCTCTGATTCCCCGCCTCTGATTCGCCAGCTATGATTCCCCGCCTCTGATTCCCCAGCTCTTATTCCCCGCCTCTGATTCCCCGTGTTTGATTCTCTGCCTCTGATTCCCGGCCTCTGATTCCCCATCTCTGATTCACCGCCTTTGATTCGCCACCTCTGATTCCCCATATCTGATTCCCCGCCTCTGTTTCCCTGCCTCTGATTCCCCGCCTCTGATTCCCCATATCTCATTCCCCGCCTCTGAATCCCCATCTCTGATTCCCGGACTCTGATTCCCCACCTCTGATTCCCGGCCTCTTATTCCCGGCATCTGATTCCGGCCTCTGATCCCCGGCCTCTGATTCCCTGCTTCTGATTCTGATTCCCTGCCTCTGATTCCCCATCTCTGATTGCGCACATCTGATTCCCTGCCTCTGATTCCCCACCTCTGATTCCCCATATCTGATTCCCCGCCTCTGTTTCCCCGCCTCTGATTCCCCGCCTCTGTTTCCCAATATCTAAGTCCCCGCCTCTGATTCCCCAACTCTGATTCCCCACCTCTGATTCTCCAGCTCTGATTCCCCGCCTCTGATTCCCCGCATCTGATTCCCTGCATCTGATTCCAAGCCTCTGATTCCCTGCCTCTGATTCCCAACCTCTGATTCCCCACCTCTGATTTCCCATATCTGATTCCCCGCCTCTGTTTCCCCGCCTCTGATTCCCCGCCTCTGTTTCCCCATATCTGATTCCCGGCCTCTGATTCCCCGCCTCTGATTCCCCGCCTCTGATTCCCTGCCTCTGATTCCCCATCTCCGATTCCGCACATCTGATTCCCTGCCTCTGATTCACCGCCTCTGATTCCCCACCTCTGATTCCCTGCCTCTGATTCCCAACATCTGATTCCCCACCTCTTATTCCCCATATCTGATTCCCCGCCTGTTTCCCCGCCTCTGACTCCCCTCCTCTGATTCCCCAACTCTAATTCCCCGCCTCTGATTCCCCAGCTCTGATTCCCCGTGTTTGATTCCCTGCCTCTGATTCCCTGCCCTGATTCCCCATCTCTGTTTCACCGCCTTTGATTCGCCACCTCTGATTCCCCATATCTGATTCCCCTCCTCTGTTTCCCCGCCTCTGATTCCCTGCCTCTGATTCCCAACCTCTGATTCCACACCTCTGATTCCCCATCTCAGATTCCTCGCCTCTGTTTCCCCGCCTCTGATTCCCCGCCCCTCTTTCCCCATATCTGATTCCCCGCCTCTGATTCCCCAACTCTGATTCCCCGCCTCTGATTCCCCAGCTCTGATTCCCCGCCTCTGATTCCCCGTGTTTGATTCCCTGCCTCTGATTGCCCGCCTCTGATTCCCCATCTCTGATTCACCGCCTTTGATTCGCCACCTCTGATTTACCATATCTGATTCCCCACCTCTGTTTCGCCGCCTCTGATTCCCCGCCTCTGATTCTCCATATCTCATTCTCCGCCTCTGAATCCCCATCTCTGATTCCCGGACACTGATTCCCCACCTCTGATTCCCGGCCTCTTATTCCCAGCATCTGATTTCCGGCCTCTGATTCCCGGCCTCTGATTCCCCGCTTCTGATTCTGATTCCCTGCCTCTGATTCCCGATCTCTGATTCCGCACATCTGATTCCCTGCCTCTGATTCCCCACCTCTGATTCCCCATATCTGATTCCCCGCCTCTGTTTCCCGGCCTCTGATTCCCCGCCTCTGTTTCCCCATATCTAATTCCGAACCTCTGATGCCCCAACTCTAATTCCCTGCCTCTGATTCCCCGCGTTCTATTCCCTGCCTCTGATTCCCCGCCTGTGATTCCCCATCTCTGATTCACCACCTCTGATTCCCCACCTCTGATTCCCCATATCTAATTCCTCGCCTCTGTTTTCCCGCCTCTGATTCCCCGCCTCTGTTTCCCCATATCTGATTCCCCGCCTCTGAATCCCCAACTCTGATTCCCTGCCTCTGATTCCCCAGCTCTGATTCCCCACCTTTGATTCCCCCCGTCTGATTCCCAGCCTCTGAATCCCCGTGTCTGATTTCCTGCCTCTGATTCACCGCCTCTGATTCCCCATCTCTGACTCACCGCCTCTGATTCCCCACCTCTGATTCCCCATCTCTGATTCCGCACATCTGATTCCCTGCCTCTGATTCCCCGACTCTGATTCCCCAGCTCTGATTCCCCGCCTCTGATTCCCCAACTCTGATTCCCCGCCTCTGATTCCCCAGCTCTGATTCACCGCCTTTGATTCGCCACCTCTGATTCCCCATATCTGATTCCCCGCCTCTGTTTCCCCGCCTCTGATTCCCCGCCTCTGATTCCCCATATCTCATTCCCCGACTCTGAATCCCCATCTCTGATTCCCGGACTCTGATTCCCCACCTCTGATTCCCGGCCTCTTATTCCCGTCATCTGATTCCGGCCTCTGATTCCCGGCCTCTGATTCCCTGCTTCTGATTCTGATTCCCTGCCTCTGATTCCCCATCTCCGATTCCGCACATCTGATTCCCTGCCTCTGATTCCCCGCCTCTGATTCCCCACCTCTGATTCCCTGCCTCTGATTCCCAACATCTGATTCCCCACCTCTTATTCCCCATATCTGATTCCCCGCCTGTTTCCCCGCCTCTGACTCCCCTCCTCTGATTCCCCAACTCTAATTCCCCGCCTCTGATTCCCCATCTCTGATTCACCGCCTTTGATTCGCCACCTCTGATTTACCATATCTGATTCCCCACCTCTGTTTCCCCGCCTCTGATTCCCCGCCTCTGATTCTCCATATCTCATTCTCCGCCTCTGAATCCCCATCTCTGATTCCCGGACACTGATTCCCCACCTCTGATTCCCGGCCTCTTATTCCCAGCATCTGATTCCCGGCCTCTGATTCCCGGCCTCTGATTCCCCGCTTCTGATTCTGATTCCCTGCCTCTGATTCCCCATCTCTGATTCCGCACATCTGATTCCCTGCCTATGATTCCCCACCTCTGATTCCCCATATCTGATTCCCCGCCTCTGTTTCCCCGCCTCTGATTCCCCGCCTCTGTTTCCCCATATCTAATTCCGAACCTCTGATGCCCCAACTCTAATTCCCTGCCTCTGATTCCCCGCGTTCTATTCCCTGCCTCTGATTCCCCGCCTGTGATTCCCCATCTCTGATTCACCACCTCTGATTCCCCACCTCTGATTCCCCATATCTGATTCCCCGCCTCTGTTTCCCAACCTCTGATTCCACACCTCTGATTCCCCATATCTGATTCCCCGCCTCTGTTTCCCCGCCTCTGATTCCCGGCCCCTGTTTCCCCATATCTGATTCCCCGCCACTTACTCCCCAACTCAGATTCCCCGCCTCTGATTCCCCAGCTCTGATTCCCCGCCTCTGATTCCCTGTGTTTGATTCCCTGCCTCTGATTCCCCGCCTCTGATTCCCCATCTCTGATTCACTGCCTTTGATTCGCCACCTCTGATTCCCCATATCTGATTCCCCACCACTGTTTCCACGCCTCAAATTCCCCGCCTCTGATTCTCCATATCTGATTCCCCGCCTCTGTTTCCCCGCCTCTGATTCCCCGCCTCTGTTTCCCCATATCTAATTCCGAACCTCTGATGCCCCAACTCTAATTCCCTGCCTCTGATTCCCCGCGTTCTATTCCCTGCCTCTGATTCCCCGCCTGTGATTCCCCATCTCTGATTCACCACCTCTGATTCCCCACCTCTGATTCCCCATATCTAATTCCTCGCCTCTGTTTTCCCGCCTCTGATTCCCCGCCTCTGTTTCCCCATATCTGATTCCCCGCCTCTGAATCCCCAACTCTGATTCCCTGCCTCTGATTGCCTGCTTCTGATTCTGATTCCCCACCTCTGATTCCCCATCTCTGAATCCGCACATCTAATTCCCTGCCTCTGATTCCCCATCTCTGATTCCCCATATCTGATTCCCCGCCTTCCGTTCCCCGCCTCTGATTCCCCGCCTCTGTTTCCCCATATCTAAGTCCCCGACTCTGATTCCCCAACTTTGATTCCCCACCTCTGATTCCCCAGCTCTGATTCCCCGCCTCTGATTCCCCGCATCTGATTCCATGCTTATGATTCCCAGCCTCTGATTCCCTGCCTCTGATTCCCAACCTCTGATTCCCCACCTCTGATTCCCCATATCTGATTCCCCGCCTCTGTTTCCCCGCCTCTGATTCCCCTCCTCTGTTTCCCCATATCTAAGTCCACGACTCTGATTCCCCAACTTTGATTCCCCACCTCTGATTTCCCAGCTCTGATTCCCCGCCTCTGATTCCCCGCATCTGATTCCATGCATCTGATTCCCCAACTCTGATTCCCTGCCTCTAAGTTCCCAGCTCTGATTCCCCGCCTCTGATTCCCCGTGTCTGATTTCCTGCCTCTGATTCCCCGCCTCTGATTACCCATGTCTATTTCACCGCCTCTGATTCCCCACCTCTGATTCCCCATCTCTGATTCCGCACATCCGATTCCCTGACTCTGATTCCCCGCCTCTGATTCACTGCCTCTGATACCCCAGCTCTGATTCCCCGCCTCTGATTCCCCGCGTCTTATTCCCTGCTTCTGATTCTGATTCCCTGCCTCTGATTCCCCATCTCTGATTCCGCACATCTGATTCCCTGCCTCTGATTCTCCACCTCTGATTCCCCATATCTGATTCCCCGCCTCTGTTTCCCCGCCTCTGATTCCCCGCCTCTGTTTCCCCATATCTAAGTCCCCGCTTCTGATTCCCCAACTCTGATTCCCCACCTCTGATTCCCCAGCTCTGATTCCCCGCCTCTGATTCCCCGCATCTGATTCCCTGCATCTGATTCCCCGCCTCTGATTACCCATGTCTGAATCACCGCCTCTGATTCCCCACCTCTGATTCCCCATCTCTGATTCTCCGCCTCTGATTCCCCGCATCTTATTCCCTGCTTCTGATTCAGATTCCCTGCCTCTGATCCCATCTCTGATTCCGCACATCTGATTCCTTGCCTCTGATTCCCCACCTCTGATTCCCCATATCTGATTCCCCGCCTCTGATTCCCTGCCTGTGATTCCCAACCTCTGATTCCCCACCTCTGATTCCCCATATCTGATTCCCCGCCTCTGTTTCCCCACCTCTGATTCCCCGCCTCTGTTTCCCCATATCTGATTCCCCGCCTCTATTTGCCCACCTCTGATTCCCCACCTCAGTTTCCCCATATCTGATTCCCCGCCTCTGAATCCCCAACTCTGATTCCCTGCATCTAATTCCCCAGCTCTGATTCCCCGCCTCTGATTCCCCGTGTCTGATTTCCTGCCTCTGATTCCCCGCCTCTGATTACCCATGTCTGATTCACCGCCTCTGATTCCCCACCTCTGATTCCCCATCTCTGATTCCGCACATCCCATTCCCTGCCTCTGATTCCCCGCCTCTGATTCCCCGCCTCAGATTCCCCGTGTCTGATTTCCTGCCTCTGATTCCCCGCCTCTGATTACCCATGTCTGATTCACCGCCTCTGATTCCCCACCTCTGATTCCCCATCTCTGATTCCGCACATCCGATTCCCTGCTTCTGATTCCCCGCCTCTGATTCACAGCCTCTGATTCCCCAGCTCTGATTCCCCGCCTCAGATTCCCCGCGTCTTATTCCCTGCTTCTGATTCTGATTCCCTGCCTCTGATTCCCCATCTCTGATACCGCACATCTGATTCCCTGCCTCTGATTCCCCACCTCTGATTCCCCATATCTGATTCCCCGCCTCTGTTTCCCCGCCTCTGATTCCCCGCCTCTGTTTCCCCATATCTAAGTCCCCGCCTCTGATTCCCCAACTCTGATTCCCCACCTCTGATTCCCCAGCTCTGATTCCCCACCTCTGATTCCCCATATCTGATTCCCCGCCTCTGAATCCCCAACTCTGATTCCCTGCATCTAATTCCCCAGCTCTGATTCCCCGCCTCTGATTCCCCGTGTCTGAATTCCTGCCTCTGATTCCCCGCCTCTGATTACCCATGTCTGATTCACCGCCTCTGATTCCCCACCTCTGATTCCCCATCTCTGATTCCGCACATCCGATTCCCTGCCTCTGATTCCCCGCCTCTGATTCACCGCCTCTGATTCCCGGCCTCTGATTTCCCGCCTCTGATTCCCTGCCACTGATACCCCGCCCCTGATTCCCCACCTCTGATTCCCCATATCTGATTCCCCTCCTCTGTTTCCCCGCCTCTGATTCCCCGCCTCTGATTCCCCATATCTGATTCCCCGCCTCTGATTCCCCAACTCTGATTCCCCGCCTCTGATTCCCCAGCTCTGAATCCCCGCCTCTGATTCCGCGCGTCTGATTACCGGCCTCTGATTCCCCGCCTCTGATTCTCCATCTCTGATTCACAACCTCTGATTCCCCACCTCTGATTGCACATATCTGATTCCCCGCCTCTGTTTCCCCGCCTCTGATTCCCCAGCTCTGATTAACAATATCTGATTCCCCGCCTCTGATTCCCCACCTCTGATTCCCCGCCTCTGATTCGCCAGCTATGATTCCCCGCCTCTGATTCCCCAGCTCTTATTCCCCGCCTCTGATTCCCCGTGTTTGATTCTCTGCCTCTGATTCCCGGCCTCTGATTCCCCATCTCTGATTCACCGCCTTTGATTCGCCACCTCTGATTCCCCATATCTGATTCCCCGCCTCTGTTTCCCTGCCTCTGATTCCCCGCCTCTGATTCCCCATATCTCATTCCCCGCCTCTGAATCCCCATCTCTGATTCCCGGACTCTGATTCCCCACCTCTGATTCCCGGCCTCTTATTCCCGGCATCTGATTCCGGCCTCTGATCCCCGGCCTCTGATTCCCTGCTTCTGATTCTGATTCCCTGCCTCTGATTCCCCATCTCTGATTGCGCACATCTGATTCCCTGCCTCTGATTCCCCACCTCTGATTCCCCATATCTGATTCCCCGCCTCTGTTTCCCCGCCTCTGATTCCCCGCCTCTGTTTCCCAATATCTAAGTCCCCGCCTCTGATTCCCCAACTCTGATTCCCCACCTCTGATTCTCCAGCTCTGATTCCCCGCCTCTGATTCCCCGCATCTGATTCCCTGCATCTGATTCCAAGCCTCTGATTCCCTGCCTCTGATTCCCAACCTCTGATTCCCCACCTCTGATTTCCCATATCTGATTCCCCGCCTCTGTTTCCCCGCCTCTGATTCCCCGCCTCTGTTTCCCCATATCTGATTCCCGGCCTCTGATTCCCCGCCTCTGATTCCCCGCCTCTGATTCCCTGCCTCTGATTCCCCATCTCCGATTCCGCACATCTGATTCCCTGCCTCTGATTCACCGCCTCTGATTCCCCACCTCTGATTCCCTGCCTCTGATTCCCAACATCTGATTCCCCACCTCTTATTCCCCATATCTGATTCCCCGCCTGTTTCCCCGCCTCTGACTCCCCTCCTCTGATTCCCCAACTCTAATTCCCCGCCTCTGATTCCCCAGCTCTGATTCCCCGTGTTTGATTCCCTGCCTCTGATTCCCTGCCCTGATTCCCCATCTCTGTTTCACCGCCTTTGATTCGCCACCTCTGATTCCCCATATCTGATTCCCCTCCTCTGTTTCCCCGCCTCTGATTCCCTGCCTCTGATTCCCAACCTCTGATTCCACACCTCTGATTCCCCATCTCAGATTCCTCGCCTCTGTTTCCCCGCCTCTGATTCCCCGCCCCTCTTTCCCCATATCTGATTCCCCGCCTCTGATTCCCCAACTCTGATTCCCCGCCTCTGATTCCCCAGCTCTGATTCCCCGCCTCTGATTCCCCGTGTTTGATTCCCTGCCTCTGATTGCCCGCCTCTGATTCCCCATCTCTGATTCACCGCCTTTGATTCGCCACCTCTGATTTACCATATCTGATTCCCCACCTCTGTTTCGCCGCCTCTGATTCCCCGCCTCTGATTCTCCATATCTCATTCTCCGCCTCTGAATCCCCATCTCTGATTCCCGGACACTGATTCCCCACCTCTGATTCCCGGCCTCTTATTCCCAGCATCTGATTTCCGGCCTCTGATTCCCGGCCTCTGATTCCCCGCTTCTGATTCTGATTCCCTGCCTCTGATTCCCGATCTCTGATTCCGCACATCTGATTCCCTGCCTCTGATTCCCCACCTCTGATTCCCCATATCTGATTCCCCGCCTCTGTTTCCCGGCCTCTGATTCCCCGCCTCTGTTTCCCCATATCTAATTCCGAACCTCTGATGCCCCAACTCTAATTCCCTGCCTCTGATTCCCCGCGTTCTATTCCCTGCCTCTGATTCCCCGCCTGTGATTCCCCATCTCTGATTCACCACCTCTGATTCCCCACCTCTGATTCCCCATATCTAATTCCTCGCCTCTGTTTTCCCGCCTCTGATTCCCCGCCTCTGTTTCCCCATATCTGATTCCCCGCCTCTGAATCCCCAACTCTGATTCCCTGCCTCTGATTCCCCAGCTCTGATTCCCCACCTTTGATTCCCCCCGTCTGATTCCCAGCCTCTGAATCCCCGTGTCTGATTTCCTGCCTCTGATTCACCGCCTCTGATTCCCCATCTCTGACTCACCGCCTCTGATTCCCCACCTCTGATTCCCCATCTCTGATTCCGCACATCTGATTCCCTGCCTCTGATTCCCCGACTCTGATTCCCCAGCTCTGATTCCCCGCCTCTGATTCCCCAACTCTGATTCCCCGCCTCTGATTCCCCAGCTCTGATTCACCGCCTTTGATTCGCCACCTCTGATTCCCCATATCTGATTCCCCGCCTCTGTTTCCCCGCCTCTGATTCCCCGCCTCTGATTCCCCATATCTCATTCCCCGACTCTGAATCCCCATCTCTGATTCCCGGACTCTGATTCCCCACCTCTGATTCCCGGCCTCTTATTCCCGTCATCTGATTCCGGCCTCTGATTCCCGGCCTCTGATTCCCTGCTTCTGATTCTGATTCCCTGCCTCTGATTCCCCATCTCTGATTGCGCACATCTGATTCCCTGCCTCTGATTCCCCACCTCTGATTCCCCATATCTGATTTCCCGCCTCTGTTTCCCCGCCTCTGATTCCCCGCCTCTGTTTCCCAATATCTAAGACCCGCCTCTGATTCCCCAACTCTGATTCCCCACCTCTGATTCTCCAGCTATGATTCCCCGCCTCTGATTCCCCGCATCTGATTCCCTGCATCTGATTCCAAGCCTCTGATTCCCTGCATCTGATTCCCAACCTCTGATTCCCCACCTCTGATTCCCCATTTCTGATTCCCCGCATCTGATTCCCTGCATCTGATTCCAAGCCTCTGATTCCCTGCCTCTGATTCCCAACCTCTGATTCCCCACCTCTGATTCCCCATATCTGATTCCCCGCCTCTGTTTCCCCGCCTCTGATTCCCCGCCTCTGTTTCCCCATATCTAATTCCCAACCTCTGATGCCCCAACTCTGATTCCCTGCCTCTCATTCCCCGCGTTCTATTCCCTGCCTCTGATTCCACGCCTGTGATTCCCCATCTCTGATTCACCACCTCTGATTCCCCACCTCTGATTCCCCATATCTAATTCCCCGCCTCTGAATCCCTAACTCTGATTCCCTGCCTCTGATTCCCTGCTTCTGATTCTGATTCCCCACCTCTGATTCCCCATCTCTGATTCCGCACATCTAATTCCCTGCCTCTGATTCCCCATCTCTGATTCCCCATATCTGATTCCCCGCCTTCTGTTCCCCGCCTCTGATTCCCCGCCTCTGTTTCCCCATATCTAAGTCCCCGACTCTGATTCCCCAACTTTGATTCCCCACCTCTGATTCCCCGCCTCTGATTCACCGCCTCTGATTCCCGGCCTCTGATTTCCCGCCTCTGATTCCCTGCCACTGATACCCCGCCCCTGATTCCCCACCTCTGATTCCCCATATCTGATTCCCCTCCTCTGTTTCCCCGCCTCTGATTCCCCGCCTCTGATTCCCCATATCTGATTCCCCGCCTCTGATTCCCCAACTCTGATTCCCCGCCTCTGATTCCCCAGCTCTGAATCCCCGCCTCTGATTCCGCGCGTCTGATTACCGGCCTCTGATTCCCCGCCTCTGATTCTCCATCTCTGATTCACAACCTCTGATTCCCCACCTCTGATTGCACATATCTGATTCCCCGCCTCTGTTTCCCCGCCTCTGATTCCCCAGCTCTGATTAACAATATCTGATTCCCCGCCTCTGTTTCCCCGCCTCTGATTCCCCAGCTCTGATTAACAATATCTGATTCCCCGCCTCTGATTCCCCACCTCTGATTCCCCGCCTCTGATTCGCCAGCTATGATTCCCCGCCTCTGATTCCCCAGCTCTTATTCCCCGCCTCTGATTCCCCGTGTTTGATTCTCTGCCTCTGATTCCCGGCCTCTGATTCCCCATCTCTGATTCACCGCCTTTGATTCGCCACCTCTGATTCCCCATATCTGATTCCCCGCCTCTGTTTCCCTGCCTCTGATTCCCCGCCTCTGATTCCCCATATCTCATTCCCCGCCTCTGAATCCCCATCTCTGATTCCCGGACTCTGATTCCCCACCTCTGATTCCCGGCCTCTTATTCCCGGCATCTGATTCCGGCCTCTGATCCCCGGCCTCTGATTCCCTGCTTCTGATTCTGATTCCCTGCCTCTGATTCCCCATCTCTGATTGCGCACATCTGATTCCCTGCCTCTGATTCCCCACCTCTGATTCCCCATATCTGATTCCCCGCCTCTGTTTCCCCGCCTCTGATTCCCCGCCTCTGTTTCCCAATATCTAAGTCCCCGCCTCTGATTCCCCAACTCTGATTCCCCACCTCTGATTCTCCAGCTCTGATTCCCCGCCTCTGATTCCCCGCATCTGATTCCCTGCATCTGATTCCAAGCCTCTGATTCCCTGCCTCTGATTCCCAACCTCTGATTCCCCACCTCTGATTTCCCATATCTGATTCCCCGCCTCTGTTTCCCCGCCTCTGATTCCCCGCCTCTGTTTCCCCATATCTGATTCCCGGCCTCTGATTCCCCGCCTCTGATTCCCCGCCTCTGATTCCCTGCCTCTGATTCCCCATCTCCGATTCCGCACATCTGATTCCCTGCCTCTGATTCACCGCCTCTGATTCCCCACCTCTGATTCCCTGCCTCTGATTCCCAACATCTGATTCCCCACCTCTTATTCCCCATATCTGATTCCCCGCCTGTTTCCCCGCCTCTGACTCCCCTCCTCTGATTCCCCAACTCTAATTCCCCGCCTCTGATTCCCCAGCTCTGATTCCCCGTGTTTGATTCCCTGCCTCTGATTCCCTGCCCTGATTCCCCATCTCTGTTTCACCGCCTTTGATTCGCCACCTCTGATTCCCCATATCTGATTCCCCTCCTCTGTTTCCCCGCCTCTGATTCCCTGCCTCTGATTCCCAACCTCTGATTCCACACCTCTGATTCCCCATCTCAGATTCCTCGCCTCTGTTTCCCCGCCTCTGATTCCCCGCCCCTCTTTCCCCATATCTGATTCCCCGCCTCTGATTCCCCAACTCTGATTCCCCGCCTCTGATTCCCCAGCTCTGATTCCCCGCCTCTGATTCCCCGTGTTTGATTCCCTGCCTCTGATTGCCCGCCTCTGATTCACCATCTCTGATTCACCGCCTTTGATTCGCCACCTCTGATTTACCATATCTGATTCCCCACCTCTGTTTCGCCGCCTCTGATTCCCCGCCTCTGATTCTCCATATCTCATTCTCCGCCTCTGAATCCCCATCTCTGATTCCCGGACACTGATTCCCCACCTCTGATTCCCGGCCTCTTATTCCCAGCATCTGATTTCCGGCCTCTGATTCCCGGCCTCTGATTCCCCGCTTCTGATTCTGATTCCCTGCCTCTGATTCCCGATCTCTGATTCCGCACATCTGATTCCCTGCCTCTGATTCCCCACCTCTGATTCCCCATATCTGATTCCCCGCCTCTGTTTCCCGGCCTCTGATTCCCCGCCTCTGTTTCCCCATATCTAATTCCGAACCTCTGATGCCCCAACTCTAATTCCCTGCCTCTGATTCCCCGCGTTCTATTCCCTGCCTCTGATTCCCCGCCTGTGATTCCCCATCTCTGATTCACCACCTCTGATTCCCCACCTCTGATTCCCCATATCTAATTCCTCGCCTCTGTTTTCCCGCCTCTGATTCCCCGCCTCTGTTTCCCCATATCTGATTCCCCGCCTCTGAATCCCCAACTCTGATTCCCTGCCTCTGATTCCCCAGCTCTGATTCCCCACCTTTGATTCCCCCCGTCTGATTCCCAGCCTCTGAATCCCCGTGTCTGATTTCCTGCCTCTGATTCACCGCCTCTGATTCCCCATCTCTGACTCACCGCCTCTGATTCCCCACCTCTGATTCCCCATCTCTGATTCCGCACATCTGATTCCCTGCCTCTGATTCCCCGACTCTGATTCCCCAGCTCTGATTCCCCGCCTCTGATTCCCCAACTCTGATTCCCCGCCTCTGATTCCCCAGCTCTGATTCACCGCCTTTGATTCGCCACCTCTGATTCCCCATATCTGATTCCCCGCCTCTGTTTCCCCGCCTCTGATTCCCCGCCTCTGATTCCCCATATCTCATTCCCCGACTCTGAATCCCCATCTCTGATTCCCGGACTCTGATTCCCCACCTCTGATTCCCGGCCTCTTATTCCCGTCATCTGATTCCGGCCTCTGATTCCCGGCCTCTGATTCCCTGCTTCTGATTCTGATTCCCTGCCTCTGATTCCCCATCTCCGATTCCGCACATCTGATTCCCTGCCTCTGATTCCCCGCCTCTGATTCCCCACCTCTGATTCCCTGCCTCTGATTCCCAACATCTGATTCCCCACCTCTTATTCCCCATATCTGATTCCCCGCCTGTTTCCCCGCCTCTGACTCCCCTCCTCTGATTCCCCAACTCTAATTCCCCGCCTCTGATTCCCCATCTCTGATTCACCGCCTTTGATTCGCCACCTCTGATTTACCATATCTGATTCCCCACCTCTGTTTCCCCGCCTCTGATTCCCCGCCTCTGATTCTCCATATCTCATTCTCCGCCTCTGAATCCCCATCTCTGATTCCCGGACACTGATTCCCCACCTCTGATTCCCGGCCTCTTATTCCCAGCATCTGATTCCCGGCCTCTGATTCCCGGCCTCTGATTCCCCGCTTCTGATTCTGATTCCCTGCCTCTGATTCCCCATCTCTGATTCCGCACATCTGATTCCCTGCCTATGATTCCCCACCTCTGATTCCCCATATCTGATTCCCCGCCTCTGTTTCCCCGCCTCTGATTCCCCGCCTCTGTTTCCCCATATCTAATTCCGAACCTCTGATGCCCCAACTCTAATTCCCTGCCTCTGATTCCCCGCGTTCTATTCCCTGCCTCTGATTCCCCGCCTGTGATTCCCCATCTCTGATTCACCACCTCTGATTCCCCACCTCTGATTCCCCATATCTGATTCCCCGCCTCTGTTTCCCAACCTCTGATTCCACACCTCTGATTCCCCATATCTGATTCCCCGCCTCTGTTTCCCCGCCTCTGATTCCCGGCCCCTGTTTCCCCATATCTGATTCCCCGCCACTTACTCCCCAACTCAGATTCCCCGCCTCTGATTCCCCAGCTCTGATTCCCCGCCTCTGATTCCCTGTGTTTGATTCCCTGCCTCTGATTCCCCGCCTCTGATTCCCCATCTCTGATTCACTGCCTTTGATTCGCCACCTCTGATTCCCCATATCTGATTCCCCACCACTGTTTCCACGCCTCAAATTCCCCGCCTCTGATTCTCCATATCTGATTCCCCGCCTCTGTTTCCCCGCCTCTGATTCCCCGCCTCTGTTTCCCCATATCTAATTCCGAACCTCTGATGCCCCAACTCTAATTCCCTGCCTCTGATTCCCCGCGTTCTATTCCCTGCCTCTGATTCCCCGCCTGTGATTCCCCATCTCTGATTCACCACCTCTGATTCCCCACCTCTGATTCCCCATATCTAATTCCTCGCCTCTGTTTTCCCGCCTCTGATTCCCCGCCTCTGTTTCCCCATATCTGATTCCCCGCCTCTGAATCCCCAACTCTGATTCCCTGCCTCTGATTGCCTGCTTCTGATTCTGATTCCCCACCTCTGATTCCCCATCTCTGAATCCGCACATCTAATTCCCTGCCTCTGATTCCCCATCTCTGATTCCCCATATCTGATTCCCCGCCTTCCGTTCCCCGCCTCTGATTCCCCGCCTCTGTTTCCCCATATCTAAGTCCCCGACTCTGATTCCCCAACTTTGATTCCCCACCTCTGATTCCCCAGCTCTGATTCCCCGCCTCTGATTCCCCGCATCTGATTCCATGCTTATGATTCCCAGCCTCTGATTCCCTGCCTCTGATTCCCAACCTCTGATTCCCCACCTCTGATTCCCCATATCTGATTCCCCGCCTCTGTTTCCCCGCCTCTGATTCCCCTCCTCTGTTTCCCCATATCTAAGTCCACGACTCTGATTCCCCAACTTTGATTCCCCACCTCTGATTTCCCAGCTCTGATTCCCCGCCTCTGATTCCCCGCATCTGATTCCATGCATCTGATTCCCCAACTCTGATTCCCTGCCTCTAAGTTCCCAGCTCTGATTCCCCGCCTCTGATTCCCCGTGTCTGATTTCCTGCCTCTGATTCCCCGCCTCTGATTACCCATGTCTATTTCACCGCCTCTGATTCCCCACCTCTGATTCCCCATCTCTGATTCCGCACATCCGATTCCCTGACTCTGATTCCCCGCCTCTGATTCACTGCCTCTGATACCCCAGCTCTGATTCCCCGCCTCTGATTCCCCGCGTCTTATTCCCTGCTTCTGATTCTGATTCCCTGCCTCTGATTCCCCATCTCTGATTCCGCACATCTGATTCCCTGCCTCTGATTCTCCACCTCTGATTCCCCATATCTGATTCCCCGCCTCTGTTTCCCCGCCTCTGATTCCCCGCCTCTGTTTCCCCATATCTAAGTCCCCGCTTCTGATTCCCCAACTCTGATTCCCCACCTCTGATTCCCCAGCTCTGATTCCCCGCCTCTGATTCCCCGCATCTGATTCCCTGCATCTGATTCCCCGCCTCTGATTACCCATGTCTGAATCACCGCCTCTGATTCCCCACCTCTGATTCCCCATCTCTGATTCTCCGCCTCTGATTCCCCGCATCTTATTCCCTGCTTCTGATTCAGATTCCCTGCCTCTGATCCCATCTCTGATTCCGCACATCTGATTCCTTGCCTCTGATTCCCCACCTCTGATTCCCCATATCTGATTCCCCGCCTCTGATTCCCTGCCTGTGATTCCCAACCTCTGATTCCCCACCTCTGATTCCCCATATCTGATTCCCCGCCTCTGTTTCCCCACCTCTGATTCCCCGCCTCTGTTTCCCCATATCTGATTCCCCGCCTCTATTTGCCCACCTCTGATTCCCCACCTCAGTTTCCCCATATCTGATTCCCCGCCTCTGAATCCCCAACTCTGATTCCCTGCATCTAATTCCCCAGCTCTGATTCCCCGCCTCTGATTCCCCGTGTCTGATTTCCTGCCTCTGATTCCCCGCCTCTGATTACCCATGTCTGATTCACCGCCTCTGATTCCCCACCTCTGATTCCCCATCTCTGATTCCGCACATCCCATTCCCTGCCTCTGATTCCCCGCCTCTGATTCCCCGCCTCAGATTCCCCGTGTCTGATTTCCTGCCTCTGATTCCCCGCCTCTGATTACCCATGTCTGATTCACCGCCTCTGATTCCCCACCTCTGATTCCCCATCTCTGATTCCGCACATCCGATTCCCTGCTTCTGATTCCCCGCCTCTGATTCACAGCCTCTGATTCCCCAGCTCTGATTCCCCGCCTCAGATTCCCCGCGTCTTATTCCCTGCTTCTGATTCTGATTCCCTGCCTCTGATTCCCCATCTCTGATACCGCACATCTGATTCCCTGCCTCTGATTCCCCACCTCTGATTCCCCATATCTGATTCCCCGCCTCTGTTTCCCCGCCTCTGATTCCCCGCCTCTGTTTCCCCATATCTAAGTCCCCGCCTCTGATTCCCCAACTCTGATTCCCCACCTCTGATTCCCCAGCTCTGATTCCCCACCTCTGATTCCCCATATCTGATTCCCCGCCTCTGAATCCCCAACTCTGATTCCCTGCATCTAATTCCCCAGCTCTGATTCCCCGCCTCTGATTCCCCGTGTCTGATTTCCTGCCTCTGATTCCCCGCCTCTGATTACCCATGTCTGATTCACCGCCTCTGATTCCCCACCTCTGATTCCCCATCTCTGATTCCGCACATCCGATTCCCTGCCTCTGATTCCCCGCCTCTGATTCACCGCCTCTGATTCCCGGCCTCTGATTTCCCGCCTCTGATTCCCTGCCACTGATACCCCGCCCCTGATTCCCCACCTCTGATTCCCCATATCTGATTCCCCTCCTCTGTTTCCCCGCCTCTGATTCCCCGCCTCTGATTCCCCATATCTGATTCCCCGCCTCTGATTCCCCAACTCTGATTCCCCGCCTCTGATTCCCCAGCTCTGAATCCCCGCCTCTGATTCCGCGCGTCTGATTACCGGCCTCTGATTCCCCGCCTCTGATTCTCCATCTCTGATTCACAACCTCTGATTCCCCACCTCTGATTGCACATATCTGATTCCCCGCCTCTGTTTCCCCGCCTCTGATTCCCCAGCTCTGATTAACAATATCTGATTCCCCGCCTCTGATTCCCCACCTCTGATTCCCCGCCTCTGATTCGCCAGCTATGATTCCCCGCCTCTGATTCCCCAGCTCTTATTCCCCGCCTCTGATTCCCCGTGTTTGATTCTCTGCCTCTGATTCCCGGCCTCTGATTCCCCATCTCTGATTCACCGCCTTTGATTCGCCACCTCTGATTCCCCATATCTGATTCCCCGCCTCTGTTTCCCTGCCTCTGATTCCCCGCCTCTGATTCCCCATATCTCATTCCCCGCCTCTGAATCCCCATCTCTGATTCCCGGACTCTGATTCCCCACCTCTGATTCCCGGCCTCTTATTCCCGGCATCTGATTCCGGCCTCTGATCCCCGGCCTCTGATTCCCTGCTTCTGATTCTGATTCCCTGCCTCTGATTCCCCATCTCTGATTGCGCACATCTGATTCCCTGCCTCTGATTCCCCACCTCTGATTCCCCATATCTGATTCCCCGCCTCTGTTTCCCCGCCTCTGATTCCCCGCCTCTGTTTCCCAATATCTAAGTCCCCGCCTCTGATTCCCCAACTCTGATTCCCCACCTCTGATTCTCCAGCTCTGATTCCCCGCCTCTGATTCCCCGCATCTGATTCCCTGCATCTGATTCCAAGCCTCTGATTCCCTGCCTCTGATTCCCAACCTCTGATTCCCCACCTCTGATTTCCCATATCTGATTCCCCGCCTCTGTTTCCCCGCCTCTGATTCCCCGCCTCTGTTTCCCCATATCTGATTCCCGGCCTCTGATTCCCCGCCTCTGATTCCCCGCCTCTGATTCCCTGCCTCTGATTCCCCATCTCCGATTCCGCACATCTGATTCCCTGCCTCTGATTCACCGCCTCTGATTCCCCACCTCTGATTCCCTGCCTCTGATTCCCAACATCTGATTCCCCACCTCTTATTCCCCATATCTGATTCCCCGCCTGTTTCCCCGCCTCTGACTCCCCTCCTCTGATTCCCCAACTCTAATTCCCCGCCTCTGATTCCCCAGCTCTGATTCCCCGTGTTTGATTCCCTGCCTCTGATTCCCTGCCCTGATTCCCCATCTCTGTTTCACCGCCTTTGATTCGCCACCTCTGATTCCCCATATCTGATTCCCCTCCTCTGTTTCCCCGCCTCTGATTCCCTGCCTCTGATTCCCAACCTCTGATTCCACACCTCTGATTCCCCATCTCAGATTCCTCGCCTCTGTTTCCCCGCCTCTGATTCCCCGCCCCTCTTTCCCCATATCTGATTCCCCGCCTCTGATTCCCCAACTCTGATTCCCCGCCTCTGATTCCCCAGCTCTGATTCCCCGCCTCTGATTCCCCGTGTTTGATTCCCTGCCTCTGATTGCCCGCCTCTGATTCCCCATCTCTGATTCACCGCCTTTGATTCGCCACCTCTGATTTACCATATCTGATTCCCCACCTCTGTTTCGCCGCCTCTGATTCCCCGCCTCTGATTCTCCATATCTCATTCTCCGCCTCTGAATCCCCATCTCTGATTCCCGGACACTGATTCCCCACCTCTGATTCCCGGCCTCTTATTCCCAGCATCTGATTTCCGGCCTCTGATTCCCGGCCTCTGATTCCCCGCTTCTGATTCTGATTCCCTGCCTCTGATTCCCGATCTCTGATTCCGCACATCTGATTCCCTGCCTCTGATTCCCCACCTCTGATTCCCCATATCTGATTCCCCGCCTCTGTTTCCCGGCCTCTGATTCCCCGCCTCTGTTTCCCCATATCTAATTCCGAACCTCTGATGCCCCAACTCTAATTCCCTGCCTCTGATTCCCCGCGTTCTATTCCCTGCCTCTGATTCCCCGCCTGTGATTCCCCATCTCTGATTCACCACCTCTGATTCCCCACCTCTGATTCCCCATATCTAATTCCTCGCCTCTGTTTTCCCGCCTCTGATTCCCCGCCTCTGTTTCCCCATATCTGATTCCCCGCCTCTGAATCCCCAACTCTGATTCCCTGCCTCTGATTCCCCAGCTCTGATTCCCCACCTTTGATTCCCCCCGTCTGATTCCCAGCCTCTGAATCCCCGTGTCTGATTTCCTGCCTCTGATTCACCGCCTCTGATTCCCCATCTCTGACTCACCGCCTCTGATTCCCCACCTCTGATTCCCCATCTCTGATTCCGCACATCTGATTCCCTGCCTCTGATTCCCCGACTCTGATTCCCCAGCTCTGATTCCCCGCCTCTGATTCCCCAACTCTGATTCCCCGCCTCTGATTCACCAGCTCTGATTCACCGCCTTTGATTCGCCACCTCTGATTCCCCATATCTGATTCCCCGCCTCTGTTTCCCCGCCTCTGATTCCCCGCCTCTGATTCCCCATATCTCATTCCCCGACTCTGAATCCCCATCTCTGATTCCCGGACTCTGATTCCCCACCTCTGATTCCCGGCCTCTTATTCCCGTCATCTGATTCCGGCCTCTGATTCCCGGCCTCTGATTCCCTGCTTCTGATTCTGATTCCCTGCCTCTGATTCCCCATCTCTGATTGCGCACATCTGATTCCCTGCCTCTGATTCCCCACCTCTGATTCCCCATATCTGATTTCCCGCCTCTGTTTCCCCGCCTCTGATTCCCCGCCTCTGTTTCCCAATATCTAAGACCCGCCTCTGATTCCCCAACTCTGATTCCCCACCTCTGATTCTCCAGCTATGATTCCCCGCCTCTGATTCCCCGCATCTGATTCCCTGCATCTGATTCCAAGCCTCTGATTCCCTGCATCTGATTCCCAACCTCTGATTCCCCACCTCTGATTCCCCATTTCTGATTCCCCGCATCTGATTCCCTGCATCTGATTCCAAGCCTCTGATTCCCTGCCTCTGATTCCCAACCTCTGATTCCCCACCTCTGATTCCCCATATCTGATTCCCCGCCTCTGTTTCCCCGCCTCTGATTCCCCGCCTCTGTTTCCCCATATCTAATTCCCAACCTCTGATGCCCCAACTCTGATTCCCTGCCTCTCATTCCCCGCGTTCTATTCCCTGCCTCTGATTCCACGCCTGTGATTCCCCATCTCTGATTCACCACCTCTGATTCCCCACCTCTGATTCCCCATATCTAATTCCCCGCCTCTGAATCCCTAACTCTGATTCCCTGCCTCTGATTCCCTGCTTCTGATTCTGATTCCCCACCTCTGATTCCCCATCTCTGATTCCGCACATCTAATTCCCTGCCTCTGATTCCCCATCTCTGATTCCCCATATCTGATTCCCCGCCTTCTGTTCCCCGCCTCTGATTCCCCGCCTCTGTTTCCCCATATCTAAGTCCCCGACTCTGATTCCCCAACTTTGATTCCCCACCTCTGATTCCCCAGCTCTGATTCCCCGCCTCTGATTCCCCGCATCTGATTCCATGCATATGATTCCCAGCCTCTGATTCCCTGCCTCTGATTCCCAACCTCTGATTCCCCACCTCTGATTCCCCATATCTGATTCCCCGCCTCTGTTTCCCCGCCTCTGATTCCCCGCCTCTGTTTCCCCATATCTGATTCCCGGCCTCTGATTCCCCGCCTCTGATTCCCCGCCTCTGATTCCCTGCCTCTGATTCCCCATCTCCGATTCCGCACATCTGATTCCCTGCCTCTGATTCCCCGCCTCTGATTCCCCACCTCTGATTCCCTGCCTCTGATTCCCAACATCTGATTCCCCACCTCTTATTCCCCATATCTGATTCCCCGCCTGTTTCCCCGCCTCTGACTCCCCTCCTCTGATTCCCCAACTCTAATTCCCCGCCTCTGATTCCCCAGCTCTGATTCCCCGTGTTTGATTCCCTGCCTCTGATTCCCTGCCCTGATTCCCCATCTCTGTTTCACCGCCTTTGATTCGCCACCTCTGATTCCCCATATCTGATTCCCCTCCTCTGTTTCCCCGCCTCTGATTCCCTGCCTCTGATTCCCAACCTCTGATTCCCTGCCCTGATTCCCCATCTCTGTTTCACCGCCTTTGATTCGCCACCTCTGATTCCCCATATCTGATTCCCCTCCTCTGTTTCCCCGCCTCTGATTCCCTGCCTCTGATTCCCAACCTCTGATTCCACACCTCTGATTCCCCATCTCAGATTCCTCGCCTCTGTTTCCCCGCCTCTGATTCCCCGCCCCTCTTTCCCCATATCTGATTCCCCGCCTCTGATTCCCCAACTCTGATTCCCCGCCTCTGATTCCCCAGCTCTGATTCCCCGCCTCTGATTCCCCGTGTTTGATTCCCTGCCTCTGATTGCCCGCCTCTGATTCCCCATCTCTGATTCACCGCCTTTGATTCGCCACCTCTGATTTACCATATCTGATTCCCCACCTCTGTTTCCCCGCCTCTGATTCCCCGCCTCTGATTCTCCATATCTCATTCTCCGCCTCTGAATCCCCATCTCTGATTCCCGGACACTGATTCCCCACCTCTGATTCCCGGCCTCTTATTCCCAGCATCTGATTCCCGGCCTCTGATTCCTGGCCTCTGATTCCCCGCTTCTGATTCTGATTCCCTGCCTCTGATTCCCCATCTCTGATTCCGCACATCTGATTCCCTGCCTCTGATTCCCCACCTCTGATTCCCCATATCTGATTCCCCGCCTCTGTTTCCCCGCCTCTGATTCCCCGCCTCTGTTTCCCCATATCTAATTCCGAACCTCTGATGCCCCAACTCTAATTCCCTGCCTCTGATTCCCCGCGTTCTATTCCCTGCCTCTGATTCCCCGCCTGTGATTCCCCATCTCTGATTCACCACCTCTGATTCCCCACCTCTGATTCCCCATATCTGATTCCCCGCCTCTGTTTCCCAACCTCTGATTCCACACCTCTGATTCCCCATATCTGATTCCCCGCCTCTGTTTCCCCGCCTCTGATTCCCGGCCCCTGTTTCCCCATATCTGATTCCCCGCCACTTATTCCCCAACTCAGATTCCCCGCCTCTGATTCCCCAGCTCTGATTCCCCGCCTCTGATTCCCTGTGTTTGATTCCCTGCCTCTGATTCCCCGCCTCTGATTCCCCATCTCTGATTCACTGCCTTTGATTCGCCACCTCTGATTCCCCATATCTGATTCCCCACCACTGTTTCCACGCCTCAAATTCCCCGCCTCTGATTCTCCATATCTCATTCCCCGCCTTTGAATCCCCATCTCTGATTCCCGGACTCTGATTCCCCACCTCTGATTCCCGGCCTCTTATTCCCAGCATCTGATTCCTGGCCTCTGATTCCCCATATCTGATTCCCCGCTTCTGATTCTGATTCCCTGCCTCTGATTCCCCATCTCTGATTCCGCACATCTGATTCCCTGCCTCTGATTCCCCACCTCTGATTCCCCATATCTGATTCCCCGCCTCTGTTTCCCCACCTCTGATTCCCCGCCTCTGTTTCCCCATATCTAATTCCCAACCTCTGATGCCCCAACTCTGATTCCCTGCCTCTGATTCCCCGCGTTCTATTCCCTGCCTCTGATTCCCCGCCTGTGATTCCCCATCTCTGATTCACCACCTCTGATTCCCCACCTCTGATACCCCATATCTAATTCCTCGCCTCTGTTTTCCCGCCTCTGATTCCCCGCCTCTGTTTCCCCATATCTGATTCCCCGCCTCTGAATCCCCAACTCTGATTCCCTGCCTCTGATTCCCCAGCTCTGATTCCCCACCTTTGATTCCCCCCGTCTGATTCCCAGCCTCTGAATCCCCGTGTCTGATTTCCTGCCTCTGATTCACCGCCTCTGATTCCCCATCTCTGACTCACCGCCTCTGATTCCCCACCTCTGATTCCCCATCTCTGATTCCGCACATCTGATTCCCTGCCTCTGATTCCCCGACTCTGATTCCCCAGCTCTGATTCCCGGACACTGATTCCCCACCTCTGATTCCCGGCCTCTTATTCCCAGCATCTGATTCCCGGCCTCTGATTCCCGGCCTCTGATTCCCCGCTTCTGATTCCGATTTCCTGCCTCTGATTCCCCATCTCTGATTCCGCACATCTGATTCCCTGCCTATGATTCCCCACCTCTGATTCCCCATATCTGATTCCCCGCCTCTGTTTCCCCGCCTCTGATTCCCCGCCTCTGTTTCCCCATATCTAATTCCGAACCTCTGATGCCCCAACTCTAATTCCCTGCCTCTGATTCCCCGCGTTCTATTCCCTGCCTCTGATTCCCCGCCTGTGATTCCCCATCTCTGATTCACCACCTCTGATTCCCCACCTCTGATTCCCCATATCTGATTCCCCGCCTCTGTTTCCCAACCTCTGATTCCACACCTCTGATTCCCCATATCTGATTCCCCGCCTCTGTTTCCCCGCCTCTGATTCCCGGCCCCTGTTTCCCCATATCTGATTCCCCGCCACTTACTCCCCAACTCAGATTCCCCGCCTCTGATTCCCCAGCTCTGATTTCCCGCCTCTGATTCCCTGTGTTTGATTCCCTGCCTCTGATTCCCCGCCTCTGATTCCCCATCTCTGATTCACTGCCTTTGATTCGCCACCTCTGATTCCCCATATCTGATTCCCCACCACTGTTTCCACGCCTCAAATTCCCCGCCTCTGATTCTCCATATCTCATTCCCCGCCTTTGAATCCCCATCTCTGATTCCCGGACTCTGATTCCCCACCTCTGATTCCCGGCCTCTTATTCCCAGCATCTGATTCCTGGCCTCTGATTCCCCATATCTGATTCCCCGCTTCTGATTCTGATTCCCTGCCTCTGATTCCCCATCTCTGATTCCGCACATCTGATTCCCTGCCTCTGATTCCCCACCTCTGATTCCCCATATCTGATTCCCCGCCTCTGTTTCCCCACCTCTGATTCCCCGCCTCTGTTTCCCCATATCTAATTCCCAACCTCTGATGCCCCAACTCTGATTCCCTGCCTCTGATTCCCCGCGTTCTATTCCCTGCCTCTGATTCCACGCCTGTGATTCCCCATCTCTGATTCACCACCTCTGATTCCCCACATCTGATTCCCCATATCTAATTCCTCGCCTCTGTTTTCCCGCCTCTGATTCCCCGCCTCTGTTTCCCCATATCTGATTCCCCGCCTCTGAATCCCCAACTCTGATTCCCTGCCTCTGATTGCCTTCTTCTGATTCTGATTCCCCACCTCTGATTCCCCATCTCTGAATCCGCACATCTAATTCCCTGCCTCTGATTCCCCATCTCTGATTCCCCATAACTGATTCCCCGCCTTCCGTTCCCCGCCTCTGATTCCCCGCCTCTGTTTCCCCATATCTAAGTCCCCGACTCTGATTCCCCAACTTTGATTCCCCACCTCTGATTCCCCAGCTCTGATTCCCCGCCTCTGATTCCCCGCATCTGATTCCATGCATATGATTCCCAGCCTCTGATTCCCTGCCTCTGATTCCCAACCTCTGATTCCCCACCTCTGATTCCCCATATCTGATTCCCCGCCTCTTTTTCCCCGCCTCTGATTCCCCTCCTCTGTTTCCCCATATCTAAGTCCCCGACTCTGATTCCCCAACTTTGATTCCCCACCTCTGATTCCCCAGCTCTGATTCCCCGCCTCTGATTCCCCGCATCTGATTCCATGCATCTGATTCCCCAACTCTGATTCCCTGCCTCTAAGTTCCCAGCTCTGATTCCCCGCCTCTGATTCCCCGTGTCTGATTTCCTGCCTCTGATTCCCCGCCTCCGATTCCCTGCCTCTGATTCCCAACCTCTGATTCCCCACCTCTGATTCCCCATATCTGATTCCCTGCCTCTGATTCCCCGCCTCTGATTCCCTGCCTCTGATTCCCTGTGTTTGATTCCCCGCCTCTGATTCCCCAGCTCTGATTTCCCGCCTCTGATTCCCTGTGTTTGATTCCCTGCCTCTGATTCCCCGCCTCTGATTCCCCATCTCTGATTCACTGCCTTTGATTCGCCACCTCTGATTCCCCATATCTGATTCCCCACCACTGTTTCCACGCCTCAAATTCCCCGCCTCTGATTCTCCATATCTCATTCCCCGCCTTTGAATCCCCATCTCTGATTCCCGGACTCTGATTCCCCACCTCTGATTCCCGGCCTCTTATTCCCAGCATCTGATTCCTGGCCTCTGATTCCCCATATCTGATTCCCCGCTTCTGATTCTGATTCCCTGCCTCTGATTCCCCATCTCTGATTCCGCACATCTGATTCCCTGCCTCTGATTCCCCACCTCTGATTCCCCATATCTGATTCCCCGCCTCTGTTTCCCCACCTCTGATTCCCCGCCTCTGTTTCCCCATATCTAATTCCCAACCTCTGATGCCCCAACTCTGATTCCCTGCCTCTGATTCCCCGCGTTCTATTCCCTGCCTCTGATTCCACGCCTGTGATTCCCCATCTCTGATTCACCACCTCTGATTCCCCACCTCTGATTCCCCATATCTAATTCCTCGCCTCTGTTTTCCCGCCTCTGATTCCCCGCCTCTGTTTCCCCATATCTGATTCCCCGCCTCTGAATCCCCAACTCTGATTCCCTGCCTCTGATTGCCTTCTTCTGATTCTGATTCCCCACCTCTGATTCCCCATCTCTGAATCCGCACATCTAATTCCCTGCCTCTGATTCCCCATCTCTGATTCCCCATATCTGATTCCCCGCCTTCCGTTCCCCGCCTCTGATTCCCCGCCTCTGTTTCCCCATATCTAAGTCCCCGACTCTGATTCCCCAACTTTGATTCCCCACCTCTGATTCCCCAGCTCTGATTCCCCGCCTCTGATTCCCCGCATCTGATTCCATGCATATGATTCCCAGCCTCTGATTCCCTGCCTCTGATTCCCAACCTCTGATTCCCCACCTCTGATTCCCCATATCTGATTCCCCGCCTCTGTTTCCCCGCCTCTGATTCCCCTCCTCTGTTTCCCCATATCTAAGTCCCCGACTCTGATTCCCCAACTTTGATTCCCCACCTCTGATTCCCCAGCTCTGATTCCCCGCCTCTGATTCCCCGCATCTGATTCCATGCATCTGATTCCCCAACTCTGATTCCCTGCCTCTAAGTTCCCAGCTCTGATTCCCCGCCTCTGATTCCCCGTGTCTGATTTCCTGCCTCTGATTCCCCGCCTCTGATTACCCATGTCTATTTCACCGCCTCTGATTCCCCACCTCTGATTCCCCATCTCTGATTCCGCACATCCGATTCCCTGCCTCTGATTCCCCGCCTCTGATTCACTGCCTCTGATACCCCAGCTCTGATTCCCCGCCTCTGATTCCCCGTGTCTTATTCCCTGCTTCTGATTCTGATTCCCTGCCTCTGATTCCCCATCTCTGATTCCGCACATCTGATTCCCTGCCTCTGATTCTCCACCTCTGATTCCCCATATCTGATTCCCTGCCTCTGTTTCCCCGCCTCTGATTCCCCGCCTCTGTTTCCCCATATCTAAGTCCCCGCCTCTGATTCCCCAACTCTAATTCCCCACCTCTGATTCCCCAGCTCTGATTCCCCGCCTCTGATTCCCCGCATCTGATTCCCTGCATCTGATTCCCCGCCTCTGATTACCCATGTCTGAATCACCGCCTCTGATTCCCCACCTCTGATTCCCCATCTCTGATTCTCCGCCTCTGATTCCCCGCATCTTATTCCCTGCTTCTGATTCAGATTCCCTGCCTCTGATCCCATCTCTGATTCCGCACATCTGATTCCCTGCCTCTGATTCCCCACCTCTGATTCCCCATATCTGATTCCCCGCCTCTGATTCCCTGCCTGTGATTCCCAACATCTGATTCCCCACCTCTGATTCCCCATATCTGATTCCCCGCCTCTGTTTCCCCACCTCTGATTCCCCGCCTCTGTTTCCCCATATCTGATTCCCCGCCTCTATTTGCCCACCTCTGATTCCCCACCTCAGTTTCCCCATATCTGATTCCCCGCCTCTGAATCCCCAACTCTGATTCCCTGCATCTAATTCCCCAGCTCTGATTCCCCGCCTCTGATTCCCCGTGTCTGATTTCCTGCCTCTGATTCCCCGCCTCTGATTACCCATGTCTGATTCACCGCCTCTGATTCCCCACCTCTGATTCCCCATCTCTGATTCCGCACATCCCATTCCCTGCCTCTGATTCCCCGCCTCTGATTCCCCGCCTCAGATTCCCCGTGTCTGATTTCCTGCCTCTGATTCCCCGCCTCTGATTACCCATGTCTGATTCACCGCCTCTGATTCCCCACCTCTGATTCCCCATCTCTGATTCCGCACATCCAATTCCCTGCTTCTGATTCCCCGCCTCTGATTCACAGCCTCTGATTCCCCAGCTCTGATTCCCCGCCTCAGATTCCCAGCGTCTTATTCCCTGCTTCTGATTCTGATTCCCTGCCTCTGATTCCCCATCTCTGATACCGCACATCTGATTCCCTGCCTCTGATTCCCCACCTCTGATTCCCCATATCTGATTCCCCGCCTCTGTTTCCCCGCCTCTGATTCCCCGCCTCTGTTTCCCCATATCTAAGTCCCCGCCTCTGATTCCCCAACTCTGATTCCCCACCTCTGATTCCCCAGCTCTGATTCCCCACCTCTGATTCCCCATATCTGATTCCCCGCCTCTGAATCCCCAACTCTGATTCCCTGCATCTAATTCCCCAGCTCTGATTCCCCGCCTCTGATTCCCCGTGTCTGATTTCCTGCCTCTGATTCCCCGCCTCTGATTACCCATGTCTGATTCACCGCCTCTGATTCCCCACCTCTGATTCCCCATCTCTGATTCCGCACATCCGATTCCCTGCCTCTGATTCCCCGCCTCTGATTCACCGCCTCTGATTCCCGGCCTCTGATTTCCCGCCTCTGATTCCCTGCCACTGATACCCCGCCCCTGATTCCCCACCTCTGAATCCCCATATCTGATTCCCCTCCTCTGTTTCCCCGCCTCTGATTCCCCGCCTCTGATTCCCCATATCTGATTCCCCGCCTCTGATTCCCCAACTCTGATTCCCCGCCTCTGATTCCCCAGCTCTGAATCCCCGCCTCTGATTCCGCGCGTCTGATTACCGGCCTCTGATTCCCCGCCTCTGATTCTCCATCTCTGATTCACAACCTCTGATTCCCCACCTCTGATTGCACATATCTGATTCCCCGCCTCTGTTTCCCCGCCTCTGATTCCCCAGCTCCGATTAACAATATCTGATTCCCCGCCTCTGTTTCCCCGCCTCTGATTCCCCAGCTCTGATTAACAATATCTGATTCCCCGCCTCTGATTCCCCAACTCTGATTCCCCGCCTCTGATTCCCCAGCTCTGATTCCCCGCCTCTGATTCCCCGTGTTTGATTCCCTGCCTCTGATTGCCCGCCTCTGATTCCCCATCTCTGATTCACCGCCTTTGATTCGCCACCTCTGATTTACCATATCTGATTCCCCACCTCTGTTTCCCCGCCTCTGATTCCCCGCCTCTGATTCTCCATATCTCATTCTCCGCCTCTGAATCCCCATCTCTGATTCCCGGACACTGATTCCCCACCTCTGATTCCCGGCCTCTTATTCCCAGCATCTGATTTCCGGCCTCTGATTCCCGGCCTCTGATTCCCCGCTTCTGATTCTGATTCCCTGCCTCTGATTCCCCATCTCTGATTCCGCACATCTGATTCCCTGCCTCTGATTCCCCACCTCTGATTCCCCATATCTGATTCCCCACCTCTGTTTCCCCGCCTCTGATTCCCCGCCTCTGTTTCCCCATATCTAATTCCGAACCTCTGATGCCCCAACTCTAATTCCCTGCCTCTGATTCCCCGCGTTCTATTCCCTGCCTCTGATTCCCCGCCTGTGATTCCCCATCTCTGATTCACCACCTCTGATTCCCCACCTCTGATTCCCCATATCTGATTCCCCGCCTCTGTTTCCCAACCTCTGATTCCACACCTCTGATTCCCCATATCTGATTCCCCGCCTCTGTTTCCCCGCCTCTGATTCCCGGCCCCTGTTTCCCCATATCTGATTCCCCGCCACTTATTCCCCAACTCAGATTCCCCGCCTCTGATTCCCCAGCTCTGATTCCCCGCCTCTGATTCCCTGTGTTTGATTCCCTGCCTCTGATTCCCCGCCTCTGATTCCCCATCTCTGATTCACTGCCTTTGATTCGCCACCTCTGATTCCCCATATCTGATTCCCCACCACTGTTTCCACGCCTCAAATTCCCCGCCTCTGATTCTCCATATCTCATTCCCCGCCTTTGAATCCCCATCTCTGATTCCTGGACTCTGATTCCCCACCTCTGATTCCCGGCCTCTTATTCCCAGCATCTGATTCCTGGCCTCTGATTCCCCATATCTGATTCCCCGCTTCTGATTCTGATTCCCTGCCTCTGATTCCCCATCTCTGATTCCGCACATCTGATTCCCTGCCTCTGATTCCCCACCTCTGATTCCCCATATCTGATTCCCCGCCTCTGTTTCCCCACCTCTGATTCCCCGCCTCTGTTTCCCCATATCTAATTCCCAACCTCTGATGCCCCAACTCTGATTCCCTGCCTCTGATTCCCCGCGTTCTATTCCCTGCCTCTGATTCCCCGCCTGTGATTCCCCATCTCTGATTCACCACCTCTGATTCCCCACCTCTGATTCCCCATATCTAATTCCTCGCCTCTGTTTTCCCGCCTCTGATTCCCCGCCTCTGTTTCCCCATATCTGATTCCCCGCCTCTGAATCCCCAACTCTGATTCCCTGCCTCTGATTCCCCAGCTCTGATTCCCCACCTTTGATTCCCCCCGTCTGATTCCCAGCCTCTGAATCCCCGTGTCTGATTTCCTGCCTCTGATTCACCGCCTCTGATTCCCCATCTCTGACTCACCGCCTCTGATTCCCCACCTCTGATTCCCCATCTCTGATTCCGCACATCTGATTCCCTGCCTCTGATTCCCCGACTCTGATTCCCCAGCTCTGATACCCCGCCTCTGATTCCCCAACTCTGATTCCCCGCCTCTGATTCCCCAGCTCTGATTCACCGCCTTTGATTCGCCACCTCTGATTCCCCATATCTGATTCCCCGCCTCTGTTTCCCCGCCTCTGATTCCCCGCCTCTGATTCCCCATATCTCATTCCCCGACTCTGAATCCCCATCTCTGATTCCCGGACTCTGATTCCCCACCTCTGATTCCCGGCCTCTTATTCCCGTCATCTGATTCCGGCCTCTGATTCCCGGCCTCTGATTCCCTGCTTCTGATTCTGATTCCCTGCCTCTGATTCCCCATCTCTGATTGCGCACATCTGATTCCCTGCCTCTGATTCCCCACCTCTGATTCCCCATATCTGATTTCCCGCCTCTGTTTCCCCGCCTCTGATTCCCCGCCTCTGTTTCCCAATATCTAAGACCCGCCTCTGATTCCCCAACTCTGATTCCCCGCCTCTGATTCCCCGCATCTGATTCCCTGCATCTGATTCCAAGCCTCTGATTCCCTGCATCTGATTCCCAACCTCTGATTCCCCACCTCTGATTCCCCATTTCTGATTCCCCGCATCTGATTCCCTGCATCTGATTCCAAGCCTCTGATTCCCTGCCTTTGATTCCCAACCTCTGATTCCCCACCTCTGATTCCCCATATCTGATTCCCCGCCTCTGTTTCCCCGCCTCTGATTCCCCGCCTCTGTTTCCCCATATCTAATTCCCAACCTCTGATGCCCCAACTCTGATTCCCTGCCTCTGATTCCCCGCGTTCTATTCCCTGCCTCTGATTCCACGCCTGTGATTCCCCATCTCTGATTCACCACCTCTGATTCCCCACCTCTGATTCCCCATATCTAATTCCCCGCCTCTGAATCCCCAACTCTGATTCCCTGCCTCTGATTCCCTGCTTCTGATTCTGATTCCCCACCTCTGATTCCCCATCTCTGATTCCGCACATCTAATTCCCTGCCTCTGATTCCCCATCTCTGATTCCCCATATCTGATTCCCCGCCTTCTGTTCCCCGCCTCTGATTCCCCGCCTCTGTTTCCCCATATCTAAGTCCCCTACTCTGATTCCCCAACTTTGATTCCCCACCTCTGATTCCCCAGCTCTGAATCCCCGCCTCTGATTCCCCGCATCTGATTCCATGCATATGATTCCCAGCCTCTGATTCCCTGCCTCTGATTCCCAACCTCTGATTCCCCACCTCTGATTCCCCATATCTGATTCCCCGCCTCTGTTTCCCCGCCTCTGATTCCCCGCCTCTGTTTCCCCATATCTGATTCCCGGCCTCTGATTCCCCGCCTCTGATTCGCCGCCTCTGATTCCCTGCCTCTGATTCCCCATCTCCGATTCCGCACATCTGATTCCCTGCCTCTGATTCCCCGCCTCTGATTCCCCACCTCTGATTCCCTGCCTCTGATTCCCAACATCTGATTCCCCACCTCTTATTCCCCATATCTGATTCCCCGCCTGTTTCCCCGCCTCTGACTCCCCTCCTCTGATTCCCCAACTCTAATTCCCCGCCTCTGATTCCCCAGCTCTGATTCCCCGTGTTTGATTCCCTGCCTCTGATTCCCTGCCCTGATTCCCCATCTCTGTTTCACCGCCTTTGATTCGCCACCTCTGATTCCCCATATCTGATTCCCCTCCTCTGTTTCCCCGCCTCTGATTCCCTGCCTCTGATTCCCAACCTCTGATTCCACACCTCTGATTCCCCATCTCAGATTCCTCGCCTCTGTTTCCCCGCCTCTGATTCCCCGCCCCTCTTTCCCCATATCTGATTCCCCGCCTCTGATTCCCCAACTCTGATTCCCCGCCTCTGATTCCCCAGCTCTGATTCCCCGCCTCTGATTCCCCGTGTTTGATTCCCTGCCTCTGATTGCCCGCCTCTGATTCCCCATCTCTGATTCACCGCCTTTGATTCGCCACCTCTGATTTACCATATCTGATTCCCCACCTCTGTTTCCCCGCCTCTGATTCCCCGCCTCTGATTCTCCATATCTCATTCTCCGCCTCTGAATCCCCATCTCTGATTCCCGGACACTGATTCCCCACCTCTGATTCCCGGCCTCTTATTCCCAGCATCTGATTCCCGGCCTCTGATTTCCGGCCTCTGATTCCCCGCTTCTGATTCTGATTCCCTGCCTCTGATTCCCCATCTCTGATTCCGCACATCTGATTCCCTGCCTCTGATTCCCCACCTCTGATTCCCCATATCTGATTCCCCGCCTCTGTTTCCCCGCATCTGATTCCCCGCCTCTGTTTCCCCATATCTAATTCCGAACCTCTGATGCCCCAACTCTAATTCCCTGCCTCTGATTCCCCGCGTTCTATTCCCTGCCTCTGATTCCCCGCCTGTGATTCCCCATCTCTGATTCACCACCTCTGATTCCCCACCTCTGATTCCCCATATCTGATTCCCCGCCTCTGTTTCCCAACCTCTGATTCCACACCTCTGATTCCCCATATCTGATTCCCCGCCTCTGTTTCCCCGCCTCTGATTTCCGGCCCCTGTTTCCCCATATCTGATTCCCCGCCACTTATTCCCCAACTCAGATTCCCCGCCTCTGATTCCCCAGCTCTGATTCCCCGCCTCTGATTCCCTGTGTTTGATTCCCTGCCTCTGATTCCCCGCCTCTGATTCCCCATCTCTGATTCACTGCCTTTGATTCGCCACCTCTGATTCCCCATATCTGATTCCCCACCACTGTTTCCACGCCTCAAATTCCCCGCCTCTGATTCTCCATATCTCATTCCCCGCCTTTGAATCCCCATCTCTGATTCCCGGACTCTGATTCCCCACCTCTGATTCCCGGCCTCTTATTCCCAGCATCTGATTCCTGGCCTCTGATTCCCCATATCTGATTCCCCGCTTCTGATTCTGATTCCCTGCCTCTGATTCCCCATCTCTGATTCCGCACATCTGATTCCCTGCCTCTGATTCCCCACCTCTGATTCCCCATATCTGATTCCCCGCCTCTGTTTCCCCACCTCTGATTCCCCGCCTCTGTTTCCCCATATCTAATTCCCAACCTCTGATGCCCCAACTCTGATTCCCTGCCTCTGATTCCCCGCGTTCTATTCCCTGCCTCTGATTCCCCGCCTGTGATTCCCCATCTCTGATTCACCACCTCTGATTCCCCACCTCTGATTCCCCATATCTAATTCCTCGCCTCTGTTTTCCCGCCTCTGATTCCCCGCCTCTGTTTCCCCATATCTGATTCCCCGCCTCTGAATCCCCAACTCTGATTCCCTGCCTCTGATTCCCCAGCTCTGATTCCCCACCTTTGATTCCCCCCGTCTGATTCCCAGCCTCTGAATCCCCGTGTCTGATTTCCTGCCTCTGATTCACCGCCTCTGATTCCCCATCTCTGACTCACCGCCTCTGATTCCCCACCTCTGATTCCCCATCTCTGATTCCGCACATCTGATTCCCTGCCTCTGATTCCCCGACTCTGATTCCCCAGCTCTGATTCCCCAACTTTGATTCCCCACCTCTGATTCCCCAGCTCTGAATCCCCGCCTCTGATTCCCCGCATCTGATTCCATGCATATGATTCCCAGCCTCTGATTCCCTGCCTCTGATTCCCAACCTCTGATTCCCCACCTCTGATTCCCCATATCTGATTCCCCGCCTCTGTTTCCCTGCCTCTGATTCCCCGCCTCTGTTTCCCCATATCTGATTCCCGGCCTCTGATTCCCCGCCTCTGATTCGCCGCCTCTGATTCCCTGCCTCTGATTCCCCATCTCCGATTCCGCACATCTGATTCCCTGCCTCTGATTCCCCGCCTCTGATTCCCCACCTCTGATTCCCTGCCTCTGATTCCCAACATCTGATTCCCCACCTCTTATTCCCCATATCTGATTCCCCGCCTGTTTCCCCGCCTCTGACTCCCCTCCTCTGATTCCCCAACTCTAATTCCCCGCCTCTGATTCCCCAGCTCTGATTCCCCGTGTTTGATTCCCTGCCTCTGATTCCCTGCCCTGATTCCCCATCTCTGTTTCACCGCCTTTGATTCGCCACCTCTGATTCCCCATATCTGATTCCCCTCCTCTGTTTCCCCGCCTCTGATTCCCTGCCTCTGATTCCCAACCTCTGATTCCACACCTCTGATTCCCCATCTCAGATTCCTCGCCTCTGTTTCCCCGCCTCTGATTCCCCGCCCCTCTTTCCCCATATCTGATTCCCCGCCTCTGATTCCCCAACTCTGATTCCCCGCCTCTGATTCCCCAGCTCTGATTCCCCGCCTCTGATTCCCCGTGTTTGATTCCCTGCCTCTGATTGCCCGCCTCTGATTCCCCATCTCTGATTCACCGCCTTTGATTCGCCACCTCTGATTTACCATATCTGATTCCCCACCTCTGTTTCCCCGCCTCTGATTCCCCGCCTCTGATTCTCCATATCTCATTCTCCGCCTCTGAATCCCCATCTCTGATTCCCGGACACTGATTCCCCACCTCTGATTCCCGGCCTCTTATTCCCAGCATCTGATTCCCGGCCTCTGATTTCCGGCCTCTGATTCCCCGCTTCTGATTCTGATTCCCTGCCTCTGATTCCCCATCTCTGATTCCGCACATCTGATTCCCTGCCTCTGATTCCCCACCTCTGATTCCCCATATCTGATTCCCCGCCTCTGTTTCCCCGCCTCTGATTCCCCGCCTCTGTTTCCCCATATCTAATTCCGAACCTCTGATGCCCCAACTCTAATTCCCTGCCTCTGATTCCCCGCGTTCTATTCCCTGCCTCTGATTCCCCGCCTGTGATTCCCCATCTCTGATTCACCACCTCTGATTCCCCACCTCTGATTCCCCATATCTGATTCCCCGCCTCTGTTTCCCAACCTCTGATTCCACACCTCTGATTCCCCATATCTGATTCCCCGCCTCTGTTTCCCCGCCTCTGATTCCCGGCCCCTGTTTCCCCATATCTGATTCCCCGCCACTTATTCCCCAACTCAGATTCCCCGCCTCTGATTCCCCAGCTCTGATTCCCCGCCTCTGATTCCCTGTGTTTGATTCCCTGCCTCTGATTCCCCGCCTCTGATTCCCCATCTCTGATTCACTGCCTTTGATTCGCCACCTCTGATTCCCCATATCTGATTCCCCACCACTGTTTCCACGCCTCAAATTCCCCGCCTCTGATTCTCCATATCTCATTCCCCGCCTTTGAATCCCCATCTCTGATTCCCGGACTCCGATTCCCCACCTCTGATTCCCGGCCTCTTATTCCCAGCATCTGATTCCTGGCCTCTGATTCCCCATATCTGATTCCCCGCTTCTGATTCTGATTCCCTGCCTCTGATTCCCCATCTCTGATTCCGCACATCTGATTCCCTGCCTCTGATTCCCCACCTCTGATTCCCCATATCTGATTCCCCGCCTCTGTTTCCCCACCTCTGATTCCCCGCCTCTGTTTCCCCATATCTAATTCCCAACCTCTGATGCCCCAACTCTGATTCCCTGCCTCTGATTCCCCGCGTTCTATTCCCTGCCTCTGATTCCCCGCCTGTGATTCCCCATCTCTGATTCACCACCTCTGATTCCCCACCTCTGATTCCCCATATCTAATTCCTCGCCTCTGTTTTCCCGCCTCTGATTCCCCGCCTCTGTTTCCCCATATCTGATTCCCCGCCTCTGAATCCCCAACTCTGATTCCCTGCCTCTGATTCCCCAGCTCTGATTCCCCACCTTTGATTCCCCCCGTCTGATTCCCAGCCTCTGAATCCCCGTGTCTGATTTCCTGCCTCTGATTCACCGCCTCTGATTCCCCATCTCTGACTCACCGCCTCTGATTCCCCACCTCTGATTCCCCATCTCTGATTCCGCACATCTGATTCCCTGCCTCTGATTCCCCGACTCTGATTCCCCAGCTCTGATTCCCCGCCTCTGATTCCCCAACTCTGATTCCCCGCCTCTGATTCCCCAGCTCTGATTCACCGCCTTTGATTCGCCACCTCTGATTCCCCATATCTGATTCCCCGCCTCTGTTTCCCCGCCTCTGATTCCCCGCCTCTGATTCCCCATATCTCATTCCCCGACTCTGAATCCCCATCTCTGATTCCCGGACTCTGATTCCCCACCTCTGATTCCCGGCCTCTTATTCCCGTCATCTGATTCCGGCCTCTGATTCCCGGCCTCTGATTCCCTGCTTCTGATTCTGATTCCCTGCCTCTGATTCCCCATCTCTGATTGCGCACATCTGATTCCCTGCCTCTGATTCCCCACCTCTGATTCCCCATATCTGATTTCCCGCCTCTGTTTCCCCGCCTCTGATTCCCCGCCTCTGTTTCCCAATATCTAAGACCCGCCTCTGATTCCCCAACTCTGATTCCCCACCTCTGATTCTCCAGCTATGATTCCCCGCCTCTGATTCCCCGCATCTGATTCCCTGCATCTGATTCCAAGCCTCTGATTCCCTGCATCTGATTCCCAACCTCTGATTCCCCACCTCTGATTCCCCATTTCTGATTCCCCGCATCTGATTCCCTGCATGTGATTCCAAGCCTCTGATTCCCTGCCTCTGATTCCCAACCTCTGATTCCCCACCTCTGATTCCCCATATCTGATTCCCCGCCTCTGTTTCCCCGCCTCTGATTCCCCGCCTCTGTTTCCCCATATCTAATTCCCAACCTCTGATGCCCCAACTCTGATTCCCTGCCTCTGATTCCCCGCGTTCTATTCCCTGCCTCTGATTCCACGCCTGTGATTCCCCATCTCTGATTCACCACCTCTGATTCCCCACCTCTGATTCCCCATATCTAATTCCCCGCCTCTGAATCCCCAACTCTGATTCCCTGCCTCTGATTCCCTGCTTCTGATTCTGATTCCCCACCTCTGATTCCCCATCTCTGATTCCGCACATCTAATTCCCTGCCTCTGATTCCCCATCTCTGATTCCCCATATCTGATTCCCCGCCTTCTGTTCCCCGCCTCTGATTCCCCGCCTCTGTTTCCCCATATCTAAGTCCCCGACTCTGATTCCCCAACTTTGATTCCCCACCTCTGATTCCCCAGCTCTGATTCCCCGCCTCTGATTCCCCGCATCTGATTCCATGCATATGATTCCCAGCCTCTGATTCCCTGCCTCTGATTCCCAACCTCTGATTCCCCACCTCTGATTCCCCATATCTGATTCCCCGCCTCTGTTTCCCCGCCTCTGATTCCCCTCCTCTGTTTCCCCATATCTGATCCCCGCCTCTATTTGCCCGCCTCTGTTTCCCCGCCTCTTTTTCCCCATATCTGATTCCCCGCCTCTGAATCCCCAACTCTGATTCCCTGCCTCTAATTTCCCAGCTCTGATTCCCCGCCTCTGATTCCCCGTGTCTGATTTCCTGCCTCTGATTCCCCGCCTCTGATTACCCATGTCTGATTCACCGCCTCGGATTCCCCACCTCTGATTCCCCATCTCTGATTCGGCACATCCGATTCCCTGCCTCTGATTCCCCGCCTCTGATTCACTGACTCTGATTCCCCAGCTCTGATTCCCCGCCTCTGATTCCCCGCGTCTTATTCCCTGCTTCTGATTCTGATTCCCTGCCTCTGATTCCCCATCTCTGATTCCGCACATCTGATTCCCTGCCTCTGATTCCCCACCTCTGATTCCCCATATCTGATTCCCCGCCTCTGTTTCCCCTTCTCTGATTCCCCGCCTCTGTTTCCCCATATCTAAGTCCCCGCCTCTGATTCCCCAACTCTGATTCCCCACCTCTGATTCCCCAGCTCTGATTCCCCGCCTCTGATTCCCCGCATCTGATTCCCTGCATCTGATACCCAGCCTCTGATTCCGTGCCTGTGATTCCCAAACTCTGATTCCCCACCTCTGATTCCCCATATCTGATTCCCCGCCTCTGTTTCCCCGCCTCTGATTCCCCGCCTCTGTTTCCCCATATCTGATTCCCCGCCTCTATTTGCCCACCTATGATTCCCCACCTCAGTTTCCCCATATCTGATTCCCCGCCTCTGAATCCCCAACTCTGATTCCCTGCATCTAATTCCCCAGCTCTGATTCCCCGCCTCTGATTCCCCGTGTCTGATTTCCTGCCTCTGATTCCCCGCCTCTGTTTACCCATGTCTGATTCACCGCCTCTGATTCCCCACCTCTGATTCCCCATCTCTGATTCCGCACATCCCATTCCCTGCCTCTGATTCCCCGCCTCTGATTCCCCGCCTCAGATTCCCCGTGTCTGATTTCCTGCCTCTGATTCCCCGCCTCTGATTACCCATGTCTGATTCACCGCCTCTGATTCCCCACCTCTGATTCCCCATCTCTGATTCCGCACATCCGATTCCCTGCTTCTGATTCCCCGACTCTGATTCACAGCCTCTGATTCCCCAGCTCTGATTCCCCGCCTCAGATTCCCCGCGTCTTATTCCCTGCTTCTGATTCTGATTCCCTGCCTCTGATTCCCCATCTCTGATTCCACACATCTGATTCCCTGCCTCTGATTCCCCACCTCTGATTCCCCATATCTGATTCCCCGCCTCTGTTTCCCCGCCTCTGATTCCCCGCCTCTGTTTCCCCATATCTAAGTCCCCGCCTCTGATTCCGCAACTCTGATTCCACACCTCTGATTCCCCAGCTCTGAATACCCACCTCTGATTCCCCATATCTGATTCCCCGCCTCTGTTTCCCCGCCTCTGATTCCCCGCCACTGTTTCCCCATATCTGATTCCCCGCCTCTGAATCCCCAACTCTGATTCCCTGCATCTAATTCCCCAGCTCTGATTCCCCGCCTCTGATTCCCCGTGTCAGATTTCCTGCCTCTGATTCCCCGCCTCTGATTACCCATGTCTGATTCACCGCCTCTGATTCCCCACCTCTGATTCCCCATCTCTGATTCCGCACATCAGATTCCCTGCCTCTGATTCCCCGCCTCTGATTCACCGCCTCTGATTCACCGCCTCTGATTCCCGGCCTCTGATTTCCCGCCTCTGATTCCCTGCCACTGATACCCCGCCCCTGATTCCCCACCTCTGATTCCCCATATCTGATTCCCCGCCTCTGTTTCCCCGCCTCTGAATCCCCGCCTCTGATTTCCCATATCTGATTCCCCGCCTCTGATTCCCCAACTCTGATTCCCCGCCTCTGATTCCCCAGCTCTGAATCCCCGCCTCTGATTCCCCGCGTCTGATTACCGGCCTCTGATTCCCCACCTCTGATTCCCCATATCTGATTCCCCGCCTCTGTTTCCCCGCCTCTGATTCCCCACCTCTGATTAACAATATCTGATTCCCCGCCTCTGATTCCCCACCTCTGATTCCCCGCCTCTGATTCGCCAGCTATGATTCCCCACCTCTGATTCCCCGCATCTGATTCCCTGCCTCTGATTCCCCGCCTCTGATTCCACATCTCTGATTCACCACCTCTGATTCCCAGCGTCTGATTCCCCGCCTCTGATTCCCCATCTCTGATTCCCCATCTCTGATTCCCCATCTCTGATTCCCCAATTCTGATTCCCCGCCTCTGATTCCCCAGCTCTGAATCCTCGCCTCTGATTCCCTGCCTCTGATTCCCAACATCTGATTCCCCACCTCTGAATTCCCATATTGATTCCCTGCCTCTGATTCCCCGCCTCTGATTCCCCCACTCTGATTACCCGCCTCTGATTCCCCAGCTCTGATTCCCCGCCTCTTATTCCCCGTGTTTGATTCCCTGCCTCTGATTCCCGGCCTCTGATTCCCCATCTCTGATTCACCGCCTTTCATTCGCCACCTCTGATTCCCCATATCTGATTCCCCGCCTCTGTTTCCCCGCCTCTGATTCCCCGCCTCTGATTCCCCATATCTCATTCCCCGCCTCTGAATCCCCATCTCTGATTCCCGGACTCTGATTCCCCACCTCTGATTCCCGGACTCTTATTCCCGGCATCTGATTCCGGCCTCTGATTCCTGGCCTCTGATTCCCTGCTTCTGATTCTGATTCCCTGCCTCTGATTCCCCATCTCTGATTGCGCACATCTGATTCCCTGCCTCTGATTCCCCACCTCTGATTCCCCATATCTGATTTCCCGCCTCTGTTTCCCCGCCTCTGATTCCCCGCCTCTGTTTCCCAATATCTAAGTCCCCGCCTCTGATTCCCCAACTCTGATTCCCCACCTCTGATTCTCCAGCTCTGATTCCCCGCCTCTGATTCCCCGCATCTGATTCCCTGCATCTGATTCCAAGCCTCTGATTCCCTGCATCTGATTCCCAACCTCTGATTCCCCACCTCTGATTCCCCATATCTGATTCCCCGCCTCTGTTTCCCCGCCTCTGATTCCCCGCCTCTGTTTCCCCATATCTGATTCCCGGCCTCTGATTCCCCGCCTCTGATTCCCCGCCTCTGATTCCCTGCCTCTGATTCCCCATCTCCGATTCCGCACATCTGATTCCCTGCCTCTGATTCCCCGCCTCTGATTCCGCGCCTCTGATTCCCTGCCTCTGATTCCCAACATCTGATTCCCCACCTCTGATTCCCAATATCTGATTCCCCGCCTCTGTTTCCCCGCCTCTGATTCCCCTCCTCTGATTCCCCAACTCTAATTCCCCGCCTCTGATTCCCCAGCTCTGATTCCCCGTGTTTGATTCCCTGCCTCTGATTCCCTGCCCTGATTCCCCATCTCTGTTTCACCGCCTTTGATTCGCCACCTCTGATTCCCCTTATCTGATTCCCCGCCTCTGTTTCCCCGCCTCTGATTCCCTGCCTCTGATTCCCAACCTCTGATTCCACACCTCTGATTCCCCATATCTGATTCCCCGCCTGTGTTTCCCCACCTCTGATTCCCCGCCCCTGTTTCCCCATATCTGATTCCCCGCCTCTGATTCCCCAACGCTGATTCCCAGCCTCTGATTCCCCAGCTCTGATTCCCCGCCTCTGATTCCCCGTGTTTGATTCCCTGCCTCTGATTGCCCGCCTCTGATTCCCCATCTCTGATTCACCGCCTTTGATTCGCCACCTCTGATTCCCCATATCTCATTCCCTGTCTCTGTTTCCCCGCCTCTGATTCCCCGCCTCTGATTCCCTGCATCTGATTCCAAGCCTCTGATTCCCTGCCTCTGATTCCCAACCTCTGATTCCCCACCTCTGATTTCCCATATCTGATTCCCCGCCTCTGTTTCCCCGCCTCTGATTCCCCGCCTCTGTTTCCCCATATCTGATTCCCGGCCTCTGATTCCCCGCCTCTGATTACCCGCCTCTGATTCCCTGCCTCTGATTCCCCGCCTCTGATTCCCCACCTCTGATTCCCTGCCTCTGATTCCCAACATCTGATTCCCCACCTCTTATTCCCCATATCTGATTCCCCGCCTGTTTCCCCGCCTCTGACTCCCCTCCTCTGATTCCCCAACTCTAATTCCCCGCCTCTGATTCCCCAGCTCTGATTCCCCGTGTTTGATTCCCTGCCTCTGATTCCCTGCCCTGATTCCCCATCTCTGTTTCACCGCCTTTGATTCGCCACCTCTGATTCCCCATATCTGATTCCCCTCCTCTGTTTCCCCGCCTCTGATTCCCTGCCTCTGATTCCCAACCTCTGATTCCACACCTCTGATTCCCCATCTCTGATTCCTCGCCTCTGTTTCCCCGCCTCTGATTCCCCGCCCCTCTTTCCCCATATCTGATTCCCCGCCTCTGATTCCCCACCTCTGATTCCCGGCCTCTTATTCCCAGCATCTGATTCCCGGCCTCTGATTCCCGGCCTCTGATTCCCCGCTTCTGATTCTGATTCCCTGCCTCTGATTCCCCATCTCTGATTCCGCACATCTGATTCCCTGCCTCTGATTCCCCACCTCTGATTCCCCATATCTGATTCCCCGCCTCTGTTTCCCCGCCTCTGATTCCCCGCCTCTGTTTCCCCATATCTAATTCCGAACCTCTGATGCCCCAACTCTAATTCCCTGCCTCTGATTCCCCGCGTTCTATTCCCTGCCTCTGATTCCCCGCCTGTGATTCCCCATCTCTGATTCACCACCTCTGATTCCCCACCTCTGATTCCCCATATCTGATTCCCCGCCTCTGTTTCCCAACCTCTGATTCCACACCTCTGATTCCCCATATCTGATTCCCCGCCTCTGTTTCCCCGCCTCCGATTCCCGGCCCCTGTTTCCCCATATCTGATTCCCCGCCACTTATTCCCCAACTCAGATTCCCCGCCTCTGATTCCCCAGCTCTGATTCCCCGCCTCTGATTCCCTGTGTTTGATTCCCTGCCTCTGATTCCCCGCCTCTGATTCCACATCTCTGATTCACTGCCTTTGATTCGCCACCTCTGATTCCCCATATCTGATTCCCCACCACTGTTTCCACGCCTCAAATTCCCCGCCTCTGATTCTCCATATCTCATTCCCCGCCTTTGAATCCCCATCTCTGATTCCCGGACTCTGATTCCCCACCTCTGATTCCCGGCCTCTTATTCCCAGCATCTGATTCCTGGCCTCTGATTCCCCATATCTGATTCCCCGCTTCTGATTCTGATTCCCTGCCTCTGATTCCCCATCTCTGATTCCGCACATCTGATTCCCTGCCTCTGATTCCCCACCTCTGATTCCCCATATCTGATTCCCCGCCTCTGTTTCCCCACCTCTGATTCCCCGCCTCTGTTTCCCCATATCTAATTCCCAACCTCTGATGCCCCAACTCTGATTCCCTGCCTCTGATTCCCCGCGTTCTATTCCCTGCCTCTGATTCCCCGCCTGTGATTCCCCATCTCTGATTCACCACCTCTGATTCCCCACCTCTGATTCCCCAAATCTAATTCCTCGCCTCTGTTTTCCCGCCTCTGATTCCCCGCCTCTGTTTCCCCATATCTGATTCCCCGCCTCTGAATCCCCAACTCTGATTCCCTGCCTCTGATTCCCCAGCTCTGATTCCCCACCTTTGATTCCCCCCGTCTGATTCCCAGCCTCTGAATCCCCGTGTCTGATTTCCTGCCTCTGATTCACCGCCTCTGATTCCCCATCTCTGACTCACCGCCTCTGATTCCCCACCTCTGATTCCCCATCTCTGATTCCGCACATCTGATTCCCTGCCTCTGATTCCCCGACTCTGATTCCCCAGCTCTGATTCCCCGCCTCTGATACCCCAACTCTGATTCCCCGCCTCTGATTCCCCAGCTCTGATTCACCGCCTTTGATTCGCCACCTCTGATTCCCCATATCTGATTCCCCGCCTCTGTTTCCCCGCCTCTGATTCCCCGCCTCTGATTCCCCATATCTCATTCCCCGACTCTGAATCCCCATCTCTGATTCCCGGACTCTGATTCCCCACCTCTGATTCCCGGCCTCTTATTCCCGTCATCTGATTCCGGCCTCTGATTCCCGGCCTCTGATTCCCTGCTTCTGATTCTGATTCCCTGCCTCTGATTCCCCATCTCTGATTGCGCACATCTGATTCCCTGCCTCTGATTCCCCACCTCTGATTCCCCATATCTGATTTCCCGCCTCTGTTTCCCCGCCTCTGATTCCCCGCCTCTGTTTCCCAATATCTAAGACCGGCCTCTGATTCCCCAACTCTGATTCCCCACCTCTGATTCTCCAGCTATGATTCCCCGCCTCTGATTCCCCGCATCTGATTCCCTGCATCTGATTCCAAGCCTCTGATTCCCTGCATCTGATTCCCAACCTCTGATTCCCCACCTCTGATTCCCCATTTCTGATTCCCCGCATCGGATTCCCTGCATCTGATTCCAAGCCTCTGATTCCCTGCCTCTGATTCCCAACCTCTGATTCCCCACCTCTGATTCCCCATATCTGATTCCCCGCCTCTGTTTCCCCGCCTCTGATTCCCCGCCTCTGTTTCCCCATATCTAATTCCCAACCTCTGATGCCCCAACTCTGATTCCCTGCCTCTGATTCCCCGCGTTCTATTCCCTGCCTCTGATTCCACGCCTGTGATTCCCCATCTCTGATTCACCACCTCTGATTCCCCACCTCTGATTCCCCATATCTAATTCCCCGCCTCTGAATCCCCAACTCTGATTCCCTGCCTCTGATTCCCTGCTTCTGATTCTGATTCCCCACCTCTGATTCCCCATCTCTGATTCCGCACATCTAATTCCCTGCCTCTGATTCCCCATCTCTGATTCCCCATATCTGATTCCCCGCCTTCTGTTCCCCGCCTCTGATTCCCCGCCTCTGTTTCCCCATATCTAAGTCCCCGACTCTGATTCCCCAACTTTGATTCCCCACCTCTGATTCCCCAGCTCTGATTCCCCGCCTCTGATTCCCCGCATCTGATTCCATGCATATGATTCCCAGCCTCTGATTCCCTGCCTCTGATTCCCAACCTCTGATTCCCCACCTCTGATTCCCCATATCTGATTCCCCGCCTCTGTTTCCCCGCCTCTGATTCCCAGCCTCTGTTTCCCCATATCTGATTCCCGGCCTCTGATTCCCCGCCTCTGATTCCCCGCCTCTGATTCCCTGCCTCTGATTCCCCATCTCCGATTCCGCACATCTGATTCCCTGCCTCTGATTCCCCGCCTCTGATTCCCCACCTCTGATTCCCTGCCTCTGATTCCCAACATCTGATTCCCCACCTCTTTTTCCCCATATCTGATTCCCCGCCTGTTTCCCCGCCTCTGACTCCCCTCCTCTGATTCCCCAACTCTAATTCCCCGCCTCTGATTCCCCAGCTCTGATTCCCCGTGTTTGATTCCCTGCCTCTGATTCCCTGCCCTGATTCCCCATCTCTGTTTCACCGCCTTTGATTCGCCACCTCTGATTCCCCATATCTGATTCCCCTCCTCTGTTTCCCCGCCTCTGATTCCCTGCCTCTGATTCCCAACCTCTGATTCCACACCTCTGATTCCCCATCTCAGATTCCTCGCCTCTGTTTCCCCGCCTCTGATTCCATGCCCCTCTTTCCCCATATCTGATTCCCCGCCTCTGATTCCCCAACTCTGATTCCCCGCCTCTGATTCCCCAGCTCTGATTCCCCGCCTCTGATTCCCCGTGTTTGATTCCCTGCCTCTGATTGCCCGCCTCTGATTCCCCATCTCTGATTCACCGCCTTTGATTCGCCACCTCTGATTTACCATATCTGATTCCCCACCTCTGTTTCCCCGCCTCTGATTCCCCGCCTCTGATTCTCCATATCTCATTCTCCGCCTCTGAATCCCCATCTCTGATTCCCGGACACTGATTCCCCACCTCTGATTCCCGGCCTCTTATTCCCAGCATCTGATTCCCGGCCTCTGATTCCCGGCCTCTGATTCCCCGCTTCTGATTCTGATTCCCTGCCTCTGATTCCCCATCTCTGATTCCGCACATCTGATTCCCTGCCTCTGATTCCCCACCTCTGATTCCCCATATCTGATTCCCCGCCTCTGTTTCCCCGCCTCTGATTCCCCGCCTCTGTTTCCCCATATCTAATTCCGAACCTCTGATGCCCCAACTCTAATTCCCTGCCTCTGATTCCCCGCGTTCTATTCCCTGCCTCTGATTCCCCGCCTGTGATTCCCCATCTCTGATTCACCACCTCTGATTCCCCACCTCTGATTCCCCATATCTGATTCCCCGCCTCTGTTTCCCAACCTCTGATTCCACACCTCTGATTCCCCATATCTGATTCCCCGCCTCTGTTTCCCCGCCTCTGATTCCCGGCCCCTGTTTCCCCATATCTGATTCCCCGCCACTTATTCCCCAAGTCAGATTCCCCGCCTCTGATTCCCCAGCTCTGATTCCCCGCCTCTGATTCCCCGTGTTTGATTCCCTGCCTCTGATTGCCCGCCTCTGATTCCCCATCTCTGATTCACCGCCTTTGATTCGCCACCTCTGATTCCCCATATCTGATTCCCCACCACTGTTTCCACGCCTCAAATTCCCCGCCTCTGATTCTCCATATCTCATTCCCCGCCTTTGAATCCCCATCTCTGATTCCCGGACTCTGATTCCCCACCTCTGATTCCCGGCCTCTTATTCCCAGCATCTGATTCCTGGCCTCTGATTCCCCATATCTGATTCCTCGCTTCTGATTCTGATTCCCTGCCTCTGATTCCCCATCTCTGATTCCGCACATCTGATTCCCTGCCTCTGATTCCCCACCTCTGATTCCCCATATCTGATTCCCCGCCTCTGTTTCCCCACCTCTGATTCCCCGCCTCTGTTTCCCCATATCTAATTCCCAACCTCTGATGCCCCAACTCTGATTCCCTGCCTCTGATTCCCCGCGTTCTATTCCCTGCCTCTGATTCCCCGCCTGTGATTCCCCATCTCTGATTCACCACCTCTGATTCCCCACCTCTGATTCCCCATATCTAATTCCTCGCCTCTGTTTTCCCGCCTCTGATTCCCCGCCTCTGTTTCCCCATATCTGATTCCCCGCCTCTGAATCCCCAACTCTGATTCCCTGCCTCTGATTCCCCAGCTCTGATTCCCCACCTTTGATTCCCCCCGTCTGATTCCCAGCCTCTGAATCCCCGTGTCTGATTTCCTGCCTCTGATTCACCGCCTCTGATTCCCCATCTCTGACTCACCGCCTCTGATTCCCCACCTCTGATTCCCCATCTCTGATTCCGCACATCTGATTCCCTGCCTCTGATTCCCCGACTCTGATTCCCCAGCTCTGATTCCCCGCCTCTGATTCCCCAACTCTGATTCCCCGCCTCTGATTCCCCAGCTCTGATTCACCGCCTTTGATTCGCCACCTCTGATTCCCCATATCTGATTCCCCGCCTCTGTTTCCCCGCCTCTGATTCCCCGCCTCTGATTCCCCATATCTCATTCCCCGACTCTGAATCCCCATCTCTGATTCCCGGACTCTGATTCCCCACCTCTGATTCCCGGCCTCTTATTCCCGTCATCTGATTCCGGCCTCTGATTCCCGGCCTCTGATTCCCTGCTTCTGATTCTGATTCCCTGCCTCTGATTCCCCATCTCTGATTGCGCACATCTGATTCCCTGCCTCTGATTCCCCACCTCTGATTCCCCATATCTGATTTCCCGCCTCTGTTTCCCCACCTCTGATTCCCCGCCTCTGTTTCCCAATATCTAAGACCCGCCTCTGATTGCCCAACTCTGATTCCCCACCTCTGATTCTCCAGCTATGATTCCCCGCCTCTGATTCCCCGCATCTGATTCCCTGCATCTGATTCCAAGCCTCTGATTCCCTGCATCTGATTCCCAACCTCTGATTCCCCACCTCTGATTCCCCATTTCTGATTCCCCGCATCTGATTCCCTGCATCTGATTCCAAGCCTCTGATTCCCTGCCTCTGATTCCCAACCTCTGATTCCCCACCTCTGATTCCCCATATCTGATTCCCCGCCTCTGTTTCCCCGCCTCTGATTCCCCGCCTCTGTTTCCCCATATCTAATTCCCAACCTCTGATGCCCCAACTCTGATTCACTGCCTCTGATTCCCCGCGTTCTATTCCCTGCCTCTGATTCCACGCCTGTGATTCCCCATCTCTGATTCACCACCTCTGATTCCCCACCTCTGATTCCCCATATCTAATTCCCCGCCTCTGAATCCCCAACTCTGATTCCCTGCCTATGATTCCCTGCTTCTGATTCTGATTCCCCACCTCTGATTCCCCATCTCTGATTCCGCACATCTAATTCCCTGCCTCTGATTCCCCATCTCTGATTCCCCATATCTGATTCCCCGCCTTCTGTTCCCCGCCTCTGATTCCCCGCCTCTGTTTCCCCATATCTAAGTCCCCGACTCTGATTCCCCAACTTTGATTCCCCACCTCTGATTCCCCAGCTCTCATTCCCCGCCTCTGATTCCCCGCATCTGATTCCATGCATATGATTCCCAGCCTCTGATTCCCTGCCTCTGATTCCCAACCTCTGATTCCCCACCTCTGATTCCCCATATCTGATTCCCCGCCTCTGTTTCCCCGCCTCTGATTCCCCTCCTCTGTTTCCCCATATCTGATCCCCGCCTCTATTTGCCCGCCTCTGTTTCCCCGCCTCTTTTTCCCCATATCTGATTCCCCGCCTCTGAATCCCCAACTCTGATTCCCTGCCTCTAATTTCCCAGCTCTGATTCCCCGCCTCTGATTCCCCGTGTCTGATTTCCTGCCTCTGATTCCCCGCCTCTGATTACCCATGTCTGATTCACCGCCTCGGATTCCCCACCTCTGATTCCCCATCTCTGATTCGGCACATCCGATTCCCTGCCTCTGATTCCCCGCCTCTGATTCACTGACTCTGATTACCCAGCTCTGATTCCCCGCCTCTGATTCCCCGCGTCTTATTCCCTGCTTCTGATTCTGATTCCCTGCCTCTGATTCCCCATCTCTGATTCCGCACATCTGATTCCCTGCCTCTGATTCCCCACCTCTGATTCCCCATATCTGATTCCCCGCCTCTGTTTCCCCTTCTCTGATTCCCCGCCTCTGTTTCCCCATATCTAAGTCCCCGCCTCTGATTCCCCAACTCTGATTCCCCACCTCTGATTCCCCAGCTCTGATTCCCCGCCTCTGATTCCCCGCATCTGATTCCCTGCATCTGATACCCAGCCTCTGATTCCGTGCCTGTGATTCCCAAACTCTGATTCCCCACCTCTGATTCCCCATATCTGATTCCCCGCCTCTGTTTCCCCGCCTCTGATTCCCCGCCTCTGTTTCCCCATATCTGATTCCCCGCCTCTATTTGCCCACCTATGATTCCCCACCTCAGTTTCCCCATATCTGATTCCCCGCCTCTGAATCCCCAACTCTGATTCCCTGCATCTAATTCCCCAGCTCTGATTCCCCGCCTCTGATTCCCCGTGTCTGATTTCCTGCCTCTGATTCCCCGCCTCTGTTTACCCATGTCTGATTCACCGCCTCTGATTCCCCACCTCTGATTCCCCATCTCTGATTCCGCACATCCCATTCCCTGCCTCTGATTCCCCGCCTCTGATTCCCCGCCTCAGATTCCCCGTGTCTGATTTCCTGCCTCTGATTCCCCGCCTCTGATTACCCATGTCTGATTCACCGCCTCTCATTCCCCACCTCTGATTCCCCATCTCTGATTCCGCACATCCGATTCCCTGCTTCTGATTCCCCGACTCTGATTCACAGCCTCTGATTCCCCAGCTCTGATTCCCCGCCTCAGATTCCCCGCGTCTTATTCCCTGCTTCTGATTCTGATTCCCTGCCTCTGATTCCCCATCTCTGATTCCACACATCTGATTCCCTGCCTCTGATTCCCCACCTCTGATTCCCTGCCTCTAATTTCCCAGCTCTGATTCCCCGCCTCTGATTCCCCGTGTCTGATTTCCTGCCTCTGATTCCCCGCCTCTGATTACCCATGTCTGATTCACCGCCTCGGATTCCCCACCTCTGATTCCCCATCTCTGATTCGGCACATCCGATTCCCTGCCTCTGATTCCCCGCCTCTGATTCACTGACTCTGATTACCCAGCTCTGATTCCGCACATCTGATTCCCTGCCTCTGATTCCCCACCTCTGATTCCGCACATCTGATTCCCTGCCTCTGATTCCCCACCTCTGATTCCCCATATCTGATTCCCCGCCTCTGTTTCCCCTTCTCTGATTCCCCGCCTCTGTTTCCCCATATCTAAGTCCCCGCCTCTGATTCCCCAACTCTGATTCCCCACCTCTGATTCCCCAGCTCTGATTCCCCGCCTCTGATTCCCCGCATCTGATTCCCTGCATCTGATACCCAGCCTCTGATTCCGTGCCTGTGATTCCCAAACTCTGATTCCCCACCTCTGATTCCCCATATCTGATTCCCCGCCTCTGTTTCCCCACCTCTGATTCCCCGCCTCTGTTTCCCCATATCTGATTCCCCGCCTCTATTTGCCCACCTATGATTCCCCACCTCAGTTTCCCCATATCTGATTCCCCGCCTCTGAATCCCCAACTCTGATTCCCTGCATCTAATTCCCCAGCTCTGATTCCCCGCCTCTGATTCCCCGTGTCTGATTTCCTGCCTCTGATTCCCCGCCTCTGTTTACCCATGTCTGATTCACCGCCTCTGATTCCCCACCTCTGATTCCCCATCTCTGATTCCGCACATCCCATTCCCTGCCTCTGATTCCCCGCCTCTGATTCCCCGCCTCAGATTCCCCGTGTCTGATTTCCTGCCTCTGATTCCCCGCCTCTGATTACCCATGTCTGATTCACCGCCTCTCATTCCCCACCTCTGATTCCCCATCTCTGATTCCGCACATCCGATTCCCTGCTTCTGATTCCCCGACTCTGATTCACAGCCTCTGATTCCCCAGCTCTGATTCCCCGCCTCAGATTCCCCGCGTCTTATTCCCTGCTTCTGATTCTGATTCCCTGCCTCTGATTCCCCATCTCTGATTCCACACATCTGATTCCCTGCCTCTGATTCCCCACCTCTGATTCCCCATATCTGATTCCCCGCCTCTGTTTCCCCGCCTCTGATTCCCCGCCTCTGTTTCCCCATATCTAAGTCCCCGCCTCTGATTCCGCAACTCTGATTCCACACCTCTGATTCCCCAGCTCTGAATACCCACCTCTGATTCCCCATATCTGATTCCCCTCCTCTGTTTCCCCGCCTCTGATTCCACGCCACTGTTTCCCCATATCTGATTCCCCGCCTCTGAATCCCCAACTCTGATTCCCTGCATCTAATTCCCCAGCTCTGATTCCCCGCCTCTGATTCCCCGTGTCAGATTTCCTGCCTCTGATTCCCCGCCTCTGATTACCCATGTCTGATTCACCGCCTCTGATTCCCCACCTCTGATTCCCCATCTCTGATTCCGCACATCAGATTCCCTGCCTCTGATTCCCCGCCTCTGATTCACCGCCTCTGATTCACCGCCTCTGATTCCCGGCCTCTGATTTCCCGCCTCTGATTCCCTGCCACTGATACCCCGCCCCTGATTCCCCACCTCTGATTCCCCATATCTGATTCCCCGCCTCTGTTTCCCCGCCTCTGAATCCCCGCCTCTGATTTCCCATATCTGATTCCCCGCCTCTGATTCCCTAACTCTGATTCCCCGCCTCTGATTCCCCAGCTCTGAATCCCCGCCTCTGATTCCCCGCGTCTGATTACCGGCCTCTGATTCCCCACCTCTGATTCCCCATATCTGATTCCCCGCCTCTGTTTCCCCGCCTCTGATTCCCCACCTCTGATTAACAATATCTGATTCCCCGCCTCTGATTCCCCACCTCTGATTCCCCGGCTCTGATTCGCCAGCTATGATTCCCCACCTCTGATTCCCCGCGTCTGATTCCCTGCCTCTGATTCCCCGCCTCTGATTCCACATCTCTGATTCACCACCTCTGATTCCCAGCGTCTGATTCCCCGCCTCTGATTCCCCATCTCTGATTCCCCATCTCTGATTCCCCATCTCTGATTCCCCAATTCTGATTCCCCGCCTCTGATTCCCCAGCTCTGAATCCTCGCCTCTGATTCCCTGCCTCTGATTCCCAACATCTGATTCCCCACCTCTGAATTCCCATATTGATTCCCTGCCTCTGATTCCCCGCCTCTGATTCCCCAACTCTGATTCCCCGCCTCTGATTCCCCAGCTCTGATTCCCCGCCTCTTATTCCCCGTGTTTGATTCCCTGCCTCTGATTCCCGGCCTCTGATTCCCCATCTCTGATTCACCGCCTTTCATTCGCCACCTCTGATTCCCCATATCTGATTCCCCGCCTCTGTTTCCCCGCCTCTGATTCCCCGCCTCTGATTCCCCATATCTCATTCCCCGCCTCTGAATCCCCATCTCTGATTCCCGGACTCTGATTCCCCACCTCTGATTCCTGGCCTCTGATTCCCTGCTTCTGATTCTGATTCCCTTCCTCTGATTCACCATCTCTGATTGCGCACATCTGATTCCCTGCCTCTGATTCCCCACCTCTGATTCCCCATATCTGATTTCCCGCCTCTGTTTCCCCGCCTCTGATTCCCCGCCTCTGTTTCCCAATATCTAAGTCCCCGCCTCTGATTCCCCAACTCTGATTCCCCACCTCTGATTCTCCAGCTCTGATTCCCCGCCTCTGATTCCCCGCATCTGATTCCCTGCATCTGATTCCAAGCCTCTGATTCCCTGCATCTGATTCCCAACCTCTGATTCCCCACCTCTGATTCCCCATATCTGATTCCCCGCCTCTGTTTCCCCGCCTCTGATTCCCCGCCTCTGTTTCCCCATATCTGATTCCCGGCCTCTGATTCCCCGCCTCTGATTCCCCGCCTCTGATTCCCTGCCTCTGATTCCCCATCTCCGATTCCGCACATCTGATTCCCTGCCTCTGATTCCCCGCCTCTGATTCCCCGCCTCTGATTCCCTGCCTCTGATTCCCAACATCTGATTCCCCACCTCTGATTCCCCATATCTGATTCCCCGCCTCTGTTTCCCCGCCTCTGATTCCCCTCCTCTGATTCCCCAACTCTAATTCCCCGCCTCTGATTCCCCAGCTCTGATTCCCCGTGTTTGATTCCCTGCCTCTGATTCCCTGCCCTGATTCCCCATCTCTGTTTCACCGCCTTTGATTCGCCACCTCTGATTCCCCTTATCTGATTCCCCGCCTCTGTTTCCCCGCCTCTGATTCCCTGCCTCTGATTCCCAACCTCTGATTCCACACCTCTGATTCCCCATATCTGATTCCCCGCCTGTGTTTCCCCACCTCTGATTCCCCGCCCCTGTTTCCCCATATCTGATTCCCCGCCTCTGATTCCCCAACCCTGATTCCCAGCCTCTGATTCCCCAGCTCTGATTCCCCGCCTCTGATTCCCCGTGTTTGATTCCCTGCCTCTGATTGCCCGCCTCTGATTCCCCATCTCTGATTCACCGCCTTTGATTCGCCACCTCTGATTCCCCATATCTCATTCCCTGTCTCTGTTTCCCCGCCTCTGATTCCCCGCCTCTGATTTCCTGCATCTGATTCCAAGCCTCTGATTCCCTGCCTCTGATTCCCAACCTCTGATTCCCCACCTCTGATTTCCCATATCTGATTCCCGGCCTCTGATTCCCCGCCTCTGATTCCCCGCCTCTGATTCCCTGCCTCTGATTCCCCATCTCCGATTCCGCACATCTGATTCCCTGCCTCTGATTCCCCGCCTCTGATTCCCCACCTCTGATTCCCTGCCTCTGATTCCCAACATCTGATTCCCCACCTCTTATTCCCCATATCTGATTCCCCGCCTGTTTCCCCGCCTCTGACTCCCCTCCTCTGATTCCCCAACTCTAATTCCCCGCCTCTGATTCCCCAGCTCTGATTCCCCGTGTTTGATTCCCTGCCTCTGATTCCCTGCCCTGATTCCCCATCTCTGTTTCACCGCCTTTGATTCGCCACCTCTGATTCCCGATATCTGATTCCCCTCCTCTGTTTCCCCGCCTCTGATTCCCTGCCTCTGATTCCCAACCTCTGATTCCACACCTCTGATTCCCCATCTCTGATTCCTCGCCTCTGTTTCCCCGCCTCTGATTCCCCGCCCCTCTTTCCCCATATCTGATTCCCCGCCTCTGATTCCCCAACTCTGATTCCCCGCCTCTGATTCCCCAGCTCTGATTCCCCGCCTCTGATTCCCCGTGTTTGATTCCCTGCCTCTGATTGCCCGCCTCTGATTCCCCATCTCTGATTCACCGCCTTTGATTCGCCACCTCTGATTCCCCATATCTGATTCCCCACCTCTGTTTCCCCGCCTCTGATTCCCCGCCTCTGATTCTCCATATCTCATTCTCCGCCTCTGAATCCCCATCTCTGATTCCCGGACACTGATTCCACACCTCTGATTCCCGGCCTCTTATTCCCAGCATCTGATTCCCGGCCTCTTATCCCGGCCTCTGATTCCCCGCTTCTGATTCTGATTCCCTGCCTCTGATTCCCCATCTCTGATTCCGCACATCTGATTCCCTGCCTCTGATTCCCCACCTCTGATTCCCCATATCTGATTCCCCGCCTCTGTTTCCCCGCCTCTGATTCCCCGCCTCTGTTTCCCCATATCTAATTCCGAACCTCTGATGCCCCAACTCTAATTCCCTGCCTCTGATTCCCCGCGTTCTATTCCCTGCCTCTGATTCCCCGCCTGTGATTCCCCATCTCTGATTCACCACCTCTGATTCCCCACCTCTGATTCCCCATATCTAATTCCTCGCCTCTGTTTTCCCGCCTCTGATTCCCCGCCTCTGTTTCCCCATATCTGATTCCCTGCCTCTGAATCCCCAACTCTGATTCCCTGCCTCTGATTCCCCAGCTCTGATTCCCCACCTTTGATTCCCCCCGTCTGATTCCCAGCCTCTGAATCCCCGTGTCTGATTTCCTGCCTCTGATTCACCGCCTCTGATTCCCCATCTCTGACTCACCGCCTCTGATTCCCCACCTCTGATTCCCCATCTCTGATTCCGCACATCTGATTCCCCGCCTCTGATTCCCCGCCTCTGATTCCCTGCCTCTGATTCCCCATCTCAGATTCCGCACATCTGATTCCCTGCCTCTGATTCCCCGCCTCTGATTCCCCGCCTCTGATTCCCTGCCTCTGATTCCCAACATCTGATTCCCCACCTCTGATTCCCCATATCTTATTCCCCGCCTCTGTTTCCCCGCCTCTGATTCCCCTCCTCTGATTCCCCAACTCTAATTCCCCGCCTCTGATTCCCCAGCTCTGATTCCCCGTGTTTGATTCCCTGCCTCTGATTCCCTGCCCTGATTCCCCATCTCTGTTTCACCGCCTTTGTTTCGCCACCTCTGATTCCCCTTATCTGATTCCCCGCCTCTGTTTCCCCGCCTCTGATTCCCTGCCTCTGATTCCCAACCTCTGATTCCACACCTCTGATTCCCCATATCTGGTTCCCCGCCTGTGTTTCCCCACCTCTGATTCCCCGCCCCTGTTTCCCCATATCTGATTCCCCGCCTCTGATTCCCCAACCCTGATTCCCAGCCTCTGATTCCCCAGCTCTGATTCCCCGCCTCTGATTCCCCGTGTTTGATTCCCTGCCTCTGATTGCCCGCCTCTGATTCCCCATCTCTGATTCACCGCCTTTGATTCGCCACCTCTGATTCCCCATATCTGATTCCCTGTCTCTGTTTCCCCGCCTCTGATTCCCCGCCTCTGATTCCCTGCATCTGATTCCAAGCCTCTGATTCCCTGCCTCTGATTCCCAACCTCTGATTCCCCACCTCTGATTTTCCATATCTGATTCCCCGCCTCTGTTTCCCCGCCTCTGATTCCCCGCCTCTGTTTCCCCATATCTGATTCCCGGCCTCTGATTCCCCGCCTCTGATTCCCCGCCTCTGATTCCCTGCCTCTGATTCCCCATCTCCGATTCCGCACATCTGATTCCCTGCCTCTGATTCCCCGCCTGTGATTCCCCACCTCTGATTCCCTGCCTCTGTTTCCCAACATCTGATTCCCCACCTCTTATTCCCCATATCTGATTCCCCGCCTGTTTCCCCGCCTCTGACTCCCCTCCTCTGATTCCCCAACTCTAATTCCCCGCCTCTGATTCCCCAGCTCTGATTCCCCGTGTTTGATTCCCTGCCTCTGATTCACTGCCCTGATTCTCCATCTCTGTTTCACCGCCTTTGATTCGCCACCTCTGATTCCCCATATCTGATTCCCCTCCTCTGTTTCCCCGCCTCTGATTCCCTGCCTCTGATTCCCAACCTCTGATTCCACACCTCTGATTCCCCATCTCTGATTCCTCGCCTCTGTTTCCCCGCCTCTGATTCCCCGCCCCTCTTTCCCCATATCTGATTCCCCGCCTCTGATTCCCCAACTCTGATACCCCGCCTCTGATTCCCCAGCTCTGATTCCCCGCCTCTGATTCCCCGTGTTTGATTCCCTGCCTCTGATTGCCCGCCTCTGATTCCCCATCTCTGATTCACCGCCTTTGATTCGCCACCTCTGATTCCCCATATCTGATTCACCACCTCTGTTTCCCCGCCTCTGATTCCCCGCCTCTGATTCTCCATATCTCATTCTCCGCCTCTGAATCCCCATCTCTGATTCCCGGACACTGACTCCCCACCTCTGATTCCCGGCCTCTTATTCCCAGCATCTGATTCCCGGCCTCTGATTCCCGGCCTCTGATTCCCCGCTTCTGATTCTGATTCCCTGCCTCTGATTCCCCATCTCTGATTCCGCACATCTGATTCCCTGCCACTGATTCCCCACCTCTGATTCCCCATATCTGATTCCCCGCCTCTGTTTCCCCGCCTCTGATTCCCCGCCTCTGTTTCCCCATATCTAATTCCGAACCTCTGATGCCCCAACTCTAATTCCCTGCCTCTGATTCCCCGCGTTCTATTCCCTGCCTCTGATTCCCCGCCTGTGATTCCCCATCTCTGATTCACCACCTCTGATTCCCCACCTCTGATTCCCCATATCTGATTCCCTGCCTCTGTTTCCCAACCTCTGATTCCACACCTCTGATTCCCCATATCTGATTCCCCGCCTCTGTTTCCCCGCCTCTGATTCCCGGCCCCTGTTTCCCCATATCTGATTCCCCGCCTCTTATTCCCCAACTCAGATTCCCCGCCTCTGATTCCCCAGCTCTGATTCCCCGCCTCTGATTCCCTGTGTTTGATTCCCTGCCTCTGATTCCCCGCCTCTGATTCCCCATCTCTGATTCACTGCCTTATATTCGCCACCTCTGATTCCCCATATCTGATTCCCCACCACTGTTTCCACGCCTCAAATTCCCCGCCTCTGATTCTCCATATCTCATTCCCCGCCTTTGAATCCCCATCTCTGATTCCCGGACTCTGATTCCCGACCTCTGATTCCCGGCCTCTTATTCCCAGCATCTGATTCCTGGCCTCTGATTCCCCATATCTGATTCCCCGCTTCTGATTCTGATTCCCTGCCTCTGATTCCCCATCTCTGATTCCGCACATCTGATTCCCTGCCTCTGATTCCCCACCTCTGATTCCCCATATCTGATTCCCCGCCTCTGTTTCCCCACCTCTGATTCCCCGCCTCTGTTTCCCCATATCTAATTCCCAACCTCTGATGCCCCAACTCTGATTCCCTGCCTCTGATTCCCCGCGTTCTATTCCCTGCCTCTGATTCCCCGCCTGTGATTCCCCATCTCTGATTCACCACCTCTGATTCCCCACCTCTGATTCCCCATATCTGATTCCCCGCCTCTGTTTCCACGCCTCTGATTCCCCGCCTCTGATTCCCCATATCTCATTCCCCGACTCTGAATCCCCACCTCTGATTCCCGGCCTCTTATTCCCGTCATCTGATTCCGGCCTCTGATTCCCGGCCTCTGATTCCCTGCTTCTGATTCTGATTCCCTGCCTCTGATTCCCCATCTCTGATTGCGCACATCTGATTCCCTGCCTCTGATTCCCCACCTCTGATTCCCCATATCTGATTTCCCGCCTCTGTTTCCCCGCCTCTGATTCCCCGCCTCTGTTTCCCAATATCTAAGACCCGCCTCTGATTCCCCAACTCTGATTCCCCACCTCTGATTCTCCAGCTATGATTCCCCGCCTCTGATTCCCCGCATCTGATTCCCTGCATCTGATTCCAAGCCTCTGATTCCCTGCATCTGATTCCCAACCTCTGATTCCCCACCTCTGATTCCCCATTTCTGATTCCCCGCATCTGATTCCCTGCATCTGATTCCAAGCCTCTGATTCCCTGCCTCTGATTCCCAACCTCTGATTCCCCACCTCTGATTCCCCATATCTGATTCCCCGCCTCTGTTTCCCCGCCTCTGATTCCCCGCCTCTGTTTCCCCATATCTAATTCCCAACCTCTGATGCCCCAACTCTGATTCCCTGCCTCTGATTCCCCGCGTTCTATTCCCTGCCTCTGATTCCACGCCTGTGATTCCCCATCTCTGATTCACCACCTCTGATTCCCCACCTCTGATTCCCCATATCTAATTCCCCGCCTCTGTTTTCCCGCCTCAGATTCCCCGCCTCTGTTTCCCCATATCTGATTCCCCGCCTCTGAATCCCCAACTCTGATTCCCTGCCTCTGATTCCCTGCTTCTGATTCTGATTCCCAACCTCTGATTCCCCATCTCTGATTCCGCACATCTAATTCCCTGCCTCTGATTCCCCATCTCTGATTCCCCATATCTGATTCCACGCCTTCTGTTCCCCGCCTCTGATTCCCCGTCTCTGTTTCCCCATATCTAAGTCCCCGACTCTGATTCCCCAACTTTGATTCCCCACCTCTGATTCCCCAGCTCTGATTCCCCGCCTCTGATTCCCCGCATCTGATTCCATGCATATGATTCCCAGCCTATGATTCCCTGCCTCTGATTCCCAACCTCTGATTCCCCACCTCTGATTCCCCATATCTGATTCCCCGCCTCTGTTTCCCCGCCTCTGATTCCCCTCCTCTGTTTCCCCATATCTGATCCCCGCCTCTATTTGCCCGCCTCTGTTTCCCCGCCTCTTTTTCCCCATATCAGATTCCCCGCCTCTGAATCCCCAACTCTGATTCCCTGCCTCTAATTTCCCAGCTCTGATTCCCCGCCTCTGATTCCCCGTGTCTGATTTCCTGCCTCTGATTCCCCGCCTCTGATTACCCATGTCTGATTCACCGCCTCTGATTCCCCACCTCTGATTCCCCATCTCTGATTCGGCACATCCGATTCCCTGCCTCTGATTCCCCGCCTCTGATTCACTGACTCTGATTCCCCAGCTCTGATTCCCCGCCTCTGATTCCCCGCGTCTTATTCCCTGCTTCTGATTCTGATTCCCTGCCTCTGATTCCCCATCTCTGATTCCGCACATCTGATTCCCTGCCTCTGATTCCCCACCTCTGATTCCCCATATCTGATTCCCCGCCTCTGTTTCCCCTTCTCTGATTCCCCGCCTCTGTTTCCCCATATCTAAGTCCCCGCCTCTGATTCCCCAACTCTAATTCCCCACCTCTGATTCCCCAGCTCTGATTCCCCGCCTCTGATTCCCCGCATCTGATTCCCTGCATCTGATACCCAGCCTCTGATTCCCTGCCTGTGATTACCAAACTCTGATTCCCCACCTCTGATTCCCCATATCTGATTCCCCGCCTCTGTTTCCCCGCCTCTGATTCCCCGCCTCTGTTTCCCCATATCTGATTCCCCGCCTCTATTTGCCCACCTCTGATTCCCCACCTCAGTTTCCCCATATCTGATTCCCCGCCTCTGAATCCCCAACTCTGATTCCCTGCATCTAATTCCCCAGCTCTGATTCCCCGCCTCTGATTCCCCGTGTCTGATTTCCTGCCTCTGATTCCCCGCCTCTGTTTACCCATGTCTGATTCACCGCCTCTGATTCCCCACCTCTGATTCCCCATCTCTGATTCCGCACATCCCATTCCCTGCCTCTGATTCCCCGCCTCTGATTACCCATGTCTGATTCACCGCCTCTGATTCCCCACCTCTGATTCCCCATCTCTGATTCCGCACATCCGATTCCCTGCTTCTGATTCCCCGCCTCTGATTCACAGCCTCTGATTCCCCAGCTCTGATTCCCCGCCTCAGATTCCCCGCGTCTTATTCCCTGCTTCTGATTCTGATTCCCTGCCTCTGATTCCCCATCTCTGATTCCACACATCTGATTCCCTGCCTCTGATTCCCCACCTCTGATTCCCCATATCTGATTCCCCGCCTCTGTTTCCCCGCCTCTGATTCCCCGCCTCTGTTTCCCCATATCTAAGTCCCCGCCTCTGATTCCGCAACTCTGATTCCACACCTCTGATTCCCCAGCTCTGAATACCCACCTCTGATTCCCCATATCTGATTCCCCGCCTCTGTTTCCCCGCCTCTGATTCCCCGCCACTGTTTCCCCATATCTGACTCCCCGCCTCTGAATCCCCAACTCTGATTCCCTGCATCTAATTCCCCAGCTCTGATTCCCCGCCTCTGATTCCCCGTGTCAGATTTCCTGCCTCTGATTCCCCGCCTCTGATTACCCATGTCTGATTCACCGCCTCTGATTCCCCACCTCTGATTCCCCATCTCTGATTCCGCACATCAGATTCCCTGCCTCTGATTCCCCGCCTCTGATTCACCGCCTCTGATTCACCGCCTCTGATTCCCGGCCTCTGATTTCCCGCCTCTGATTCACTGCCACTGATACCCCGCCCCTGATTCCCCACCTCTGATTCCCCATATCTGATTCCCCGCCTCTGTTTCCCCGCCTCTGATTCCCCGCCTCTGATTTCCCATATCTGATTCCCCGCCTCTGATTCCCCAACTCTGATTCCCCGCCTCTGATACACCAGCTCTGAATCCCCGCCTCTGATTCCCCGCGTCTGATTACCGGCCTCTGATTCCCCACCTCTGATTCCCCATATCTGATTCCCCGCCTCTGTTTCCCCGCCTCTGATTCCCCACCTCTGATTAACAATATCTGATTCCCCGCCTCTGATTCCCCGCCTCTGATTCCCCAGCTCTGAATCCTCGCCTCTGATTCCTTGCCTCTGATTCCCAACATCTGATTCCCCACCTCTGAATTCCCATATTGATTCCCTGCCTCTGATTCCCCGCCTCTGATTCCCCAACTCTGATTCCCCGCCTCTGATTCCCCAGCTCTGATTCCCCGCCTCTTATTCCCCGTGTTTGATTCCCTGCCTCTGATTCCCGGCCTCTGATTCCCCATCTCTGATTCACCGCCTTTCATTCGCCACCTCTGATTCCCCATATCTGATTCCCCGCCTCTGTTTCCCAGCCTCTGATTCCCGGCCTCTGATTCCCCATATCTCATTCCCCGCCTCTGAATCCCCATCTCTGATTCCCGGACTCTGATGCCCCACCTCTGATTCCCGGACTCTTATTCCCGGCATCTGATTCCGGCCTCTGATTCCTGGCCTCTGATTCCCTGCTTCTGATTCTGATTCCCTGCCTCTGATTCCCCATCTCTGATTGCGCACATCTGATTCCCTGCCTCTGATTCCCCACCTCTGATTCACCATATCTGATTTCCCGCCTCTGTTTCCCCGCCTCTGATTCCCCGCCTCTGTTTCCCAATATCTAAGTCCCCGCCTCTGATACCCCAACTCTGATTCCCCACCTCTGATTCTCCAGCTCTGATTCCCCGCCTCTGATTCCCCGCATCTGATTCCCTGCATCTGATTCCAAGCCTCTGATTCCCTGCATCTGATTCCCAACCTCTGATTCCCCACCTCTGATTCCCCATATCTGATTCCCCGCCTCTGTTTCCCCGCCTCTGATTCCCCGCCTCTGTTTCCCCATATCTGATTCCGGCCTCTGATTCACCGCCTCTGATTCCCCGCCTCTGATTCCCTGCCTCTGATTCCCCATCTCCGATTCCGCACATCTGATTCCCTGCCTCTGATTCCCCACCTCTGATTCCCCGCCCCTGTTTCCCCATATCTGATTCCCCGCCTCTGATTCCCCAACCCTGATTCCCAGCCTCTGATTCCCCAGCTCTGATTCCCCGCCTCTGATTCCCCGTGTTTGATTCCCTGCCTCTGATTGCCCGCCTCTGATTCCCCATCTCTGATTCACCACCTTTGATTCGCCACCTCTGATTCCCCATATCTGATTCCCTGTCTCTGTTTCCCCACCTCTGATTCCCCGCCTCTGATTCCCCATATCTCATTCCCCGCCTCTGAATCCCCATCTCTGATTCCCGGACTCTGATTCCCCACCTCTGATTCCCGGCCTCTTATTCCCGGCATCTGATTCCGGCCTCTGATTCCCGGCCTCTGATTCCCTGCTTCTGATTCTGATTCCCAGCCTCTGATTCCCCATCTCTGATTGATCACATCTGATTCCCTGCCTCTGATTCCCCACCTCTGATTCCCCATATCTGATTCCCCGCCTCTGTTTCCCCGCCTCTGATTCCCCGCCTCTGTTTCCCAATATCTAAGTCCCCGCCTCTGATTCCCCAACTCTGATTCCCCACCTCTGATTCTCCAGCTCTGATTCCCCGCCTCTGTTTCCCCATATCTAAGTCCCCGCCTCTGATTCCCCAACTCTGATTCCCCACCTCTGATTCCCCAGCTCTGATTCCCCGCCTCTGATTCCCCGCATCTGATTCCCAGCATCTGATTCCCAGCCTCTGATTCCCTGCCTGTGATTCCCAACCTCTGATTCCCCACCTCTGATTCCCCATATCTGATTCCCCGCCTCTGTTTCCCCGCCTCTGATTCCCCGCCTCTGTTTCCCCATATCTGATTCCCCGCCTCTATTTGCCCACCTCTGATTCCCCACCTCAGTTTCCCCAGCTCTGATTCCCCGCCTCTGATTCCCCGCATCTGATTCCCTGCATCTGATTCCCAGCCTCTGATTCCCTGCCTGTGATTCCCAACCTCTGATTCCCCACCTCTGATTCCCCATATCTGATTCCCCGCCTCTGTTTCCCCACCTCTGATTCCCCGCCTCTGTTTCCCCATATCTGATTCCCCGCCTCTATTTGCCCACCTCTGATTACCCACCTCAGTTTCCCCATATCTGATTCCCCGCCTCTGAATCCCCAACTCTGATTCCCTGCATCTAATTCCCCAGCTCTGATTCCCCGCCTCTGATTCCCCGTGTCTGATTTCCTGCCTCTGATTCCCCGCCTCTGATTACCCATGTCTGATTCACCGCCTCTGATTCCCCACTTCTGATTCCCCATCTCTGATTCCGCACATCCCATTCCCTGCCTCTGATTCCCCGCCTCTGATTCCCCGCCTCAGATTCCCCGTGTCTGATTTCCTGCCTCTGATTCCCCGCCTCTGATTACCCATGTCTGATTCACCGCCTCTGATTCCCCACCTCTGATTCCCCATCTCTGATTCCGCACATCCGATTCCCTACTTCTGATTCCCCGCCTCTGATTCACAGCCTCTGATTCCCCAGCTCTGATTCCCCGCCTCAGATTCCCCGCGTCTTATTCCCTGCTTCTGATTCTGATTCCCTGCCTCTGATTCCCCATCTCTGATACCGCACATCTGATTCCCTGCCTCTGATTCCCCACCTCTGATTCCCAATATCTGATTCCCCGCCTCTGTTTCCCCGCCTCTGATTCCCCAACTCTGATTCCCCACCTCTGATTCCCCAGCTCTGATTCCCCACCTCTGATTCCCCATATCTGATTCCCCGCCTCTGAATCCCCAACTCTGATTCCCTGCATCTAATTCCCCAGCTCTGATTCCCCGCCTCTGATTCCCCGTGTCTGATTTCCTGCCTCTGATTCCCCGCCTCTGATTACCCATGTCTGATTCACCGCCTCTGATTCCCCACCTCTGATTCCCCATCTCTGATTCCGCACATCCGATTCCCTGCCTCTGATTCCCCGCCTCTGATTCACCGCCTCTGATTCCCGGCCTCTGATTTCCCGCCTCTGATTCCCTGCCACTGATACCCCGCCCCTGATTCCCCACCTCTGATTCCCCATATCTGATTCCCCGCCTCTGTTTCCCCGCCTCTGATTCCCCGCCTCTGATTCCCCATATCTGATTCCCCGCCTCTGATTCCCCAACTCTGATTCCCCGCCTCTGATTCCCCAGCTCTGAAACCCCGCCTCTGATTCCCCGCGTCTGATTGCCGGCCTCTGATTCCCCGCCTCTGATTCTCCATCTCTGATTCACAACCTCTGATTCCCCACCTCTGATTGCCCATATCTGATTCCCCGCCTCTGTATCCCCGCCTCTGATTCCCCAGCTCTGATTAACAATATCTGATTCTCCGCCTCTGATTCCCCACCTCTGATTCCCCGCCTCTGATTCGCCAGCTATGATTCCCCGCCTCTGATTCCCCAGCTCTGATTCCCTGCCTCTGATTCCCCGTGTTTGATTCCCTTCCTCTGATTCCCGGCCTCTGATTCCCCATCTCTGATTCACCGCCTTTGATTCGCCACCTCTGATTCCCCATATCTGATTCACCGCCTCTGTTTCCCCGCCTCTGATTCCCCGCCTCTGATTCCCCATATCTCATTCCCCGCCTCTGAATCCCCATCTCTGATTCCCGGACTCTGATTCCCCACCTCTGATTCCCGGCCTCTGATTCCCTGCTTCTGATTCTGATTCCCTGCCTCTGATTCCCCATCTCTGATTGCGCACATCTGATTCCCTGCCTCTGATTCCCCACCTCTGATTCCCCATATCTGATTCCCCGCCTCTGTTTCCCCGCCTCTGATTCCCCGCCTCTGTTTCCCAATATCTAAGTCCCCGCCTCTGATTCCCCAACTCTGATTCCCCACCTCTGATTCTCCAGCTCTGATTCCCCGCCTCTGATTCCCCGCATCTGATTCCCTGCATCTGATTCCAAGCCTCTGATTCCCTGCCTCTGATTCTCAACCTCTGATTCCCCACCTCTGATTTCCCATATCTGATTCCCCGCCTCTGTTTCCCCGCCTCTGATTCCCCGCCTCTGTTTCCCCATATCTGATTCCCGGCCTCTGGTTCCCCGCCTCTGATTCCCCGCCTCTGATTCCCTGCCTCTGATTCCCCATCTCCGATTCCGCACATCTGATTCCCTGCCTCTGATTCCCCGCCTCTGATTCCCCGCCTCTGATTCCCTGCCTCTGATTCCCAACATCTGATTCTCCACCTCTGATTCCCCATATCTGATTCCCCGCCTGTTTCCCCGCCTCTGACTCCCCTCCTCTGATTCCCCAACTCTAATTCCCCGCCTCTGATTCCCCAGCTCTGATTCCCCGTGTTTGATTCCCTGCCTCTGATTCCCTGCCCTGATTCCCCATCTCTGTTTCACCGCCTTTGATTCGCCACCTCTGATTCCCCACCTCTGATTCCCGGACTCTTATTCCCGGCATCTGATTCCGGCCTCTGATTCCTGGCCTCTGATTCCCTGCTTCTGATTCTGATTCCCTGCCTCTGATTCCCCATCTCTGATTGCGCACATCTGATTCCCTGCCTCTGATTCCCCACCTCTGATTCCCCATATCTGATTTCCCGCCTCTGTTTCCCCGCCTCTGATTCCCCGCCTCTGTTTCCCAATATCTAAGTACCCGCCTCTGATACCCCAACTCTGATTCCCCACCTCTGATTCTCCAGCTCTGATTCCCCGCCTCTGATTCCCCGCATCTGATTCCCTGCATCTGATTCCAAGCCACTGATTCCCTGCATCTGATTCCCAACCTCTGATTCCCCACCTCTGATTCCCCATATCTGATTCCCCGCCTCTGTTTCCCCGCCTCTGATTCCCCGCCTCTGTTTCCCCATATCTGATTCCCGGCCTCTGATTCCCCGCCTCTGATTCCCCGCCTCTGATTCCCTGCCTCTGATTCCCCATCTCCGATTCCGCACATCTGATTCCCTGCCTCTGATTCCCCGCCTCTGATTCCCCGCCTCTGATTCCCTGCCTCTGATTCCCAACATCTGATTCCCCACCTCTGATTCCCCATATCTGATTCCCCGCCTCTGTTTCCCCAGCTCTGATTCCCCGTGTTTGATTCCCTGCCTCTGATTCCCTGCCCTGATTCCCCATCTCTGTTTCACCGCCTTTGATTCGCCACCTCTGATTCCCCTTATCTGATTCCCCGCCTCTGTTTCCCCGCCTCTGATTCCCTGCCTCTGATTCCCAACCTCTGATTCCACACCTCTGATTCCCCATATCTGATTCCCCGCCTGTGTTTCCCCACCTCTGATTCCCCGCCCCTGTTTCCCCATATCTGATTCCCCGCCTCTGATTCCCCAACCCTGATTCCCAGCCTCTGATTCCCCAGCTCTGATTCCCCACCTCTGATTCCCCGTGTTTGATTCCCTGCTTCTGATTGCCCGCCTCTGATTCCCCATCTCTGATTCACCGCCTTTGATTCGCCACCTCTGATTCCCCATATCTGATTCCCTGTCTCTGTTTCCCCACCTCTGATTCCCCGCCTCTGATTCCCCATATCTCATTCCCCGCCTCTGAATCCCCATCTCTGATTCCCGGACTCTGATTCCCCACCTCTGATTCCCGGCCTCTTATTCCCGGCATCTGATTCCGGCCTCTGATTCCCGGCCTCTGATTCCCTGCTTCTGATTCTGATTCCCTGCCTCTGATTCCCCATCTCTGATTGCGCACATCTGATTCCCTGCCTCTGATTCCCCACCTCTGATTCCCCATAACTGATTCCCCGCCTCCGTTTCCCCGCCTCTGATTCCCCGCCTCTGTTTCCCAATATCTAAGTCCCCGCCTCTGATTCCCCAACTCTGATTCCCCACCTCTGATTCTCCAGCTCTGATTCCCCGCCTCTGTTTCCCCATATCTAAGTCCCCGCCTCTGATTCCCCAACTCTGATTCCCCACCTCTGATTCCCCAGCTCTGATTCCCCGCCTCTGATTCCCCGCATCTGATTCCCAGCATCTGATTCCCAGCCTCTGATTCCCTGCCTGTGATTCCCAACCTCTGATTCCCCACCTCTGATTCCCCATATCTGATTCCCCGCCTCTGTTTCCCCGCCTCTGATTCCCCGCCTCTGTTTCCCCATATCTGATTCCCCGCCTCTATTTGCCCACCTCTGATTCCCCACCTCAGTTTCCCCAGCTCTGATTCCCCGCCTCTGATTCCCCGCATCTGATTCCCTGCATCTGATTCCCAGCCTCTGATTCCCTGCCTGTGATTCCCAACCTCTGATTCCCCACCTCTGATTCCCCATATCTGATTCCCCGCCTCTGTTTCCCCACCTCTGATTCCCCGCCTCTGTTTCCCCATATCTGATTCCCCGCCTCTATTTGCCCACCTCTGATTACCCACCTCAGTTTCCCCATATCTGATTCCCCGCCTCTGAATCCCCAACTCTGATTCCCTGCATCTAATTCCCCAGCTCTGATTCCCCGCCTCTGATTCCCCGTGTCTGATATCCTGCCTCTGGTTCCCCGCCTCTGATTACCCATGTCTGATTCACCGCCTCTGATTCCCCACTTCTGATTCCCCATCTCTGATTCCGCACATCCCATTCCCTGCCTCTGATTCCCCGCCTCTGATTCCCCGCCTCAGATTCCCCGTGTCTGATTTCCTGCCTCTGATTCCCCGCCTCTGATTACCCATGTCTGATTCACCGCCTCTGATTCCCCACCTCTGATTCCCCATCTCTGATTCCGCACATCCGATTCCCTGCTTCTGATTCCCCGCCTCTGATTCACAGCCTCTGATTCCCCAGCTCTGATTCCCCGCCTCAGATTCCCCGCGTCTTATTCCCTGCTTCTGATTCTGATTCCCTGCCTCTGATTCCCCATCTCTGATACCGCACATCTGATTCCCTGCCACTGATTCACCACCTCTGATTCCCAATATCTGATTCCCCGCCTCTGTTTCCCCGCCTCTGATTCCCCGCCTCTGTTTCCCCATATCTAAGTCCCCGCCTCTGATTCCCCAACTCTGATTCCCCACCTCTGATTCCCAAGCTCTGATTCCCCACCTCTGATTCCCCATATCTGATTCCCCGCCTCTGAATCCCCAACTCTGATTCCCTGCATCTAATTCCCCAGCTCTGATTCCCCGCCTCTGATTCCCCGTGTCTGATTTCCTGCCTCTGATTCCCCGCCTCTGATTACCCATGTCTGATTCACCGCCTCTGATTCCCCACCTCTGATTCCCCATCTCTGATTCCGCACATCCGATTCCCTGCCTCTGATTCCCCGCCTCTGATTCACCGCCTCTGATTCCCGGCCTCTGATTTCCCGCCTCTGATTCCCTGCCACTGATACCCCGCCCCTGATTCCCCACCTCTGATTCCCCATATCTGATTCCCCGCCTCTGTTTCCCAGCCTCTGATTCCCCGCCTCTGATTCCCCATATCTGATTCCCCGCCTCTGATTCCCCAACTCTGATTCCCCGCCTCTGATTCCCCAGCTCTGAAACCCCGCCTCTGATTCCCCGCGTCTGATTGCCGGCCTCTGATTCCCCGCCTCTGATTCTCCATCTCTGATTCACAACCTCTGATTCCCCACCTCTGATTGCCCATATCTGATTCCCCGCCTCTGTATCCCCGCCTCTGATTCCCCAGCTCTGATTAACAATATCTGATTCCCCGCCTCTGATTCCCCACCTCTGATTCCCCGCCTCTGATTCGCCAGCTATGATTCCCCGCCTCTGATTCCCCAGCTCTGATTCCCTGCCTCTGATTCCCCGTGTTTGATTCCCTGCCTCTGATTCCCGGCCTCTGATTCCCCATCTCTGATTCACCGCCTTTTATTCGCCACCTCTGATTCCCCATATCTGATTCACCGCCTCTGTTTCCCCGCCTCTGATTCCCCGCCTCTGATTCCCCATATCTCATTCCCCGCCTCTGAATCCCCATCTCTGATTCCCGGCCTCTGATTCCCCATCTCTGATTCACCGCCTTTGATTCGCCACCTCTGATTCCCCATATCTGATTCCCCGCCTGTTTCCCCGCCTCTGACTCCCCTCCTCTGATTCCCCAACTCTAATTCCCTGCCTCTGATTCCCCAGCTCTGATTCCCCGTGTTTGATTCCCTGCCTCTGATTCCCTGCCCTGATTCCCCATCTCTGTTTCACCGCCTTTGATTCGCCACCTCTGATTCCCCAACTCTGATTCCCGGACTCTTATTCCCGGCATCTGATTCCGGCCTCTGATTCCTGGCCTCTGATTCCCTGCTTCTGATTCTGATTCCCTGCCTCTGATTCCCCATCTCTGATTGCGCACATCTGATTCCCTGCCTCTGATTCCCCACCTCTGATTCCCCATATCTGATTTCCCGCCTCTGTTTCCCCGCCTCTGATTCCCCGCCTCTGTTTCCCAATATCTAAGTCCCCGCCTCTGATACCCCAACTCTGATTCCCCACCTCTGATTCTCCAGCTCTGATTCCCCGCCTCTGATTCCCCGCATCTGATTCCCTGCATCTGATTCCAAGCCTCTGATTCCCTGCATCTGATTCCCAACCTCTGATTCCCCACCTCTGATTCCCCATATCTGATTCCCCGCCTCTGTTTCCCCGCCTCTGATTCCCCGCCTCTGTTTCCCCATATCTGATTCCCGGCCTCTGATTCACCGCCTCTGATTCCCCGCCTCTGATTCCCTGCCTCTGATTCCCCATCTCCGATTCCGCACATCTGATTCCCTGCCTCTGTTTCCCCATATCTGATACCCCAACTCTGTTTCCCCACCTCTGATTCCCCGCCTCTGATTCCCTGCATCTGATTCCAAGCCTCTGATTCCCTGCCTCTGATTCCCAACCTCTGATTCCCCACCTCTGATTTCCCATATCTGATTCCCGGCCTCTGATTCCCCGCCTCTGATTCCCCGCCTCTGATTCCCTGCCTCTGATTCCCCATCTCCGATTCCGCACATCTGATTCCCTGCCTCTGATTCCCCGCCTCTGATTCCCCACCTCTGATTCCCTGCCTCTGATTCCCAACATCTGATTCCCCACCTCTTATTCCCCATATCTGATTCCCCGCCTGTTTCCCCGCCTCTGACTCCCCTCCTCTGATTCCCCAACTCTAATTCCCCGCCTCTGATTCCCCAGCTCTGATTCCCCGTGTTTGATTCCCTGCCTTTGATTCCCTGCCCTGATTCCCCATCTCTGTTTCACCGCCTTTGATTCGCCACCTCTGATTCCCCATATCTGATTCCCCTCCTCTGTTTCCCCGCCTCTGATTCCCTGCCTCTGATTCCCAACCTCTGATTCCACACCTCTGATTCCCCATCTCTGATTCCTCGCCTCTGTTTCCCCGCCTCTGATTCCCCGCCCCTCTTTCCCCATATCTGATTCCCCGCCTCTGATTCCCCAACTCTGATTCCCCGCCTCTGATTCCCCAGCTCTGATTCCCCGCCTCTGATTCCCCGTGTTTGATTCCCTGCCTCTGATTGCCCGCCTCTGATTCCCCATCTCTGATTCACCGCCTTTGATTCGCCACCTCTGATTCCCCATATCTGATTCCCCACCTCTGTTTCCCCGCCTCTGATTCCCCGCCTCTGATTCTCCATATCTCATTCTCCGCCTCTGAATCCCCATCTCTGATTCCCGGACACTGATTCCACACCTCTGATTCCCGGCCTCTTATTCCCAGCATCTGATTCCCGGCCTCTTATCCCGGCCTCTGATTCCCCGCTTCTGATTCTGATTCCCTGCCTCTGATTCCCCATCTCTGATTCCGCACATCTGATTCCCTGCCTCTGATTCCCCACCTCTGATTCCCCATATCTGATTCCCCGCCTCTGTTTCCCCGCCTCTGATTCCCCGCCTCTGTTTCCCCATATCTAATTCCGAACCTCTGATGCCCCAACTCTAATTCCCTGCCTCTGATTCCCCGCGTTCTATTCCCTGCCTCTGATTCCCCGCCTGTGATTCCCCATCTCTGATTCACCACCTCTGATTCCCCACCTCTGATTCCCCATATCTGATTCCCCGCCTCTGTTTCCCAACCTCTGATTCCACACCTTTGATTCCCCATATCTGATTCCCCGCCTCTGTTTCCCCGCCTCTGATTCCCGGCCCCTGTTTCCCCATATCTGATTCCCCGCCTCTTATTCCCCAACTCAGATTCCCCGCCTCTGATTCCCCAGCTCTGATTCCCCGCCTCTGATTCCCTGTGTTTGATTCCCTGCCTCTGATTCCCCGCCTCTGATTCCCCATCTCTGATTCACTGCCTTTGATTCGCCACCTCTGATTCCCCATATCTGATTCCCCACCACTGTTTCCACGCCTCAAATTCCCCGCCTCTGTTTCTCCATATCTCATTCCCCGCCTTTGAATCCCCATCTCTGATTCCCGGACTCTGATTCCCCACCTCTGATTCCCGGCCTCTTATTCCCAGCATCTGATTCCTGGCCTCTGATTCCCCATATCTGATTCCCCGCTTCTGATTCTGATTCCCTGCCTCTGATTCCCCATCTCTGATTCCGCACATCTGATTCCCTGCCTCTGATTCCCCACCTCTGATTCCCCATATCTGATTCCCCTCCTCTGTTTCCCCACCTCTGATTCCCCGCCTCTGTTTCCCCATATCTAATTCCCAACCTCTGATGCCCCAACTCTGATTCCCTGCCTCTGATTCCCCGCGTTCTATTCCCTGCCTCTGATTCCCCGCCTGTGATTCCCCATCTCTGATTCACCACCTCTGATTCCCCACCTCTGATTCCCCATATCTAATTCCTCGCCTCTGTTTTCCCGCCTCTGATTCCCCGCCTCTGTTTCCCCATATCTGATTCCCTGCCTCTGAATCCCCAACTCTGATTCCCTGCCTCTGATTCCCCAGCTCTGATTCCCCACCTTTGATTCCCCCCGTCTGATTCCCAGCCTCTGAATCCCCGTGTCTGATTTCCTGCCTCTGATTCACCGCCTCTGATTCCCCATCTCTGAATCACCGCCTCTGATTCCCCACCTCTGATTCCCCATCTCTGATTCCGCACATCTGATTCCCCGCCTCTGATTCCCCGCCTCTGATTCCCTGCCTCTGATTCCCCATCTCAGATTCCGCACATCTGATTCCCTGCCTCTGATTCCCCGCCTCTGATTCCCCGCCTCTGATTCCCTGCCTCTGATTCCCAACATCTGATTCCCCACCTCTGATTCCCCATATCTTATTCCCCGCCTCTGTTTCCCCGCCTCTGATTCCCCTCCTCTGATTCCCCAACTCTAATTCCCCGCCTCTGATTCCCCAGCTCTGATTCCCCGTGTTTGATTCCCTGCCTCTGATTCCCTGCCCTGATTCCCCATCTCTGTTTCACCGCCTTTGTTTCGCCACCTCTGATTCCCCTTATCTGATTCCCCGCCTCTGTTTCCCCGCCTCTGATTCCCTGCCTCTGATTCCCAACCTCTGATTCCACACCTCTGATTCCCCATATCTGGTTCCCCGCCTGTGTTTCCCCACCTCTGATTCCCCGCCCCTGTTTCCCCATATCTGATTCCCCGCCTCTGATTCCCCAACCCTGATTCCCAGCCTCTGATTCCCCAGCTCTGATTCCCCGCCTCTGATTCCCCGTGTTTGATTCCCTGCCTCTGATTGCCCGCCTCTGATTCCCCATCTCTGATTCACCGCCTTTGATTCGCCACCTCTGATTCCCCATATCTGATTCCCTGTCTCTGTTTCCCCGCCTCTGATTCCCCGCCTCTGATTCCCTGCATCTGATTCCAAGCCTCTGATTCCCTGCCTCTGATTCCCAACCTCTGATTCCCCACCTCTGATTTTCCATATCTGATTCCCCGCCTCTGTTTCCCCGCCTCTGATTCCCCGCCTCTGTTTCCCCATATCTGATTCCCGGCCTCTGATTCCCCGCCTCTGATTCCCCGCCTCTGATTCCCTGCCTCTGATTCCCCATCTCCGATTCCGCACATCTGATTCCCTGCCTCTGATTCCCCGCCTGTGATTCCCCACCTCTGATTCCCTGCCTCTGATTCCCAACATCTGATTCCCCACCTCTTATTCCCCATATCTGATTCCCCGCCTGTTTCCCCGCCTCTGACTCCCCTCCTCTGATTCCCCAACTCTAATTCCCCGCCTCTGATTCCCCAGCTCTGATTCCCCGTGTTTGATTCCCTGCCTCTGATTCACTGCCCTGATTCTCCATCTCTGTTTCACCGCCTTTGATTCGCCACCTCTGATTCCCCATATCTGATTCCCCTCCTCTGTTTCCCCGCCTCTGATTCCCTGCCTCTGATTCCCAACCTCTGATTCCACACCTCTGATTCCCCATCTCTCATTCCTCGCCTCTGTTTCCCCGCCTCTGATTCCCCGCCCCTCTTTCCCCATATCTGATTCCCCGCCTCTGATTCCCCAACTCTGATACCCCGCCTCTGATTCCCCAGCTCTGATTCCCCGCCTCTGATTCCCCGTGTTTGATTCCCTGCCTCTGATTGCCCGCCTCTGATTCCCCATCTCTGATTCACCGCCTTTGATTCGCCACCTCTGATTCCCCATATCTGATTCACCACCTCTGTTTCCCCGCCTCTGATTCCCCGCCTCTGATACTCCATATCTCATTCTCCGCCTCTGAATCCCCATCTCTGATTCCCGGACACTGACTCCCCACCTCTGATTCCCGGCCTCTTATTCCCAGCATCTGATACCCGGCCTCTGATTCCCGGCCTCTGATTCCCCGCTTCTGATTCTGATTCCCTGCCTCTGATTCCCCATCTCTGATTCCGCACATCTGATTCCCTGCCACTGATTCCCCACCTCTGATTCCCCATATCTGATTCCCCGCCTCTGTTTCCCCGCCTCTGATTCCCCGCCTCTGTTTCCCCATATCTAATTCCGAACCTCTGATGCCCCAACTCTAATTCCCTGCCTCTGATTCCCCGCGTTCTATTCCCTGCCTCTGATTCCCCGCCTGTGATTCCCCATCTCTGATTCACCACCTCTGATTCCCCACCTCTGATTCCCCATATCTGATTCCCCGCCTCTGTTTCCCAACCTCTGATTCCACACCTCTGATTCCCCATATCTGATTCCCCGCCTCTGTTTCCCCGCCTCTGATTCCCGGCCCCTGTTTCCCCATATCTGATTCCCCGCCTCTTATTCCCCAACTCAGATTCCCCGCCTCTGATTCCCCAGCTCTGATTCCCCGCCTCTGATTCCCTGTGTTTGATTCCCTGCCTCTGATTCCCCGCCTCTGATTCCCCATCTCTGATTCACTGCCTTATATTCGCCACCTCTGATTCCCCATATCTGATTCCCCACCACTGTTTCCACGCCTCAAATTCCCCGCCTCTGATTCTCCATATCTCATTCCCCGCCTTTGAATCCCCATCTCTGATTCCCGGACTCTGATTCCCCACCTCTGATTCCCGGCCTCTTATTCCCAGCATCTGATTCCTGGCCTCTGATTCCCCATATCTGATTCCCCGCTTCTGATTCTGATTCCCTGCCTCTGATTCCCCATCTCTGATTCCGCACATCTGATTCCCTGCCTCTGATTCCCCACCTCTGATTCCCCATATCTGATTCCCCGCCTCTGTTTCCCCACCTCTGATTCCCCGCCTCTGTTTCCCCATATCTAATTCCCAACCTCTGATGCCCCAACTCTGATTCCCTGCCTCTGATTCCCCGCGTTCTATTCCCTGCCTCTGATTCCCCGCCTGTGATTCCCCATCTCTGATTCACCACCTCTGATTCCCCACCTCTGATTCCCCATATCTGATTCCCCGCCTCTGTTTCCACGCCTCTGATTCCCCGCCTCTGATTCCCCATATCTCATTCCCCGACTCTGAATCCCCACCTCTGATTCCCGGTCTCTTATTCCCGTCATCTGATTCCGGCCTCTGATTCCCGGCCTCTGATTCCCTGCTTCTGATTCTGATTCCCTGCCTCTGATTCCCCATCTCTGATTGCGCACATCTGATTCCCTGCCTCTGATTCCCTACCTCTGATTCCCCATATCTGATTTCCCGCCTCTGTTTCCCCGCCTCTGATTCCCCGCCTCTGTTTCCCAATATCTAAGACCCGCCTCTGATTCCCCAACTCTGATTCCCCACCTCTGATTCTCCAGCTATGATTCCCCGCCTCTGATTCCCCGCATCTGATTCCCTGCATCTGATTCCAAGCCTCTGATTCCCTGCATCTGATTCCCAACCTCTGATTCCCCACCTCTGATTCCCCATTTCTGATTCCCCGCATCTGATTCCCTGCATCTGATTCCAAGCCTCTGATTCCCTGCCTCTGATTCCCAACCTCTGATTCCCCACCTCTGATTCCCCATATCTGATTCCCCGCCTCTGTTTCCCCGCCTCTGATTCCCCGCCTCTGTTTCCCCATATCTAATTCCCAACCTCTGATGCCCCAACTCTGATTCCCTGCCTCTGATTCCCCGCGTTCTATTCCCTGCCTCTGATTCCACTCCTGTGATTCCCCATCTCTGATTCACCACCTCTGATTCCCCACCTCTGATTCCCCATATCTAATTCCCCGCCTCTGTTTTCCCGCCTCAGATTCCCCGCCTCTGTTTCCCCATATCTGATTCCCCGCCTCTGAATCCCCAACTCTGATTCCCTGCCTCTGATTCCCTGCTTCTGATTCTGATTCCCAACCTCTGATTCCCCATCTCTGATTCCGCACATCTAATTCCCTGCCTCTGATTCCCCATCTCTGATTCCCCATATCTGATTCCCCGCCTTCTGTTCCCCGCCTCTGATTCCCCGCCTCTGTTTCCCCATATCTAAGTCCCCGACTCTGATTCCCCAACTTTGATTCCCCACCTCTGATTCCCCAGCTCTGATTCCCCGCCTCTGATTCCCCGCATCTGATTCCATGCATATGATTCCCAGCCTATGATTCCCTGCCTCTGATTCCCAACCTCTGAATCCCCACCTCTGATTCCCCATATCTGATTCCCCGCCTCTGTTTCCCCGCCTCTGATTCCCCTCCTCTGTTTCCCCATATCTGATCCCCGCCTCTATTTGCCCGCCTCTGTTTCCCCGCCTCTTTTTCCCCATATCAGATTCCCCGCCTCTGAATCCCCAACTCTGATTCCCTGCCTCTAAATTCCCAGCTCTGATTCCCCGCCTCTGATTCCCCGTGTCTGATTTCCTGCCTCTGATTCCCCGCCTCTGATTACCCATGTCTGATTCACCGCCTCTGATTCCCCACCTCTGATTCCCCATCTCTGATTCGGCACATCCGATTCCCTGCCTCTGATTCCCCGCCTCTGATTCACTGACTCTGATTCCCCAGCTCTGATTCCCCGCCTCTGATTCCCCGCGTCTTATTCCCTGCTTCTGATTCTGATTCCCTGCCTCTGATTCCCCATCTCTGATTCCGCACATCTGATTCCCTGCCTCTGATTCCCCACCTCTGATTCCCCATATCTGATTCCCCGCCTCTGTTTCCCCTTCTCTGATTCCCCGCCTCTGTTTCCCCATATCTAAGTCCCCGCCTCTGATTCCCCAACTCTAATTCCCCACCTCTGATTCCCCAGCTCTGATTCCCCGCCTCTGATTCCCCGCATCTGATTCCCTGCATCTGATACCCAGCCTCTGATTCCGTGCCTGTGATTCCCAAACTCTGATTCCCCACCTCTGATTCCCCATATCTGATTCCCCGCCTCTGTTTCCCCGCCTCTGATTCCCCGCCTCTGTTTCCCCATATCTGATTCCCCGCCTCTATTTGCCCACCTCTGATTCCCCACCTCAGTTTCCCCATATCTGATTCCCCGCCTCTGAATCCCCAACTCTGATTCCCTGCATCTAATTCCCCAGCTCTGATTCCCCGCCTCTGATTCCCCGTGTCTGATTTCCTGCCTCTGATTCCCCGCCTCTGTTTACCCATGTCTGATTCACCGCCTCTGATTCCCCACCTCTGATTCCCCATCTCTGATTCCGCACATCCCATTCCCTGCCTCTGATTCCCCGCCTCTGATTCCCCGCCTCTGATTACCCATGTCTGATTCACCGCCTCTGATTCCCCACCTCTGATTCCCCATCTCTGATTCCGCACATCCGATTCCCTGCTTCTGATTCCCCGCCTCTGATTCACAGCCTCTGATTCCCCAGCTCTGATTCCCCGCCTCAGATTCCCCGCGTCTTATTCCCTGCTTCTGATTCTGATTCCCTGCCTCTGATTCCCCATCTCTGATTCCACACATCTGATTCCCTGCCTCTGATTCCCCACCTCTGATTCCCCATATCTGATTCCCCGCCTCTGTTTCCCCGCCTCTGATTCCCCGCCTCTGTTTCCCCATATCTAAGTCCCCGCCTCTGATTCCGCAACTCTGATTCCACACCTCTGATTCCCCAGCTCTGAATACCCACCTCTGATTCCCCATATCTGATTCCCCGCCTCTGTTTCCCCGCCTCTGATTCCCCGCCACTGTTTCCCCATATCTGATTCCCCGCCTCTGAATCCCCAACTCTGATTCCCTGCATCTAATTCCCCAGCTCTGATTCCCCGCCTCTGATTCCCCGTGTCAGATTTCCTGCCTCTGATTCCCCGCCTCTGATTACCCATGTCTGATTCACCGCCTCTGATTCCCCACCTCTGATTCCCCATCTCTGATTCCGCACATCAGATTCCCTGCCTCTGATTCCCCGCCTCTGATTCACCGCCTCTGATTCACCGCCTCTGATTCCCGGCCTCTGATTTCCCGCCTCTGATTCCCTGCCACTGATACCCCGCCCCTGATTCCCCACCTCTGATTCCCCATATCTGATTCCCCGCCTCTGTTTCCCCGCCTCTGATTCCCCGCCTCTGATTTCCCATATCTGATTCCCCGCCTCTGATTCCCCAACTCTGATTCCCCGCCTCTGATACACCAGCTCTGAATCCCCGCCTCTGATTCCCCGCGTCTGATTACCGGCCTCTGATTCCCCACCTCTGATTCCCCATATCTGATTCCCCGCCTCTGTTTCCCCGCCTCTGATTCCCCACCTCTGATTAACAATATCTGATTCCCCGCCTCTGATTCCCCACCTCTGATTCCCCGCCTCTGATTCGTCAGCTATGATTCCCCACCTCTGATTCCCAGCGTCTGATTCCCCGCCTCTGATTCCCCATCTCTGATTCCCCATCTCTGATTCCCCATCTCTGATTCCCCAATTCTGATTCCCCGCCTCTGAATCCCCAGCTCTGAATCCTCGCCTCTGATTCCTTGCCTCTGATTCCCAACATCTGATTCCCCACCTCTGAATTCCCATATTGATTCCCTGCCTCTGATTCCCCGCCTCTGATTCCCCAACTCTGATTCCCCGCCTCTGATTCCCCAGCTCTGATTCCCCGCCTCTTATTCCCCGTGTTTGATTCCCTGCCTCTGATTCCCGGCCTCTGATTCCCCATCTCTGATTCACCGCCTTTCATTCGCCACCTCTGATTCCCCATATCTGATTCCCCGCCTCTGTTTCCCAGCCTCTGATTCCCGGCCTCTGATTCCCCATATCTCATTCCCCGCCTCTGAATCCCCATCTCTGATTCCCGGACTCTGATTCCCCACCTCTGATTCCCGGACTCTTATTCCCGGCATCTGATTCCGGCCTCTGATTCCTGGCCTCTGATTCCCTGCTTCTGATTCTGATTCCCTGCCTCTGATTCCCCATCTCTGATTGCGCACATCTGATTCCCTGCCTCTGATTCCCCACCTCTGATTCACCATATCTGATTTCCCGCCTCTGTTTCCCCGCCTCTGATTCCCCGCCTCTGTTTCCCAATATCTAAGTCCCCGCCTCTGATACCCCAACTCTGATTCCCCACCTCTGATTCTCCAGCTCTGATTCCCCGCCTCTGATTCCCCGCATCTGATTCCCTGCATCTGATTCCAAGCCTCTGATTCCCTGCATCTGATTCCCAACCTCTGATTCCCCACCTCTGATTCCCCATATCTGATTCCCCGCCTCTGTTTCCCCGCCTCTGATTCCCCGCCTCTGTTTCCCCATATCTGATTCCCGGCCTCTGATTCACCGCCTCTGATTCCCCGCCTCTGATTCCCTGCCTCTGATTCCCCATCTCCGATTCCGCACATCTGATTCCCTGCCTCTGATTCCCCGCCTCTGATTCCCCGCCTCTGATTCCCTGCCTCTGATTCCCAACATCTGATTCCCAACCTCTGATTCCCCATATCTGATTCCCCGCCTCTGTTTCCCCAGCTCTGATTCCCCGTGTTTGATTCCCTGCCTCTGATTCCCTGCCCTGATTCCCCATCTCTGTTTCACCGCCTTTGATTCGCCACCTCTGATTCCCCTTATCTGATTCCCCGCCTCTGTTTCCCCGCCTCTGATTCCCTGCCTCTGATTCCCAACCTCTGATTCCACACCTCTGATTCCCCATATCTGATTCCCCGCCTGTGTTTCCCCACCTCTGATTCCCCGTCCCTGTTTCCCCATATCTGATTCCCCGCCTCTGATTCCCCAACCCTGATTCCCAGCCTCTGATTCCCCAGCTCTGATTCCCCGCCTCTGATTCCCCGTGTTTGATTCCCTGCCTCTGATTGCCCGCCTCTGATTCCCCATCTCTGATTCACCACCTTTGATTCGCCACCTCTGATTCCCCATATCTGATTCCCTGTCTCTGTTTCCCCACCTCTGATTCCCCGCCTCTGATTCCCCATATCTCATTCCCCGCCTCTGAATCCCCATCTCTGATTCCCGGACTCTGATTCCCCACCTCTGATTCCCGGCCTCTTATTCCCGGCATCTGTTTCCGGCCTCTGATTCCCGGCCTCTGATTCCCTGCTTCTGATTCTGATTCCCAGCCTCTGATTCCCCATCTCTGATTGATCACATCTGATTCCCTGCCTCTGATTCCCCACCTCTGATTCCCCATATCTGATTCCCCGCCTCTGTTTCCCCGCCTCTGATTCCCCGCCTCTGTTTCCCAATATCTAAGTCCCCGCCTCTGATTCCCCAACTCTGATTCCCCACCTCTGATTCTCCAGCTCTGATTCCCCGCCTCTGTTTCCCCATATCTAAGTCCCCGCCTCTGATTCCCCAACTCTGATTCCCCACCTCTGATTCCCCAGCTCTGATTCCCCGCCTCTGATTCCCTGCCTGTGATTCCCAACCTCTGATTCCCCACCTCTGATTCCCCATATCTGATTCCCCGCCTCTGTTTCCCCGCCTCTGATTCCCCGCCTCTGTTTCCCCATATCTGATTCCCCGCCTCTATTTGCCCACCTCTGATTCCCCACCTCAGTTTCCCCAGCTCTGATTCCCCGCCTCTGATTCCCCGCATCTGATTCCCTGCATCTGATTCCCAGCCTCTGATTCCCTGCCTGTGATTCCCAACCTCTGATTCCCCACCTCTGATTCCCCATATCTGATTCCCCGCCTCTGTTTCCCCACCTCTGATTCCCCGCCTCTGTTTCCCCATATCTGATTCCCCGCCTCTATTTGCCCACCTCTGATTACCCACCTCAGTTTCCCCATATCTGATTCCCCGCCTCTGAATCCCCAACTCTGATTCCCTGCATCTAATTCCCCAGCTCTGATTCCCCGCCTCTGATTCCCCGTGTCTGATTTCCTGCCTCTGATTCCCCGCCTCTGATTACCCATGTCTGATTCACCGCCTCTGATTCCCCACTTCTGATTCCCCATCTCTGATTCCGCACATCCCATTCCCTGCCTCTGATTCCCCGCCTCTGATTCCCCGCCTCAGATTCCCCGTGTCTGATTTCCTGCCTCTGATTCCCCGCCTCTGATTACCCATGTCTGATTCACCGCCTCTGATTCCCCACCTCTGATTCCCCATCTCTGATTCCGCACATCCGATTCCCTGCTTCTGATTCCCCGCCTCTGATTCACAGCCTCTGATTCCCCAGCTCTGATTCCCCGCCTCAGATTCCCCGCGTCTTATTCCCTGCTTCTGATTCTGATTCCCTGCCTCTGATTCCCCATCTCTGATACCGCACATCTGATTCCCTGCCACTGATTCACCACCTCTGATTCCCAATATCTGATTCCCCGCCTCTGTTTCCCCGCCTCTGATTCCCCGCCTCTGTTTCCCCATATCTAAGTCCCCGCCTCTGATTCCCCAACTCTGATTCCCCACCTCTGATTCCCCAGCTCTGATTCCCCACCTCTGATTCCCCATATCTGATTCCCCGCCTCTGAATCCCCAACTCTGATTCCCTGCATCTAATTCCCCAGCTCTGATTCCCCGCCTCTGATTCCCCGTGTCTGATTTCCTGCCTCTGATTCCCCGCCTCTGATTACCCATGTCTGATTCACCGCCTCTGATTCCCCACCTCTGATTCCCCATCTCTGATTCCGCACATCCGATTCCCTGCCTCTGATTCCCCGCCTCTGATTCACCGCCTCTGATTCCCGGCCTCTGATTTCCCGCCTCTGATTCCCTGCCACTGATACCCCGCCCCTGATTCCCCACCTCTGATTCCCCATATCTGATTCCCCGCCTCTGTTTCCCAGCCTCTGATTCCCCGCCTCTGATTCCCCATATCTGATTCCCCGCCTCTGATTCCCCAACTCTGATTCCCCGCCTCTGATTCCCCAGCTCTGAAACCCCGCCTCTGATTCCCCGCGTCTGATTGCCGGCCTCTGATTCCCCGCCTCTGATTCTCCATCTCTGATTCACAACCTCTGATTCCCCACCTCTGATTGCCCATATCTGATTCCCCGCCTCTGTATCCCCGCCTCTGATTCCCCAGCTCTGATTAACAATATCTGATTCCCCGCCTCTGATTCCCCACCTCTGATTCCCCGCCTCTGATTCGCCAGCTATGATTCCCCGCCTCTGATTCCCCAGCTCTGATTCCCTGCCTCTGATTCCCCGTGTTTGATTCCCTGCCTCTGATTCCCGGCCTCTGATTCCCCATCTCTGATTCACCGCCTTTTATTCGCCACCTCTGATTCCCCATATCTGATTCACCGCCTCTGTTTCCCCGCCTCTGATTCCCCGCCTCTGATTCCCCATATCTCATTCCCCGCCTCTGAATCCCCATCTCTGATTCCCGGCCTCTGATTCCCCATCTCTGATTCACCGCCTTTGATTCGCCACCTCTGATTCCCCATATCTGATTCCCCGCCTGTTTCCCCGCCTCTGACTCCCCTCCTCTGATTCCCCAACTCTAATTCCCTGCCTCTGATTCCCCAGCTCTGATTCCCCGTGTTTGATTCCCTGCCTCTGATTCCCTGCCCTGATTCCCCATCTCTGTTTCACCGCCTTTGATTCGCCACCTCTGATTCCCCACCTCTGATTCCCGGACTCTTATTCCCGGCATCTGATTCCGGCCTCTGATTCCTGGCCTCTGATTCCCTGCTTCTGATTCTGATTCCCTGCCTCTGATTCCCCATCTCTGATTGTGCACATCTGATTCCCTGCCTCTGATTCCCCACCTCTGATTCCCCATATCTGATTTCCCGCCTCTGTTTCCCCGCCTCTGATTCCCCGCCTCTGTTTCCCAATATCTAAGTCCCCGCCTCTGATACCCCAACTCTGATTCCCCACCTCTGATTCTCCAGCTCTGATTCCCCGCCTCTGATTCCCCGCATCTGATTCCCTGCATCTGATTCCAAGCCTCTGATTCCCTGCATCTGATTCCCAACCTCTGATTCCCCACCTCTGATTCCCCATATCTGATTCCCCGCCTCTGTTTCCCCGCCTCTGATTCCCCGCCTCTGTTTCCCCATATCTGATTCCCGGCCTCTGATTCACCGCCTCTGATTCCCCGCCTCTGATTCCCTGCCTCTGATTCCCCATCTCCGATTCCGCACATCTGATTCCCTGCCTCTGTTTCCCCATATCTGATACCCCAACTCTGTTTCCCCACCTCTGATTCCCCGCCTCTGATTCCCTGCATCTGATTCCAAGCCTCTGATTCCCTGCCTCTGATTCCCAACCTCTGATTCCCCACCTCTGATTTCCCATATCTGATTCCCGGCCTCTGATTCCCCGCCTCTGATTCCCCGCCTCTGATTCCCTGCCTCTGATTCCCCATCTCCGATTCCGCACATCTGATTCCCTGCCTCTGATTCCCCGCCTCTGATTCCCCACCTCTGATTCCCTGCCTCTGATTCCCAACATCTGATTCCCCACCTCTTATTCCCCATATCTGATTCCCCGCCTGTTTCCCCGCCTCTGACTCCCCTCCTCTGATTCCCCAACTCTAATTCCCCGCCTCTGATTCCCCAGCTCTGATTCCCCGTGTTTGATTCCCTGCCTCTGATTCCCTGCCCTGATTCCCCATCTCTGTTTCACCGCCTTTGATTCGCCACCTCTGATTCCCCATATCTGATTCCCCTCCTCTGTTTCCCCGCCTCTGATTCCCTGCCTCTGATTCCCAACCTCTGATTCCACACCTCTGATTCCCCATCTCTGATTCCTCGCCTCTGTTTCCCCGCCTCTGATTCCCCGCCCCTCTTTCCCCATATCTGATTCCCCGCCTCTGATTCCCCAACTCTGATTCCCCGCCTCTGATTCCCCAGCTCTGATTCCCCGCCTCTGATTCCCCGTGTTTGATTCCCTGCCTCTGATTGCCCGCCTCTGATTCCCCATCTCTGATTCACCGCCTTTGATTCGCCACCTCTGATTCCCCATATCTGATTCCCCACCTCTGTTTCCCCGCCTCTGATTCCCCGCCTCTGATTCTCCATATCTCATTCTCCGCCTCTGAATCCCCATCTCTGATTCCCGGACACTGATTCCACACCTCTGATTCCCGGCCTCTTATTCCCAGCATCTGATTCCCGGCCTCTTATCCCGGCCTCTGATTCCCCGCTTCTGATTCTGATTCCCTGCCTCTGATTCCCCATCTCTGATTCCGCACATCTGATTCCCTGCCTCTGATTCCCCACCTCTGATTCCCCATATCTGATTCCCCGCCTCTGTTTCCCCGCCTCTGATTCCCCGCCTCTGTTTCCCCATATCTAATTCCGAACCTCTGATGCCCCAACTCTAATTCCCTGCCTCTGATTCCCCGCGTTCTATTCCCTGCCTCTGATTCCCCGCCTGTGATTCCCCATCTCTGATTCACCACCTCTGATTCCCCACCTCTGATTCCCCATATCTGATTCCCCGCCTCTGTTTCCCAACCTCTGATTCCACACCTTTGATTCCCCATATCTGATTCCCCGCCTCTGTTTCCCCGCCTCTGATTCCCGGCCCCTGTTTCCCCATATCTGATTCCCCGCCTCTTATTCCCCAACTCAGATTCCCCGCCTCTGATTCCCCAGCTCTGATTCCCCGCCTCTGATTCCCTGTGTTTGATTCCCTGCCTCTGATTCCCCGCCTCTGATTCCCCATCTCTGATTCACTGCCTTTGATTCGCCACCTCTGATTCCCCATATCTGATTCCCCACCACTGTTTCCACGCCTCAAATTCCCCGCCTCTGTTTCTCCATATCTCATTCCCCGCCTTTGAATCCCCATCTCTGATTCCCGGACTCTGATTCCCCACCTCTGATTCCCGGCCTCTTATTCCCAGCATCTGATTCCTGGCCTCTGATTCCCCATATCTGATTCCCCGCTTCTGATTCTGATTCCCTGCCTCTGATTCCCCATCTCTGATTCCGCACATCTGATTCCCTGCCTCTGATTCCCCACCTCTGATTCCCCATATCTGATTCCCCTCCTCTGTTTCCCCACCTCTGATTCCCCGCCTCTGTTTCCCCATATCTAATTCCCAACCTCTGATGCCCCAACTCTGATTCCCTGCCTCTGATTCCCCGCGTTCTATTCCCTGCCTCTGATTCCCCGCCTGTGATTCCCCATCTCTGATTCACCACCTCTGATTCCCCACCTCTGATTCCCCATATCTAATTCCTCGCCTCTGTTTTCCCGCCTCTGATTCCCCGCCTCTGTTTCCCCATATCTGATTCCCTGCCTCTGAATCCCCAACTCTGATTCCCTGCCTCTGATTCCCCAGCTCTGATTCCCCACCTTTGATTCCCCCCGTCTGATTCCCAGCCTCTGAATCCCCGTGTCTGATTTCCTGCCTCTGATTCACCGCCTCTGATTCCCCATCTCTGAATCACCGCCTCTGATTCCCCACCTCTGATTCCCCATCTCTGATTCCGCACATCTGATTCCCCGCCTCTGATTCCCCGCCTCTGATTCCCTGCCTCTGATTCCCCATCTCAGATTCCGCACATCTGATTCCCTGCCTCTGATTCCCCGCCTCTGATTCCCCGCCTCTGATTCCCTGCCTCTGATTCCCAACATCTGATTCCCCACCTCTGATTCCCCATATCTTATTCCCCGCCTCTGTTTCCCCGCCTCTGATTCCCCTCCTCTGATTCCCCAACTCTAATTCCCCGCCTCTGATTCCCCAGCTCTGATTCCCCGTGTTTGATTCCCTGCCTCTGATTCCCTGCCCTGATTCCCCATCTCTGTTTCACCGCCTTTGTTTCGCCACCTCTGATTCCCCTTATCTGATTCCCCGCCTCTGTTTCCCCGCCGCTGATTCCCTGCCTCTGATTCCCAACCTCTGATTCCACACCTCTGATTCCCCATATCTGGTTCCCCGCCTGTGTTTCCCCACCTCTGATTCCCCGCCCCTGTTTCCCCATATCTGATTCCCCGCCTCTGATTCCCCAACCCTGATTCCCAGCCTCTGATTCCCCAGCTCTGATTCCCCGCCTCTGATTCCCCGTGTTTGATTCCCTGCCTCTGATTGCCCGCCTCTGATTCCCCATCTCTGATTCACCGCCTTTGATTCGCCACCTCTGATTCCCCATATCTGATTCCCTGTCTCTGTTTCCCCGCCTCTGATTCCCCGCCTCTGATTCCCTGCATCTGATTCCAAGCCTCTGATTCCCTGCCTCTGATGCCCAACCTCTGATTCCCCACCTCTGATTTTCCATATCTGATTCCCCGCCTCTGTTTCCCCGCCTCTGATTCCCCGGCTCTGTTTCCCCATATCTGATTCCCGGCCTCTGATTCCCCGCCTCTGATTCCCCGCCTCTGATTCCCTGCCTCTGATTCCCCATCTCCGATTCCGCACATCTGATTCCCTGCCTCTGATTCCCCGCCTGTGATTCCCCACCTCTGATTCCCTGCCTCTGATTCCCAACATCTGATTCCCCACCTCTTATTCCCCATATCTGATTCCCCGCCTGTTTCCCCGCCTCTGACTCCCCTCCTCTGATTCCCCAACTCTAATTCCCCGCCTCTGATTCCCCAGCTCTGATTCCCCGTGTTTGATTCCCTGCCTCTGATTCACTGCCCTGATTCTCCATCTCTGTTTCACCGCCTTTGATTCGCCACCTCTGATTCCCCATATCTGATTCCCCTCCTCTGTTTCCCCGTCTCTGATTCCCTGCCTCTGATTCCCAACCTCTGATTCCACACCTCTGATTCCCCATCTCTGATTCCTCGCCTCTGTTTCCCCGCCTCTGATTCCCCGCCCCTCTTTCCCCATATCTGATTCCCCGCCTCTGATTCCCCAACTCTGATACCCCGCCTCTGATTCCCCAGCTCTGATTCCCCGCCTCTGATTCCCCGTGTTTGATTCCCTGCCTCTGATTGCCCGCCTCTGATTCCCCATCTCTGATTCACCGCCTTTGATTCGCCACCTCTGATTCCCCATATCTGATTCACCACCTCTGTTTCCCCGCCTCTGATTCCCCGCCTCTGATTCTCCATATCTCATTCTCCGCCTCTGAATCCCCATCTCTGATTCCCGGACACTGACTCCCCACCTCTGATTCCCGGCCTCTTATTCCCAGCATCTGATACCCGGCCTCTGATTCCCGGCCTCTGATTCCCCGCTTCTGATTCTGATTCCCTGCCTCTGATTCCCCATCTCTGATTCCGCACATCTGATTCCCTGCCACTGATTCCCCACCTCTGATTCCCCATATCTGATTCCCCGCCTCTGTTTCCCCGCCTCTGATTCCCCGCCTCTGTTTCCCCATATCTAATTCCGAACCTCTGATGCCCCAACTCTAATTCCCTGCCTCTGATTCCCCGCGTTCTATTCCCTGCCTCTGATTCCCCGCCTGTGATTCCCCATCTCTGATTCACCACCTCTGATTCCCCACCTCTGATTCCCCATATCTGATTCCCCGCCTCTGTTTCCCAACCTCTGATTCCACACCTCTGATTCCCCATATCTGATTCCCCGCCTCTGTTTCCCCGCCTCTGATTCCCGGCCCCTGTTTCCCCATATCTGATTCCCCGCCTCTTATTCCCCAACTCAGATTCCCCGCCTCTGATTCCCCAGCTCTGATTCCCCGCCTCTGATTCCCTGTGTTTGATTCCCTGCCTCTGATTCCCCGCCTCTGATTCCCCATCTCTGATTCACTGCCTTATATTCGCCACCTCTGATTCCCCATATCTGATTCCCCACCACTGTTTCCACGCCTCAAATTCCCCGCCTCTGATTCTCCATATCTCATTCCCCGCCTTTGAATCCCCATCTCTGATTCCCGGACTCTGATTCCCCACCTCTGATTCCCGGCCTCTTATACCCAGCATCTGATTCCTGGCCTCTGATTCCCCATATCTGATTCCCCGCTTCTGATTCTGATTCCCTGCCTCTGATTCCCCATCTCTGATTCCGCACATCTGATTCCCTGCCTCTGATTCCCCACCTCTGATTCCCCATATCTGATTCCCCGCCTCTGTTTCCCCACCTCTGATTCCCCGCCTCTGTTTCCCCATATCTAATTCCCAACCTCTGATGCCCCAACTCTGATTCCCTGCCTCTGATTCCCCGCGTTCTATTCCCTGCCTCTGATTCCCCGCCTGTGATTCCCCATCTCTGATTCACCACCTCTGATTCCCCACCTCTGATTCCCCATATCTGATTCCCCGCCTCTGTTTCCACGCCTCTGATTCCCCGCCTCTGATTCCCCATATCTCATTCCCCGACTCTGAATCCCCACCTCTGATTCCCGGCCTCTTATTCCCGTCATCTGATTCCGGCCTCTGATTCCCGGCCTCTGATTCCCTGCTTCTGATTCTGATTCCCTGCCTCTGATTCCCCATCTCTGATTGCGCACATCTGATTCCCTGCCTCTGATTCCCCACCTCTGATTCACCATATCTGATTTCCCGCCTCTGTTTCCCCGCCTCTGATTCCCCGCCTCTGTTTCCCAATATCTAAGACCCGCCTCTGATTCCCCAACTCTGATTCCCCACCTCTGATTCTCCAGCTATGATTCCCCGCCTCTGATTCCCCGCATCTGATTCCCTGCATCTGATTCCAAGCCTCTGATTCCCTGCATCTGATTCCCAACCTCTGATTCCCCACCTCTGATTCCCCATTTCTGATTCCCCGCATCTGATTCCCTGCATCTGATTCCAAGCCTCTGATTCCCTGCCTCTGATTCACAACCTCTGATTCCCCACCTCTGATTCCCCATATCTGATTCCCCGCCTCTGTTTCCCCGCCTCTGATTCCCCGCCTCTGTTTCCCCATATCTAATTCCCAACCTCTGATGCCCCAACTCTGATTCCCTGCCTCTGATTCCCCGCGTTCTATTCCCTGCCTCTGATTCCACGCCTGTGATTCCCCATCTCTGATTCACCACCTCTGATTCCCCACCTCTGATTCCCCATATCTAATTCCCCGCCTCTGTTTTCCCGCCTCAGATTCCCCGCCTCTGTTTCCCCATATCTGATTCCCCGCCTCTGAATCCCCAACTCTGATTCCCTGCCTCTGATTCCCTGCTTCTGATTCTGATTCCCAACCTCTGATTCCCCATCTCTGATTCCGCACATCTAATTCCCTGCCTCTGATTCCCCATCTCTGATTCCCCATATCTGATTCCCCGCCTTCTGTTCCCCGCCTCTGATTCCCCGCCTCTGTTTCCCCATATCTAAGTCCCCGACTCTGATTCCCCAACTTTGATTCCCCACCTCTGATTCCCCAGCTCTGATTCCCCGCCTCTGATTCCCCGCATCTGATTCCATGCATATGATTCCCAGCCTATGATTCCCTGCCTCTGATTCCCAACCTCTGATTCCCCACCTCTGATTCCCCATATCTGATTCCCCGCCTCTGTTTCCCCGCCTCTGATTCCCCTCCTCTGTTTCCCCATATCTGATCCCCGCCTCTATTTGCCCGCCTCTGTTTCCCCGCCTCTTTTTCCCCATATCAGATTCCCCGCCTCTGAATCCCCAACTCTGATTCCCTGCCTCTAAATTCCCAGCTCTGATTCCCCGCCTCTGATTCCCCGTGTCTGATTTCCTGCCTCTGATTCCCCGCCTCTGATTACCCATGTCTGATTCACCGCCTCTGATTCCCCACCTCTGATTCCCCATCTCTGATTCGGCACATCCGATTCCCTGCCTCTGATTCCCCGCCTCTGATTCACTGACTCTGATTCCCCAGCTCTGATTCCCCGCCTCTGATTCCCCGCGTCTTATTCCCTGCTTCTGATTCTGATTCCCTGCCTCTGATTCCCCATCTCTGATTCCGCACATCTGATTCCCTGCCTCTGATTCCCCACCTCTGATTCCCCATATCTGATTCCCCGCCTCTGTTTCCCCTTCTCTGATTCCCCGCCTCTGTTTCCCCATATCTAAGTCCCCGCCTCTGATTCCCCAACTCTAATTCCCCACCTCTGATTCCCCAGCTCTGATTCCCCGCCTCTGATTCCCCGCATCTGATTCCCTGCATCTGATACCCAGCCTCTGATTCCGTGCCTGTGATTCCCAAACTCTGATTCCCCACCTCTGATTCCCCATATCTGATTCCCCGCCTCTGTTTCCCCGCCTCTGATTCCCCGCCTCTGTTTCCCCATATCTGATTCCCCGCCTCTATTTGCCCACCTCTGATTCCCCACCTCAGTTTCCCCATATCTGATTCCCCGCCTCTGAATCCCCAACTCTGATTCCCTGCATCTAATTCCCCAGCTCTGATTCCCCGCCTCTGATTCCCCGTGTCTGATTTCCTGCCTCTGATTCCCCGCCTCTGTTTACCCATGTCTGATTCACCGCCTCTGATTCCCCACCTCTGATTCCCCATCTCTGATTCCGCACATCCCATTCCCTGCCTCTGATTCCCCGCCTCTGATTCCCCGCCTCTGATTACCCATGTCTGATTCACCGCCTCTGATTCCCCACCTCTGATTCCCCATCTCTGATTCCGCACATCCGATTCCCTGCTTCTGATTCCCCGCCTCTGATTCACAGCCTCTGATTCCCCAGCTCTGATTCCCCGCCTCAGATTCCCCGCGTCTTATTCCCTGCTTCTGATTCTGATTCCCTGCCTCTGATTCCCCATCTCTGATTCCACACATCTGATTCCCTGCCTCTGATTCCCCACCTCTGATTCCCCATATCTGATTCCCCGCCTCTGTTTCCCCGCCTCTGATTCCCCGCCTCTGTTTCCCCATATCTAAGTCCCCGCCTCTGATTCCGCAACTCTGATTCCACACCTCTGATTCCCCAGCTCTGAATACCCACCTCTGATTCCCCATATCTGATTCCCCGCCTCTGTTTCCCCGCCTCTGATTCCCCGCCACTGTTTCCCCATATCTGATTCCCCGCCTCTGAATCCCCAACTCTGATTCCCTGCATCTAATTCCCCAGCTCTGATTCCCCGCCTCTGATTCCCCGTGTCAGATTTCCTGCCTCTGATTCCCCGCCTCTGTTTCCCCATATCTAAGTCCCCGACTCTGATTCCCCAACTTTGATTCCCCACCTCTGATTCCCCAGCTCTGATTCCCCGCCTCTGATTCCCCGCATCTGATTCCATGCATATGATTCCCAGCCTATGATTCCCTGCCTCTGATTCCCAACCTCTGATTCCCCACCTCTGATTCCCCATATCTGATTCCCCGCCTCTGTTTCCCCGCTTCTGATTCCCCTCCTCTGTTTCCCCATATCTGATCCCCGCCTCTATTTGCCCGCCTCTGTTTCCCCGCCTCTTTTTCCCCATATCAGATTCCCCGCCTCTGAATCCCCAACTCTGATTCCCTGCCTCTAAATTCCCAGCTCTGATTCCCCGCCTCTGATTCCCCGTGTCTGATTTCCTGCCTCTGATTCCCCGCCTCTGATTACCCATGTCTGATTCACCGCCTCTGATTCCCCACCTCTGATTCCCCATCTCTGATTCGGCACATCCGATTCCCTGCCTCTGATTCCCCGCCTCTGATTCACTGACTCTGATTCCCCAGCTCTGATTCCCCGCCTCTGATTCCCCGCGTCTTATTCCCTGCTTCTGATTCTGATTCCCTGCCTCTGATTCCCCATCTCTGATTCCGCACATCTGATTCCCTGCCTCTGATTCCCCACCTCTGATTCCCCATATCTGATTCCCCGCCTCTGTTTCCCCTTCTCTGATTCCCCGCCTCTGTTTCCCCATATCTAAGTCCCCGCCTCTGATTCCCCAACTCTAATTCCCCACCTCTGATTCCCCAGCTCTGATTCCCCGCCTCTGATTCCCCGCATCTGATTCCCTGCATCTGATACCCAGCCTCTGATTCCGTGCCTGTGATTCCCAAACTCTGATTCCCCACCTCTGATTCCCCATATCTGATTCCCCGCCTCTGTTTCCCCGCCTCTGATTCCCCGCCTCTGTTTCCCCATATCTGATTCCCCGCCTCTATTTGCCCACCTCTGATTCCCCACCTCAGTTTCCCCATATCTGATTCCCCGCCTCTGAATCCCCAACTCTGATTCCCTGCATCTAATTCCCCAGCTCTGATTCCCCGCCTCTGATTCCCCGTGTCTGATTTCCTGCCTCTGATTCCCCGCCTCTGTTTACCCATGTCTGATTCACCGCCTCTGATTCCCCACCTCTGATTCCCCATCTCTGATTCCGCACATCCCATTCCCTGCCTCTGATTCCCCGCCTCTGATTCCCCGCCTCTGATTACCCATGTCTGATTCACCGCCTCTGATTCCCCACCTCTGATTCCCCATCTCTGATTCCGCACATCCGATTCCCTGCTTCTGATTCCCCGCCTCTGATTCACAGCCTCTGATTCCCCAGCTCTGATTCCCCGCCTCAGATTCCCCGCGTCTTATTCCCTGCTTCTGATTCTGATTCCCTGCCTCTGATTCCCCATCTCTGATTCCACACATCTGATTCCCTGCCTCTGATTCCCCACCTCTGATTCCCCATATCTGATTCCCCGCCTCTGTTTCCCCGCCTCTGATTCCCCGCCTCTGTTTCCCCATATCTAAGTCCCCGCCTCTGATTCCGCAACTCTGATTCCACACCTCTGATTCCCCAGCTCTGAATACCCACCTCTGATTCCCCATATCTGATTCCCCGCCTCTGTTTCCCCGCCTCTGATTCCCCGCCACTGTTTCCCCATATCTGATTCCCCGCCTCTGAATCCCCAACTCTGATTCCCTGCATCTAATTCCCCAGCTCTGATTCCCCGCCTCTGATTCCCCGTGTCAGATTTCCTGCCTCTGATTCCCCGCCTCTGATTACCCATGTCTGATTCACCGCCTCTGATTCCCCACCTCTGATTCCCCATCTCTGATTCCGCACATCAGATTCCCTGCCTCTGATTCCCCGCCTCTGATTCACCGCCTCTGATTCACCGCCTCTGATTCCCGGCCTCTGATTTCCCGCCTCTGATTCCCTGCCACTGATACCCCGCCCCTGATTCCCCACCTCTGATTCCCCATATCTGATTCCCCGCCTCTGTTTCCCCGCCTCTGATTCCCCGCCTCTGATTTCCCATATCTGATTCCCCGCCTCTGATTCCCCAACTCTGATTCCCCGCCTCTGATACACCAGCTCTGAATCCCCGCCTCTGATTCCCCGCGTCTGATTACCGGCCTCTGATTCCCCACCTCTGATTCCCCATATCTGATTCCCCGCCTCTGTTTCCCCGCCTCTGATTCCCCACCTCTGATTAACAATATCTGATTCCCCGCCTCTGATTCCCCACCTCTGATTCCCCGCCTCTGATTCGTCAGCTATGATTCCCCACCTCTGATTCCCAGCGTCTGATTCCCCGCCTCTGATTCCCCATCTCTGATTCCCCATCTCTGATTCCCCATCTCTGATTCCCCAATTCTGATTCCCCGCCTCTGATTCCCCAGCTCTGAATCCTCGCCTCTGATTCCTTGCCTCTGATTCCCAACATCTGATTCCCCACCTCTGAATTCCCATATTGATTCCCTGCCTCTGATTCCCCGCCTCTGATTCCCCAACTCTGATTCCCCGCCTCTGATTCCCCAGCTCTGATTCCCCGCCTCTTATTCCCCGTGTTTGATTCCCTGCCTCTGATTCCCGGCCTCTGATTCCCCATCTCTGATTCACCGCCTTTCATTCGCCACCTCTGATTCCCCATATCTGATTCCCCGCCTCTGTTTCCCAGCCTCTGATTCCCGGCCTCTGATTCCCCATATCTCATTCCCCGCCTCTGAATCCCCATCTCTGATTCCCGGACTCTGATTCCCCACCTCTGATTCCCGGACTCTTATTCCCGGCATCTGATTCTGGCCTCTGATTCCTGGCCTCTGATTCCCTGCTTCTGATTCTGATTCCCTGCCTCTGATTCCCCATCTCTGATTGCGCACATCTGATTCCCTGCCTCTGATTCCCCACCTCTGATTCACCATATCTGATTTCCCGCCTCTGTTTCCCCGCCTCTGATTCCCCGCCTCTGTTTCCCAATATCTAAGTCCCCGCCTCTGATACCCCAACTCTGATTCCCCACCTCTGATTCTCCAGCTCTGATTCCCCGCCTCTGATTCCCCGCATCTGATTCCCTGCATCTGATTCCAAGCCTCTGATTCCCTGCATCTGATTCCCAACCTCTGATTCCCCACCTCTGATTCCCCATATCTGATTCCCCGCCTCTGTTTCCCCGCCTCTGATTCCCCGCCTCTGTTTCCCCATATCTGATTCCCGGCCTCTGATTCACCGCCTCTGATTCCCCGCCTCTGATTCCCTGCCTCTGATTCCCCATCTCCGATTCCGCACATCTGATTCCCTGCCTCTGATTCCCCGCCTCTGATTCCCCGCCTCTGATTCCCTGCCTCTGATTCCCAACATCTGATTCCCCACCTCTGATTCCCCATATCTGATTCCCCGCCTCTGTTTCCCCAGCTCTGATTCCCCGTGTTTGATTCCCTGCCTCTGATTCCCTGCCCTGATTCCCCATCTCTGTTTCACCGCCTTTGATTCGCCACCTCTGATTCCCCTTATCTGATTCCCCGCCTCTGTTTCCCCGCCTCTGATTCCCTGCCTCTGATTCCCAACCTCTGATTCCACACCTCTGATTCCCCATATCTGATTCCCCGCCTGTGTTTCCCCACCTCTGATTCCCCGCCCCTGTTTCCCCATATCTGATTCCCCGCCTCTGATTCCCCAACCCTGATTCCCAGCCTCTGATTCCCCAGCTCTGATTCCCCGCCTCTGATTCCCCGTGTTTGATTCCCTGCCTCTGATTGCCCGCCTCTGATTCCCCATCTCTGATTCACCACCTTTGATTCGCCACCTCTGATTCCCCATATCTGATTCCCTGTCTCTGTTTCCCCACCTCTGATTCCCCGCCTCTGATTCCCCATATCTCATTCCCCGCCTCTGAATCCCCATCTCTGATTCCCGGACTCTGATTCCCCACCTCTGATTCCCGGCCTCTTATTCCCGGCATCTGATTCCGGCCTCTGATTCCCGGCCTCTGATTCCCTGCTTCTGATTCTGATTCCCAGCCTCTGATTCCCCATCTCTGATTGATCACATCTGATTCCCTGCCTCTGATTCCCCACCTCTGATTCCCCATATCTGATTCCCCGCCTCTGTTTCCCCGCCTCTGATTCCCCGCCTCTGTTTCCCAATATCTAAGTCCCCGCCTCTGATTCCCCAACTCTGATTCCCCACCTCTGATTCTCCAGCTCTGATTCCCCGCCTCTGTTTCCCCATATCTAAGTCCCCGCCTCTGATTCCCCAACTCTGATTCCCCACCTCTGATTCCCCAGCTCTGATTCCCCGCCTCTGATTCCCTGCCTGTGATTCCCAACCTCTGATTCCCCACCTCTGATTCCCCATATCTGATTCCCCGCCTCAGTTTCCCCGCCTCTGATTCCCCGCCTCTGTTTCCCCATATCTGATTCCCCGCCTCTATTTGCCCACCTCTGATTCCCCACCTCAGTTTCCCCAGCTCTGATTCCCCGCCTCTGATTCCCCGCATCTGATTCCCTGCATCTGATTCCCAGCCTCTGATTCCCTGCCTGTGATTCCCAACCTCTGATTCCCCACCTCTGATTCCCCATATCTGATTCCCCGCCTCTGTTTCCCCACCTCTGATTCCCCGCCTCTGTTTCCCCATATCTGATTCCCCGCCTCTATTTGCCCACCTCTGATTACCCACCTCAGTTTCCCCATATCTGATTCCCCGCCTCTGAATCCCCAACTCTGATTCCCTGCATCTAATTCCCCAGCTCTGATTCCCCGCCTCTGATTCCCCGTGTCTGATTTCCTGCCTCTGATTCCCCGCCTCTGATTACCCATGTCTGATTCACCGCCTCTGATTCCCCACTTCTGATTCCCCATCTCTGATTCCGCACATCCCATTCCCTGCCTCTGATTCCCCGCCTCTGATTCCCCGCCTCAGATTCCCCGTGTCTGATTTCCTGCCTCTGATTCCCCGCCTCTGATTACCCATGTCTGATTCACCGCCTCTGATTCCCCACCTCTGATTCCCCATCTCTGATTCCGCACATCCGATTCCCTACTTCTGATTCCCCGCCTCTGATTCACAGCCTCTGATTCCCCAGCTCTGATTCCCCGCCTCAGATTCCCCGCGTCTTATTCCCTGCTTCTGATTCTGATTCCCTGCCTCTGATTCCCCATCTCTGATACCGCACATCTGATTCCCTGCCTCTGATTCCCCACCTCTGATTCCCAATATCTGATTCCCCGCCTCTGTTTCCCCATATCTAAGTCCCCGCCTCTGATTCCCCAACTCTGATTCCCCACCTCTGATTCCCCAGCTCTGATTCCCCACCTCTGATTCCCCATATCTGATTCCCCGCCTCTGAATCCCCAACTCTGATTCCCTGCATCTAATTCCCCAGCTCTGATTCCCCGCCTCTGATTCCCCGTGTCTGATTTCCTGCCTCTGATTCCCCGCCTCTGATTACCCATGTCTGATTCACCGCCTCTGATTCCCCACCTCTGATTCCCCATCTCTGATTCCGCACATCCGATTCCCTGCCTCTGATTCCCCGCCTCTGATTCACCGCCTCTGATTCCCGGCCTCTGATTTCCCGCCTCTGATTCCCTGCCACTGATACCCCGCCCCTGATTCCCCACCTCTGATTCCCCATATCTGATTCCCCGCCTCTGTTTCCCCGCCTCTGATTCCCCGCCTCTGATTCCCCATATCTGATTCCCCGCCTCTGATTCCCCAACTCTGATTCCCCGCCTCTGATTCCCCAGCTCTGAAACCCCGCCTCTGATTCCCCGCGTCTGATTGCCGGCCTCTGATTCCCCGCCTCTGATTCTCCATCTCTGATTCACAACCTCTGATTCCCCACCTCTGATTGCCCATATCTGATTCCCCGCTTCTGTATCCCCGCCTCTGATTCCCCAGCTCTGATTAACAATATCTGATTCTCCGCCTCTGATTCCCCACCTCTGATTCCCCGCCTCTGATTCGCCAGCTATGATTCCCCGCCTCTGATTCCCCAGCTCTGATTCCCTGCCTCTGATTCCCCGTGTTTGATTCCCTGCCTCTGATTCCCGGCCTCTGATTCCCCATCTCTGATTCACCGCCTTTGATTCGCCACCTCTGATTCCCCATATCTGATTCACCGCCTCTGTTTCCCCGCCTCTGATTCCCCGCCTCTGATTCCCCATATCTCATTCCCCGCCTCTGAATCCCCATCTCTGATTCCCGGACTCTGATTCCCCACCTCTGATTCCCGGCCTCTGATTCCCTGCTTCTGATTCTGATTCCCTGCCTCTGATTCCCCATCTCTGATTGCGCATATCTGATTCCCTGCCTCTGATTCCCCACCTCTGATTCCCCATATCTGATTCCCCGCCTCTGCTTCCCCGCCTCTGATTCCCCGCCTCTGTTTCCCAATATCTAAGTCCCCGCCTCTGATTCCCCAACTCTGATTCCCCACCTCTGATTCTCCAGCTCTGATTCCCCGCCTCTGATTCCCCGCATCTGATTCCCTGCATCTGATTCCAAGCCTCTGATTCCCTGCCTCTGATTCCCAAACTCTGATTCCCCACCTCTGATTTCCCATATCTGATTCCCCGCCTCTGTTTCCCCGCCTCTGATTCCCCGCCTCTGTTTCCCCATATCTGATTCCCGGCCTCTGGTTCCCCGCCTCTGATTCCCCGCCTCTGATTCCCTGCCTCTGATTCCCCATCTCCGATTCCGCACATCTGATTCCCTGCCTCTGATTCCCCGCCTCTGATTCCCCGCCTCTGATTCCCTGCCTCTGATTCCCAACATCTGATTCTCCACCTCTGATTCCCCATATCTGATTCCCCGCCTGTTTCCCCGCCTCTGACTCCCCTCCTCTGATTCCCCAACTCTAATTCCCCGCTTCTGATTCCCCAGCTCTGATTCCCCGTGTTTGATTCCCTGCCTCTGATTCCCTGCCCTGATTCCCCATCTCTGTTTCACCGCCTTTGATTCGCCACCTCTGATTCCCCACCTCTGATTCCCGGACTCTTATTCCCGGCATCTGATTCCGGCCTCTGATTCCTGGCCTCTGATTCCCTGCTTCTGATTCTGATTCCCTGCCTCTGATTCCCCATCTCTGATTGCGCACATCTGATTCCCTGCCTCTGATTCCCCACCTCTGATTCCCCATATCTGATTTCCCGCCTCTGTTTCCCCGCCTCTGATACCCCGCCTCTGTTTCCCAATATCTAAGTCCCCGCCTCTGATACCCCAACTCTGATTCCCCACCTCTGATTCTCCAGCTCTGATTCCCCGCCTCTGATTCCCCGCATCTGATTCCCTGCATCTGATTCCAAGCCTCTGATTCCCTGCATCTGATTCCCAACCTCTGATTCCCCACCTCTGATTCCCCATATCTGATTCCCCGCCTCTGTTTCCCCGCCTCTGATTCCCCGCCTCTGTTTCCCCATATCTGATTCCCGGCCTCTGATTCCCCGCCTCTGATTCCCCGCCTCTGATTCCCTGCCTCTGATTCCCCATCTCCGATTCCGCACATCTGATTCCCTGCCTCTGATTCCCCGCCTCTGATTCCCCGCCTCTGATTCCCTGCCTCTGATTCCCAACATCTGATTCCCCACCTCTGATTCCCCATATCTGATTCCCCGCCTCTGTTTCCCCAGCTCTGATTTCCCGTGTTTGATTCCCTGCCTCTGATTCCCTGCCCTGATTCCCCATCTCTGTTTCACCGCCTTTGATTCGCCACCTCTGATTCCCCTTATCTGATTCCCCGCCTCTGTTTCCCCGCCTCTGATTCCCTGCCTCTGATTCCCAACCTCTGATTCCACACCTCTGATTCCCCATATCTGATTCCCTGCCTGTGTTTCCCCACCTCTGATTCCCCGCCCCTGTTTCCCCATATCTGATTCCCCGCCTCTGATTCCCCAACCCTGATTCCCAGCCTCTGATTCCCCAGCTCTGATTCCCCACCTCTGATTCCCCGTGTTTGATTCCCTGCTTCTGATTGCCCGCCTCTGATTCCCCATCTCTGATTCACCGCCTTTGATTCGCCACCTCTGATTCCCCATATCTGATTCCCTGTCTCTGTTTCCCCACCTCTGATTCCCCGCCTCTGATTCCCCATATCTCATTCCCCGCCTCTGAATCCCCATCTCTGATTCCCGGACTCTGATTCCCCACCTCTGATTCCCGGCCTCTTATTCCCGGCATCTGATTCCGGCCTCTGATTCCCGGCCTCTGATTCCCTGCTTCTGATTCTGATTCCCTGCCTCTGATTCCCCATCTCTGATTGCGCACATCTGATTCCCTGCCTCTGATTCCCCACCTCTGATTCCCCATAACTGATTCCCCGCCTCCGTTTCCCCGCCTCTGATTCCCCGCCTCTGTTTCCCAATATCTAAGTCCCCGCCTCTGATTCCCCAACTCTGATTCCCCACCTCTGATTCTCCAGCTCTGATTCCCCGCCTCTGTTTCCCCATATCTAAGTCCCCGCCTCTGATTCCCCAACTCTGATTCCCCACCTCTGATTCCCCAGCTCTGATTCCCCGCCTCTGATTCCCCGCATCTGATTCCCAGCATCTGATTCCCAGCCTCTGATTCCCTGCCTGTGATTCCCAACCTCTGATTCCCCACCTCTGATTCCCCATATCTGATTCCCCGCCTCTGTTTCCCCGCCTCTGATTCCCCGCCTCTGTTTCCCCATATCTGATTCCCCGCCTCTATTTGCCCACCTCTGATTCCCCACCTCAGTTTCCCCAGCTCTGATTCCCCGCCTCTGATTCCCCGCATCTGATTCCCTGCATCTGATTCCCAGCCTCTGATTCCCTGCCTGTGATTCCCAACCTCTGATTCCCCACCTCTGATTCCCCATATCTGATTCCCCGCCTCTGTTTCCCCACCTCTGATTCCCTGCCTCTGTTTCCCCATATCTGATTCCCCGCCTCTATTTGCCCACCTCTGATTACCCACCTCAGTTTCCCCATATCTGATTCCCCGCCTCTGAATCCCCAACTCTGATTCCCTGCATCTAATTCCCCAGCTCTGATTCCCCGCCTCTGATTCCCCGTGTCTGATATCCTGCCTCTGGTTCCCCGCCTCGGATTACCCATGTCTGATTCACCGCCTCTGATTCCCCACTTCTGATTCCCCATCTCTGATTCCGCACATCCCATTCCCTGCCTCTGATTCCCCGCCTCTGATTCCCCGCCTCAGATTCCCCGTGTCTGATTTCCTGCCTCTGATTCCCCGCCTCTGATTACCCATGTCTGATTCACCGCCTCTGATTCCCCACCTCTGATTCCCCATCTCTGATTCCGCACATCCGATTCCCTGCTTCTGATTCCCCGCCTCTGATTCACAGCCTCTGATTCCCCAGCTCTGATTCCCCGCCTCAGATTCCCCGCGTCTTATTCCCTGCTTCTGATTCTGATTCCCTGCCTCTGATTCCCCATCTCTGATACCGCACATCTGATTCCCTGCCACTGATTCACCACCTCTGATTCCCAATATCTGATTCCCCGCCTCTGTTTCCCCGCCTCTGATTCCCCGCCTCTGTTTCCCCATATCTAAGTCCCCGCCTCTGATTCCCCAACTCTGATTCCCCACCTCTGATTCCCCAGCTCTGATTCCCCACCTCTGATTCCCCATATCTGATTCCCCGCCTCTGAATCCCCAACTCTGATTCCCTGCATCTAATTCCCCAGCTCTGATTCCCCGCCTCTGATTCCCCGTGTCTGATTTCCTGCCTCTGATTCCCCGCCTCTGATTACCCATGTCTGATTCACCGCCTCTGATTCCCCACCTCTGATTCCCCATCTCTGATTCCGCACATCCGAATCCCTGCCTCTGATTCCCCGCCTCTGATTCACCGCCTCTGATTCCCGGCCTCTGATTTCCCGCCTCTGATTCCCTGCCACTGATACCCCGCCCCTGATTCCCCACCTCTGATTCCCCATATCTGATTCCCCGCCTCTGTTTCCCAGCCTCTGATTCCCCGTTTCTGATTCCCCATATCTGATTCCCCGCCTCTGATTCCCCAACTCTGATTCCCCGCCTCTGATTCCCCAGCTCTGAAACCCCGCCTCTGATTCCCCGCGTCTGATTGCCGGCCTCTGATTCCCCGCCTCTGATTCTCCATCTCTGATTCACAACCTCTGATTCCCCACCTCTGATTGCCCATATCTGATTCCCCGCCTCTGTATCCCCGCCTCTGATTCCCCAGCTCTGATTAACAATATCTGATTCCCCGCCTCTGATTCCCCACCTCTGATTCCCCGCCTCTGATTCGCCAGCTATGATTCCCCGCCTCTGATTCCCCAGCTCTGATTCCCTGCCTCTGATTCCCCGTGTTTGATTCCCTGCCTCTGATTCCCGGCCTCTGATTCCCCATCTCTGATTCACCGCCTTTTATTCGCCACCTCTGATTCCCCATATCTGATTCACCGCCTCTGTTTCCCCGCCTCTGATTCCCCGCCTCTGATTCCCCATATCTCATTCCCCGCCTCTGAATCCCCATCTCTGATTCCCGGCCTCTGATTCCCCATCTCTGATTCACCGCCTTTGATTCGCCACCTCTGATTCCCCATATCTGATTCCCCGCCTGTTTCCCCGCCTCTGACTCCCCTCCTCTGATTCCCCAACTCTAATTCCCCGCCTCTGATTCCCCAGCTCTGATTCCCCGTGTTTGATTCCCTGCCTCTGATTCCCTGCCCTGATTCCCCATCTCTGTTTCACCGCCTTTGATTCGCCACCTCTGATTCCCCACCTCTGATTCCCGGACTCTTATTCCCGGCATCTGATTCCGGCCTCTGATTCCTGGCCTCTGATTCCCTGCTTCTGATTCTGATTCCCTGCCTCTGATTCCCCATCTCTGATTGCGCACATCTGATTCCCTGCCTCTGATTCCCCACCTCTGATTCCCCATATCTGATTTCCCGCCTCTGTTTCCCCGCCTCTGATTCCCCGCCTCTGTTTCCCAATATCTAAGTCCCCGCCTCTGATACCCCAACTCTGATTCCCCACCTCTGATTCTCCAGCTCTGATTCCCCGCCTCTGATTCCCCGCATCTGATTCCCTGCATCTGATTCCAAGCCTCTGATTCCCTGCATCTGATTCCCAACCTCTGATTCCCCACCTCTGATTCCCCATATCTGATTCCCCGCCTCTGTTTCCCCGCCTCTGATTCCCCGCCTCTGTTTCCCCATATCTGATTCCCGGCCTCTGATTCACCGCCTCTGATTCCCCGCCTCTGATTCCCTGCCTCTGATTCCCCATCTCCGATTCCGCACATCTGATTCCCTGCCTCTGATTCCCCGCCTCTGATTCCCCGCCTCTGATTCCCTGCCTCTGATTCCCAACATCTGATTCCCCACCTCTGATTCCCCATATCTGATTCCCCGCCTCTGTTTCCCCAGCTCTGATTCCCCGTGTTTGATTCCCTGCCTCTGATTCCCTGCCCTGATTCCCCATCTCTGTTTCACCGCCTTTGATTCGCCACCTCTGATTCCCCTTATCTGATTCCCCGCCTCTGTTTCCCCGCCTCTGATTCCCTGCCTCTGATTCCCAACCTCTGATTCCACACCTCTGATTCCCCATATCTGATTCCCCGCCTGTGTTTCCCCACCTCTGATTCCCCGCCCCTGTTTCCCCATATCTGATTCCCCGCCTCTGATTCCCCAACCCTGATTCCCAGCCTCTGATTCCCCAGCTCTGATTCCCCGCCTCTGATTCCCCGTGTTTGATTCCCTGCCTCTGATTGCCCGCCTCTGATTCCCCATCTCTGATTCACCGCCTTTGATTCGCCACCTCTGATTCCCCATATCTGATTCCCTGTCTCTGTTTCCCCACCTCTGATTCCCCGCCTCTGATTCCCCATATCTCATTCCCCGCCTCTGAATCCCCATCTCTGATTCCCGGACTCTGATTCCCCACCTCTGATTCCCGGCCTCTTATTCCCGGCATCTGATTCCGGCCTCTGATTCCCGGCCTCTGATTCCCTGCTTCTGATTCTGATTCCCAGCCTCTGATTCCCCATCTCTGATTGATCACATCTGATTCCCTGCCTCTGATTCCCCACCTCTGATTCCCCATATCTGATTCCCCGCCTCTGTTTCCCCGCCTCTGATTCCCCGCCTCTGTTTCCCAATATCTAAGTCCCCGCCTCTGATTCCCCAACTCTGATTCCCCACCTCTGATTCTCCAGCTCTGATTCCCCGCCTCTGTTTCCCCATATCTAAGTCCCCGCCTCTGATTCCCCAACTCTGATTCCCCACCTCTGATTCCCCAGCTCTGATTCCCCGCCTCTGATTCCCCGCATCTGATTCCCAGCATCTGATTCCCAGCCTCTGATTCCCTGCCTGTGATTCCCAACCTCTGATTCCCCACCTCTGATTCCCCATATCTGATTCCCCGCCTCTGTTTCCCCGCCTCTGATTCCCCGCCTCTGTTTCCCCATATCTGATTCCCCGCCTCTATTTGCCCACCTCTGATTCCCCACCTCAGTTTCCCCAGCTCTGATTCCCCGCCTCTGATTCCCCGCATCTGATTCCCTGCATCTGATTCCCAGCCTCTGATTCCCTGCCTGTGATTCCCAACCTCTGATTCCCCACCTCTGATTCCCCATATCTGATTCCCCGCCTCTGTTTCCCCACCTCTGATTCCCCGCCTCTGTTTCCCCATATCTGATTCCCCGCCTCTATTTGCCCACCTCTGATTACCCACCTCAGTTTCCCCATATCTGATTCCCCGCCTCTGAATCCCCAACTCTGATTCCCTGCATCTAATTCCCCAGCTCTGATTCCCCGCCTCTGATTCCCCGTGTCTGATTTCCTGCCTCTGATTCCCCGCCTCTGATTACCCATGTCTGATTCACCGCCTCTGATTCCCCACTTCTGATTCCCCATCTCTGATTCCGCACATCCCATTCCCTGCCTCTGATTCCCCGCCTCTGATTCCCCGCCTCAGATTCCCCGTGTCTGATTTCCTGCCTCTGATTCCCCGCCTCTGATTACCCATGTCTGATTCACCGCCTCTGATTCCCCACCTCTGATTCCCCATCTCTGATTCCGCACATCCGATTCCCTACTTCTGATTCCCCGCCTCTGATTCACAGCCTCTGATTCCCCAGCTCTGATTCCCCGCCTCAGATTCCCCGCGTCTTATTCCCTGCTTCTGATTCTGATTCCCTGCCTCTGATTCCCCATCTCTGATACCGCACATCTGATTCCCTGCCTCTGATTCCCCACCTCTGATTCCCAATATCTGATTCCCCGCCTCTGTTTCCCCGCCTCTGATTCCCCGCCTCTGTTTCCCCATATCTGTCCCCGCCTCTGATTCCCCAACTCTGATTCCCCACCTCTGATTCCCCAGCTCTGATTCCCCACCTCTGATTCCCCATATCTGATTCCCCGCCTCTGAATCCCCAACTCTGATTCCCTGCATCTAATTCCCCAGCTCTGATTCCCCGCCTCTGATTCCCCGTGTCTGATTTCCTGCCTCTGATTCCCCGCCTCTGATTACCCATGTCTGATTCACCGCCTCTGATTCCCCACCTCTGATTCCCCATCTCTGATTCCGCACATCCGATTCCCTGCCTCTGATTCCCCGCCTCTGATTCACCGCCTCTGATTCCCGGCCTCTGATTTCCCGCCTCTGATTCCCTGCCACTGATACCCCGCCCCTGATTCCCCACCTCTGATTCCCCATATCTGATTCCCCGCCTCTGTTTCCCCGCCTCTGATTCCCCGCCTCTGATTCCCCATATCTGATTCCCCGCCTCTGATTCCCCAACTCTGATTCCCCGCCTCTGATTCCCCAGCTCTGAAACCCCGCCTCTGATTCCCCGCGTCTGATTGCCGGCCTCTGATTCCCCGCCTCTGATTCTCCATCTCTGATTCACAACCTCTGATTCCCCACCTCTGATTGCCCATATCTGATTCCCCGCCTCTGTATCCCCGCCTCTGATTCCCCAGCTCTGATTAACAATATCTGATTCTCCGCCTCTGATTCCCCACCTCTGATTCCCCGCCTCTGATTCGCCAGCTATGATTCCCCGCCTCTGATTCCCCAGCTCTGATTCCCTGCCTCTGATTCCCCGTGTTTGATTCCCTGCCTCTGATTCCCGGCCTCTGATTCCCCATCTCTGATTCACCGCCTTTGATTCGCCACCTCTGATTCCCCATATCTGATTCACCGCCTCTGTTTCCCCGCCTCTGATTCCCCGCCTCTGATTCCCCATATCTCATTCCCCGCCTCTGAATCCCCATCTCTGATTCCCGGACTCTGATTCCCCACCTCTGATTCCCGGCCTCTGATTCCCTGCTTCTGATTCTGATTCCCTGCCTCTGATTCCCCATCTCTGATTGCGCACATCTGATTCCCTGCCTCTGATTCCCCACCTCTGATTCCCCATATCTGATTCCCCGCCTCTGTTTCCCCGCCTCTGATTCCCCGCCTCTGTTTCCCAATATCTAAGTCCCCGCCTCTGATTCCCCAACTCTGATTCCCCACCTCTGATTCTCCAGCTCTGATTCCCCGCCTCTGTTTCCCCGCATCTGATTCCCTGCATCTGATTCCAAGCCTCTGATTCCCTGCCTCTGATTCCCAACCTCTGATTCCCCACCTCTGATTTCCCATATCTGATTCCCCGCCTCTGTTTCCCCGCCTCTGATTCCCCGCCTCTGTTTCCCCATATCTGATTCCCGGCCTCTGATTCCCCGCCTCTGATTCCCCGCCTCTGATTCCCTGCCTCTGATTCCCCATCTCCGATTCCGCACATCTGATTCCCTGCCTCTGATTCCCCGCCTCTGATTCCCCGCCTCTGATTCCCTGCCTCTGATTCCCAACATCTGATTCTCCACCTCTGATTCCCCATATCTGATTCCCCGCCTGTTTCCCCGCCTCTGACTCCCCTCCTCTGATTCCCCAACTCTAATTCCCCGCCTCTGATTCCCCAGCTCTGATTCCCCGTGTTTGATTCCCTGCCTCTGATTCCCTGCCCTGATTCCCCATCTCTGTTTCACCGCCTTTGATTCGCCACCTCTGATTCCCCACCTCTGATTCCCGGACTCTTATTCCCGGCATCTGATTCCGGCCTCTGATTCCTGGCCTCTGATTCCCTGCTTCTGATTCTGATTCCCTGCCTCTGATTCCCCATCTCTGATTGCGCACATCTGATTCCCTGCCTCTGATTCCCCACCTCTGATTCCCCATATCTGATTTCCCACCTCTGTTTCCCCGCCTCTGATTCCCCGCCTCTGTTTCCCAATATCTAAGTCCCCGCCTCTGATACCCCAACTCTGATTCCCCACCTCTGATTCTCCAGCTCTGATTCCCCGCCTCTGATTCCCCGCATCTGATTCCCTGCATCTGATTCCAAGCCTCTGATTCCCTGCATCTGATTCCCAACATCTGATTCCCCACCTCTGATTCCCCATATCTGATTCCCCGCCTCTGTTTCCCCGCCTCTGATTCCCCGCCTCTGTTTCCCCATATCTGATTCCCGGCCTCTGATTCCCCGCCTCTGATTCCCCGCCTCTGATTCCCTGCCTCTGATTCCCCATCTCCGATTCCGCACATCTGATTCCCTGCCTCTGATTCCCCGCCTCTGATTCCCCGCCTCTGATTCCCTGCCTCTGATTCCCAACATCTGATTCCCCACCTCTGATTCCCCATATCTGATTCCCCGCCTCTGTTTCCCCAGCTCTGATTCCCCGTGTTTGATTCCCTGCCTCTGATTCCCTGCCCTGATTCCCCATCTCTGTTTCACCGCCTTTGATTCGCCACCTCTGATTCCCCTTATCTGATTCCCCGCCTCTGTTTCCCCGCCTCTGATTCCCTGCCTCTGATTCCCAACCTCTGATTCCACACCTCTGATTCCCCATATCTGATTCCCCGCCTGTGTTTCCCCACCTCTGATTCCCCGCCCCTGTTTCCCCATATCTGATTCCCCGCCTCTGATTCCCCAACCCTGATTCCCAGCCTCTGATTCCCCAGCTCTGATTCCCCACCTCTGATTCCCCGTGTTTGATTCCCTGCTTCTGATTGCCCGCCTCTGATTCCCCATCTCTGATTCACCGCCTTTGATTCGCCACCTCTGATTCCCCATATCTGATTCCCTGTCTCTGTTTCCCCACCTCTGATTCCCCGCCTCTGATTCCCCATATCTCATTCCCCGCCTCTGAATCCCCATCTCTGATTCCCGGACTCTGATTCCCCACCTCTGATTCCCGGCCTCTTATTCCCGGCATCTGATTCCGGCCTCTGATTCCCGGCCTCTGATTCCCTGCTTCTGATTCTGATTCCCTGCCTCTGATTCCCCATCTCTGATTGCGCACATCTGATTCCCTGCCTCTGATTCCCCACCTCTGATTCCCCATATCTGATTCCCCGCCTCTGTTTCCCCGCCTCTGATTCCCCGCCTCTGTTTCCCAATATCTAAGTCCCCGCCTCTGATTCCCCAACTCTGATTCCCCACCTCTGATTCTCCAGCTCTGATTCCCCGCCTCTGTTTCCCCATATCTAAGTCCCCGCCTCTGATTCCCCAACTCTGATTCCCCACCTCTGATTCCCCAGTTCTGATTCCCCGCCTCTGATTCCCCGCATCTGATTCCCAGCATCTGATTCCCAGCCTCTGATTCCCTGCCTGTGATTCCCAACCTCTGATTCCCCACCTCTGATTCCCCATATCTGATTCCCCGCCTCTGTTTCCCCGCCTCTGATTCCCCGCCTCTGTTTCCCCATATCTGATTCCCCGCCTCTATTTGCCCACCTCTGATTCCCCACCTCAGTTTCCCCAGCTCTGATTCCCCGCCTCTGATTCCCCGCATCTGATTCCCTGCATCTGATTCCCAGCCTCTGATTCCCTGCCTGTGATTCCCAACCTCTGATTCCCCACCTCTGATTCCCCATATCTGATTCCCCGCCTCTGTTTCCCCACCTCTGATTCCCCGCCTCTGTTTCCCCATATCTGATTCCCCGCCTCTATTTGCCCACCTCTGATTACCCACCTCAGTTTCCCCATATCTGATTCCCCGCCTCTGAATCCCCAACTCTGATTCCCTGCATCTAATTCCCCAGCTCTGATTCCCCGTGTCTGATATCCTGCCTCTGATTCCCCGCCTCTGATTACCCATGTCTGATTCACTGCCTCTGATTCCCCACTTCTGATTCCCCATCTCTGATTCCGCACATCCCATTCCCTGCCTCTGATTCCCCGCCTCTGATTCCCCGCCTCAGATTCCCCGTGTCTGATTTCCTGCCTCTGATTCCCCGCCTCTGATTACCCATGTCTGATTCACCGCCTCTGATTCCCCACCTCTGATTCCCCATCTCTGATTCCGCACATCCGATTCCCTGCTTCTGATTCCCCGCCTCTGATTCACAGCCTCTGATTCCCCAGCTCTGATTCCCCGCCTCAGATTCCCCGCGTCTTATTCCCTGCTTCTGATTCTGATTCCCTGCCTCTGATTCCCCATCTCTGATACCGCACATCTGATTCCCTGCCACTGATTCACCACCTCTGTTTCCCCATATCTGATTCCCCGCCTCTGTTTCCCCGCCTCTGATTCCCCACCTCTGATTCCCCAGCTCTGATTCCCCACCTCTGATTCCCCATATCTGATTCCCCGCCTCTGAATCCCCAACTCTGATTCCCTGCATCTAATTCCCCAGCTCTGATTCCCCGCCTCTGATTCCCCGTGTCTGATTTCCTGCCTCTGATTCCCCGCCTCTGCTTACCCATGTCTGATTCACCGCCTCTGATTCCCCACCTCTGATTCCCCATCTCTGATTCCGCACATCCGATTCCCTGCCTCTGATTCCCCGCCTCTGATTCACCGCCTCTGATTCCCGGCCTCTGATTTCCCGCCTCTGATTCCCTGCCACTGATACCCCGCCCCTGATTCCCCACCTCTGATTCCCCATATCTGATTCCCCGCCTCTGTTTCCCAGCCTCTGATTCCCCGCCTCTGATTCCCCATATCTGATTCCCCGCCTCTGATTCCCCAACTCTGATTCCCACCCTCTGATTCCCCAGCTCTGAAACCCCGCCTCTGATTCCCCGCGTCTGATTGCCGGCCTCTGATTCCCCGCCTCTGATTCTCCATCTCTGATTCACAACCTCTGATTCCCCACCTCTGATTGCCCATATCTGATTCCCCGCCTCTGTATCCCCGCCTCTGATTCCCCAGCTCTGATTAACAATATCTGATTCCCCGCCTCTGATTCCCCACCTCTGATTCCCCGCCTCTGATTCGCCAGCTATGATTCCCCGCCTCTGATTCCCCAGCTCTGATTCCATGCCTCTGATTCCCCGTGTTTGATTCCCTGCCTCTGATTCCCGGCCTCTGATTCCCCATCTCTGATTCACCGCCTTTGATTCGCCACCTCTGATTCCCCATATCTGATTCACCGCCTCTGTTTCCCCGCCTCTGATTCCCCGCCTCTGATTCCCCATATCTCATTCCCCGCCTCTGAATCCCCATCTCTGATTCCCGGCCTCTGATTCCCCATCTCTGATTCACCGCCTTTGATTCGCCACCTCTGATTCCCCATATCTGATTCCCCGCCTGTTTCCCCGCCTCTGACTCCCCTCCTCTGATTCCCCAACTCTAATTCCCCGCCTCTGATTCCCCAGCTCTGATTCCCCGTGTTTGATTCCCTGCCTCTGATTCCCTGCCCTGATTCCCCATCTCTGTTTCACCGCCTTTGATTCGCCACCTCTGATTCCCCACCTCTGATTCCCGGACTCTTATTCCCGGCATCTGATTCCGGCCTCTGATTCCTGGCCTCTGATTCCCTGCTTCTGATTCTGATTCCCTGCCTCTGATTCCCCATCTCTGATTGCGCACATCTGATTCCCTGCCTCTGATTCCCCACCTCTGATTCCCCATATCTGATTTCCCGCCTCTGTTTCCCCGCCTCTGATTCCCCGCCTCTGTTTCCCAATATCTAAGTCCCCGCCTCTGATACCCCAACTCTGATTCCCCACCTCTGATTCTCCAGCTCTGATTCCCCGCCTCTGATTCCCCGCATCTGATTCCCTGCATCTGATTCCAAGCCTCTGATTCCCTGCATCTGATTCCCAACCTCTGATTCCCCACCTCTGATTCCCCATATCTGATTCCCCGCCTCTGTTTCCCCGCCTCTGATTCCCCGCCTCTGTTTCCCCATATCTGATTCCCGGCCTCTGATTCCCCGCCTCTGATTCCCCGCCTCTGATTCCCTGCCTCTGATTCCCCGCCTGTGATTCCCCATCTCTGATTCACCACCTCTGATTCCCCACCTCTGATTCCCCATATCTAATTCCTCGCCTCTGTTTTCCCGCCTCTGATTCCCCGCCTCTGTTTCCCCATATCTGATTCCCCGCCTCTGAATCCCCAACTCTGATTCCCTGCCTCTGATTCCCCAGCTCTGATTCCCCACCTTTGATTCCCCCCGTCTGATTCCCAGCCTCTGAATCCCCGTGTCTGATTTCCTGCCTCTGATTCACCGCCTCTGATTCCCCATCTCTGACTCACCGCCTCTGATTCCCCACCTCTGATTCCCCATCTCTGATTCCGCACATCTGATTCCCCGCCTCTGATTCCCCGCCTCTGATTCCCTGCCTCTGATTCCCCATCTCCGATTCCGCACATCTGATTCCCTGCCTCTGATTCCCCGCCTCTGATTCCCCGCCTCTGATTCCCTGCCTCTGATTCCCAACATCTGATTCCCCACCTCTGATTCCCCATATCTTATTCCCCGCCTCTGTTTCCCCGCCTCTGATTCCCCTCCTCTGATTCCCCAACTCTAATTCCCCGCCTCTGATTCCCCAGCTCTGATTCCCCGTGTTTGATTCCCTGCCTCTGATTCCCTGCCCTGATTCCCCATCTCTGTTTCACCGCCTTTGTTTCGCCACCTCTGATTCCCCTTATCTGATTCCCCGCCTCTGTTTCCCCGCCTCTGATTCCCTGCCTCTGATTCCCAACCTCTGATTCCACACCTCTGATTCCCCATATCTGATTCCCCGCCAGTGTTTCCCCACCTCTGATTCCCCGCCCCTGTTTCCCCATATCTGATTCCCCGCCTCTGATTCCCCAACCCTGATTCCCAGCCTCTGATTCCCCAGCTCTGATTCCCCGCCTCTGATTCCCCGTGTTTGATTCCCTGCCTCTGATTGCACGCCTCTGATTCCCCATCTCTGATTCACCGCCTTTGATTCGCCACCTCTGATTCCCCATATCTGATTCCCTGTCTCTGTTTCCCCGCCTCTGATTCCCCGCCTCTGATTCCCTGCATCTGATTCCAAGCCTCTGATTCCCTGCCTCTGATTCCCAACCTCTGATTCCCCACCTCTGATTTTCCATATCTGATTCCCCGCCTCTGTTTCCCCGCCTCTGATTCCCCGCCTCTGTTTCCCCATATCTGATTCCCGGCCTCTGATTCCCCGCCTCTGATTCCCCGCCTCTGATTCCCTGCCTCTGATTCCCCATCTCCGATTCCGCACATCTGATTCCCTGCCTCTGATTCCCCGCCTGTGATTCCCCACCTCTGATTCCCTGCCTCTGATTCCCAACATCTGATTCCCCACCTCTTATTCCCCTTATCTGATTCCCCGCCTGTTTCCCCGCCTCTGACTCCCCTCCTCTGATTCCCCAACTCTAATTCCCCGCCTCTGATTCCCCAGCTCTGATTCCCCGTGTTTGATTCCCTGCCTCTGATTCACTGCCCTGATTCTCCATCTCTGTTTCACCGCCTTTGATTCGCCACCTCTGATTCCCCATATCTGATTCCCCTCCTCTGTTTCCCCGCCTCTGATTCCCTGCCTCTGATTCCCAACCTCTGATTCCACACCTCTGATTCCCCATCTCTGATTCCTCGCCTCTGTTTCCCCGCCTCTGATTCCCCGCCCCTCTTTCCCCATATCTGATTCCACGCCTCTGATTCCCCAACTCTGATACCCCGCCTCTGATTCCCCAGCTCTGATTCCCCGCCTCTGATTCCCCGTGTTTGATTCCCTGCCTCTGATTGCCCGCCTCTGATTCCCCATCTCTGATTCACCGCCTTTGATTCGCCACCTCTGATTCCCCATATCTGATTCACCACCTCTGTTTCCCCGCCTCTGATTCCCCGCCTCTGATTCTCCATATCTCATTCTCCGCCTCTGAATCCCCATCTCTGATTCCCGGACACTGACTCCCCACCTCTGATTCCCGGCCTCTTATTCCCAGCATCTGATTCCCGGCCTCTGATTCCCGGCCTCTGATTCCCCGCTTCTGATTCTGATTCCCTGCCTCTGATTCCCCATCTCTGATTCCGCACATCTGATTCCCTGCCACTGATTCCCCACCTCTGATTCCCCATATCTGATTCCCCGCCTCTGTTTCCCCGCCTCTAATTCCCCGCCTCTGTTTCCCCATATCTAATTCCGAACCTCTGATGCCCCAACTCTAATTCCCTGCCTCTGATTCCCCGCGTTCTATTCCCTGCCTCTGATTCCCCGCCTGTGATTCCCCATCTCTGATTCACCACCTCTGATTCCCCACCTCTGATTCCCCATATCTGATTCCCCGCCTCTGTTTCCCAACCTCTGATTCCACACCTCTGATTCCCCATATCTGATTCCCCGCCTCTGTTTCCCCGCCTCTGATTCCCGGCCCCTGTTTCCCCATATCTGATTCCCCGCCTCTTATTCCCCAACTCAGATTCCCCGCCTCTGATTCCCCAGCTCTGATTCCCCGCCTCTGATTCCCTGTGTTTGATTCCCTGCCTCTGATTCCCCGCCTCTGATTCCCCATCTCTGATTCACTGCCTTAGATTCGCCACCTCTGATTCCCCATATCTGATTCCCCACCACTGTTTCCACGCCTCAAATTCCCCGCCTCTGATTTTCCATATCTCATTCCCCGCCTTTGAATCCCCATCTCTGATTCCCGGACTCTGATTCCCCACCTCTGATTCCCGGCCTCTTATTCCCAGCATCTGATTCCTGGCCTCTGATTCCCCATATCTGATTCCCCGCTTCTGATTCTGATTCCCTGCCTCTGATTCCCCATCTCTGATTCCGCACATCTGATTCCCTGCCTCTGATTCCCCACCTCTGATTCCCCATATCTGATTCCCCGCCTCTGTTTCCCCACTTCTGATTCCCCGCCTCTGTTTCCCCATATCTAATTCCCAACCTCTGATGCCCCAACTCTGATTCCCTGCCTCTGATTCCCCGCGTTCTATTCCCTGCCTCTGATTCCCCGCCTGTGATTCCCCATCTCTGATTCACCACCTCTGATTCCCCACCTCTGATTCCCCATATCTGATTCCCCGCCTCTGTTTCCACGCCTCTGATTCCCCGCCTCTGATTCCCCATATCTCATTCCCCGACTCTGAATCCCCACCTCTGATTCCCGGCCTCTTATTCCCGTCATCTGATTCCGGCCTCTGATTCCCGGCCTCTGATTCCCTGCTTCTGATTCTGATTCCCTGCCTCTGATTCCCCATCTCTGATTGCGCACATCTGATTCCCTGCCTCTGATTCCCCACCTCTGATTCCCCATATCTGATTTCCCGCCTCTGTTTCCCCGCCTCTGATTCCCCGCCTCTGTTTCCCAATATCTAAGACCCGCCTCTGATTCCCCAACTCTGATTCCCCACCTCTGATTCTCCAGCTATGATTCCCCGCCTCTGATTCCCCGCATCTGATTCCCTGCATCTGATTCCAAGCCTCTGATTCCCTGCATCTGATTCCCAACCTCTGATTCCCCACCTCTGATTCCCCATTTCTGATTCCCCGCATCTGATTCCCTGCATCTGATTCCAAGCCTCTGATTCCCTGCCTCTGATTCCCAACCTCTGATTCCCCACCTCTGATTCCCCATATCTGATTCCCCGCCTCTGTTTCCCCGCCTCTGATTCCCCGCCTCTGTTTCCCCATATCTAATTCCCAACCTCTGATGCCCCAACTCTGATTCCCTGCCTCTGATTCCCCGCGTTCTATTCCCTGCCTCTGATTCCACGCCTGTGATTCCCCATCTCTGATTCACCACCTCTGATTCCCCACCTCTGATTCCCCATATCTAATTCCCCGCCTCTGTTTTCCCGCCTCAGATTCCCCGCCTCTGTTTCCCCATATCTGATTCCCCGCCTCTGAATCCCCAACTCTGATTCCCTGCCTCTGATTCCCTGCTTCTGATTCTGATTCCCCACCTCTGATTCCCCATCTCTGATTCCGCACATTTAATTCCCTGCCTCTGATTCCCCATCTCTGATTCCCCATATCTGATTCCCCGCCTTCTGTTCCCCGCCTCTGATTCCCCGCCTCTGTTTCCCCATATCTAAGTCCCCGACTCTGATTCCCCAACTTTGATTCCCCACCTCTGATTCCCCAGCTCTGATTCCCCGCCTCTGATTCCCCGCATCTGATTCCATGCATATGATTCCCAGCCTATGATTCCCTGCCTCTGATTCCCAACCTCTGATTCCCCACCTCTGATTCCCCATATCTGATTCCCCGCCTCTGTTTCCCCGCCTCTGATTCCCCTCCACTGTTTCCCCATATCTGATCCCCGCCTCTATTTGCCCGCCTCTGTTTCCCCGCCTCTTTTTCCCCATATCAGATTCCCCGCCTCTGAATCCCCAACTCTGATTCCCTGCCTCTAATTTCCCAGCTCTGATTCCCCGCCTCTGATTCCCCGTGTCTGATTTCCTGCCTCTGATTCCCCGCCTCTGATTACCCATGTCTGATTCACCGCCTCTGATTCCCCACCTCTGATTCCCCATCTCTGATTCGGCACATCCGATTCCCTGCCTCTGATTCCCCGCCTCTGATTCACTGACTCTGATTCCCCAGCTCTGATTCCCCGCCTCTGATTCCCCGCGTCTTATTCCCTGCTTCTGATTCTGATTCCCTGCCTCTGATTCCCCATCTCTGATTCCGCACATCTGATTCCCTGCCTCTGATTCCCCACCTCTGATTCCCCATATCTGATTCCCCGCCTCTGTTTCCCCTTCTCTGATTCCCCGCCTCTGTTTCCCCATATCTAAGTCCCCGCCTCTGATTCCCCAACTCTGATTCCCCACCTCTGATTCCCCAGCTCTGATTCCCCGCCTCTGATTCCCCGCATCTGATTCCCTGCATCTGATACCCAGCCTCTGATTCCCTGCCTGTGATTACCAAACTCTGATTCCCCACCTCTGATTCCCCATATCTGATTCCCCGCCTCTGTTTCCCCGCCTCTGATTCCCCGCCTCTGTTTCCCCATATCTGATTCCCCGCCTCTATTTGCCCACCTCTGATTCCCCACCTCAGTTTCCCCATATCTGATTCCCCGCCTCTGAATCCCCTACTCTGATTCCCTGCATCTAATTCCCCAGCTCTGATTCCCCGCCTCTGATTCCCCGTGTCTGATTTCCTGCCTCTGAATCCCCGCCTCTGTTTACCCATGTCTGATTCACCGCCTCTGATTCCCCACCTCTGATTCACCATCTCTGATTCCGCACATCCCATTCCCTGCCTCTGATTCCCCGCCTCTGATTCCCCGCCTCTGATTACCCATGTCTGATTCACCGCCTCTGATTCCCCACCTCTGATTCCCCATCTCTGATTCCGCACATCCGATTCCCTGCTTCTGATTCCCCGCCTCTGATTCACAGCCTCTGATTCCCCAGCTCTGATTCCCCGCCTCAGATTCCCCGCGTCTTATTCCCTGCTTCTGATTCTGATTCCCTGCCTCTGATTCCCCATCTCTGATTCCACACATCTGATTCCCTGCCTCTGATTCCCCACCTCTGATTCCCCATATCTGATTCCCCGCCTCTGTTTCCCCGCCTCTGATTCCCCGCCTCTGTTTCCCCATATCTAAGTCCCCGCCTCTGATTCCGCAACTCTGATTCCACACCTCTGATTCCCCAGCTCTGAATACCCACCTCTGATTCCCCATATCTGATTCCCCGCCTCTGTTTCCCCGCCTCTGATTCCCCGCCACTGTTTCCCCATATCTGATTCCCCGCCTCTGAATCCCCAACTCTGATTCCCTGCATCTAATTCCCCAGCTCTGATTCCCCGCCTCTGATTCCCCGTGTCAGATTTCCTGCCTCTGATTCCCCGCCTCTGATTACCCATGTCTGATTCACCGCCTCTGATTCCCCACCTCTGATTCCCCATCTCTGATTCCGCACATCAGATTCCCTGCCTCTGATTCCCCGCCTCTGATTCACCGCCTCTGATTCACCGCCTCTGATTCCCGGCCTCTGATTTCCCGCCTCTGATTCCCTGCCACTGATACCCCGCCCCTGATTCCCCACCTCTGATTCCCCATATCTGATTCCCCGCCTCTGTTTCCCCGCCTCTGATTCCCCGCCTCTGATTTCCCATATCTGATTCCCCGCCTCTGATTCCCCAACTCTGATTCCCCGCCTCTGATACACCAGCTCTGAATCCCCGCCTCTGATTCCCCGCGTCTGATTACCGGCCTCTGATTCCCCACCTCTGATTCCCCATATCTGATTCCCCGCCTCTGTTTCCCCGCCTCTGATTCCCCACCTCTGATTAACAATATCTGATTCCCCGCCTCTGATTCCCCACCTCTGATTCCCCGCCTCTGATTCGCCAGCTATGATTCCCCACCTCTGATTCCCAGCGTCTGATTCCCCGCCTCTGATTCCCCATCTCTGATTCCCCATCTCTGAATCCCCATCTCTGATTCCCCAATTCTGATTCCCCGCCTCTGATTCCCCAGCTCTGAATCCTCGCCTTTGATTCCTTGCCTCTGATTCCCAACATCTGATTCCCCACCTCTGAATTCCCATATTGATTCCCTGCCTCTGATTCCCCGCCTCTGATTCCCCAACTCTGATTCCCCGCCTCTGATTCCCCAGCTCTGATTCCCCGCCTCTTATTCCCCGTGTTTGATTCCCTGCCTCTGATTCCCGGCCTCTGATTCCCCATCTCTGATTCACCGCCTTTCATTCGCCACCTCTGATTCCCCATATCTGATTCCCCGCCTCTGTTTCCCAGCCTCTGATTCCCGGCCTCTGATTCCCCATATCTCATTCCCCGCCTCTGAATCCCCATCTCTGATTCCCGGACTCTGATTCCCCACCTCTGATTCCCGGACTCTTATTCCCGGCATCTGATTCCGGCCTCTGATTCCTGGCCTCTGATTCCCTGCTTCTGATTCTGATTCCCTGCCTCTGATTCCCCATCTCTGATTGCGCACATCTGATTCCCTGCCTCTGATTCCCCACCTCTGATTCACCATATCTGATTTCCCGCCTCTGTTTCCCCGCCTCTGATTCCCCGCCTCTGTTTCCCAATATCTAAGTCCCCGCCTCTGATACCCCAACTCTGATTCCCCACCTCTGATTCTCCAGCTCTGATTCCCCGCCTCTGATTCCCCGCATCTGATTCCCTGCATCTGATTCCAAGCCTCTGATTCCCTGCATCTGATTCCCAACCTCTGATTCCCCACCTCTGATTCCCCATATCTGATTCCCCGCCTCTGTTTCCCCGCCTCTGATTCCCCACCTCTGATTAACAATATCTGATTCCCCGCCTCTGATTCCCCACCTCTGATTCCCCGCCTCTGATTCGCCAGCTATGATTCCCCACCTCTGATTCCCAGCGTCTGATTCCCCGCCTCTGATTCCCCATCTCTGATTCCCCATCTCTGATTCCCCATCTCTGATTCCCCAATTCTGATTCCCCGCCTCTGATTCCCCAGCTCTGAATCCTCGCCTCTGATTCCTTGCCTCTGATTCCCAACATCTGATTCCCCACCTCTGATTCCCCAACTCTGATTCCCCGCCTCTGATTCCCCAGCTCTGATTCCCCGCCTCTTATTCCCCGTGTTTGATTCCCTGCCTCTGATTCCCGGCCTCTGATTCCCCATCTCTGATTCACCGCCTTTCATTCGCCACCTCTGATTCCCCATATCTGATTCCCTGCATCTGATTCCCAGCCTCTGATTCCCTGCCTGTGATTCCCAACCTCTGATTCCCCACCTCTGATTCCCCATATCTGATTCCCCGCCTCTGTTTCCCCACCTCTGATTCCCCGCCTCTGTTTCCCCATATCTGATTCCCCGCCTCTATTTGCCCACCTCTGATTACCCACCTCAGTTTCCCCATATCTGATTCCCCGCCTCTGAATCCCCAACTCTGATTCCCTGCATCTAATTCCCCAGCTCTGATTCCCCGCCTCTGATTCCCCGTGTCTGATTTCCTGCCTCTGATTCCCCGCCTCTGATTACCCATGTCTGATTCACCGCCTCTGATTCCCCACTTCTGATTCCCCATCTCTGATTCCGCACATCCCATTCCCTGCCTCTGATTCCCCGCCTCTGATTCCCCGCCTCAGATTCCCCGTGTCTGATTTCCTGCCTCTGATTCCCCGCCTCTGATTACCCATGTCTGATTCACCGCCTCTGATTCCCCACCTCTGATTCCCCATCTCTGATTCCGCACATCCGATTCCCTACTTCTGATTCCCCGCCTCTGATTCACAGCCTCTGATTCCCCAGCTCTGATTCCCCGCCTCAGATTCCCCGCGTCTTATTCCCTGCTTCTGATTCTGATTCCCTGCCTCTGATTCCCCATCTCTGATACCGCACATCTGATTCCCTGCCTCTGATTCCCCACCTCTGATTCCCAATATCTGATTCCCCGCCTCTGTTTCCCCGCCTCTGATTCCCCGCCTCTGTTTCCCCATATCTGTCCCCGCCTCTGATTCCCCAACTCTGATTCCCCACCTCTGATTCCCCAGCTCTGATTCCCCACCTCTGATTCCCCATATCTGATTCCCCGCCTCTGAATCCCCAACTCTGATTCCCTGCATCTAATTCCCCAGCTCTGATTCCCCGCCTCTGATTCCCCGTGTCTGATTTCCTGCCTCTGATTCCCCGCCTCTGATTACCCATGTCTGATTCACCGCCTCTGATTCCCCACCTCTGATTCCCCATCTCTGATTCCGCACATCCGATTCCCTGCCTCTGATTCCCCGCCTCTGATTCACCGCCTCTGATTCCCGGCCTCTGATTTCCCGCCTCTGATTCCCTGCCACTGATACCCCGCCCCTGATTCCCCACCTCTGATTCCCCATATCTGATTCCCCGCCTCTGTTTCCCCGCCTCTGATTCCCCGCCTCTGATTCCCCATATCTGATTCCCCGCCTCTGATTCCCCAACTCTGATTCCCCGCCTCTGATTCCCCAGCTCTGAAACCCCGCCTCTGATTCCCCGCGTCTGATTGCCGGCCTCTGATTCCCCGCCTCTGATTCTCCATCTCTGATTCACAACCTCTGATTCCCCACCTCTGATTGCCCATATCTGATTCCCCGCCTCTGTATCCCCGCCTCTGATTCCCCAGCTCTGATTAACAATATCTGATTCTCCGCCTCTGATTCCCCACCTCTGATTCCCCGCCTCTGATTCGCCAGCTATGATTCCCCGCCTCTGATTCCCCAGCTCTGATTCCCTGCCTCTGATTCCCCGTGTTTGATTCCCTGCCTCTGATTCCCGGCCTCTGATTCCCCATCTCTGATTCACCGCCTTTGATTCGCCACCTCTGATTCCCCATATCTGATTCACCGCCTCTGTTTCCCCGCCTCTGATTCCCCGCCTCTGATTCCCCATATCTCATTCCCCGCCTCTGAATCCCCATCTCTGATTCCCGGACTCTGATTCCCCACCTCTGATTCCCGGCCTCTGATTCCCTGCTTCTGATTCTGATTCCCTGCCTCTGATTCCCCATCTCTGATTGCGCACATCTGATTCCCTGCCTCTGATTCCCCACCTCTGATTCCCCATATCTGATTCCCCGCCTCTGTTTCCCCGCCTCTGATTCCCCGCCTCTGTTTCCCAATATCTAAGTCCCCGCCTCTGATTCCCCAACTCTGATTCCCCACCTCTGATTCTCCAGCTCTGATTCCCCGCCTCTGTTTCCCCGCATCTGATTCCCTGCATCTGATTCCAAGCCTCTGATTCCCTGCCTCTGATTCCCAACCTCTGATTCCCCACCTCTGATTTCCCATATCTGATTCCCCGCCTCTGTTTCCCCGCCTCTGATTCCCCGCCTCTGTTTCCCCATATCTGATTCCCGGCCTCTGATTCCCCGCCTCTGATTCCCCGCCTCTGATTCCCTGCCTCTGATTCCCCATCTCCGATTCCGCACATCTGATTCCCTGCCTCTGATTCCCCGCCTCTGATTCCCCGCCTCTGATTCCCTGCCTCTGATTCCCAACATCTGATTCTCCACCTCTGATTCCCCATATCTGATTCCCCGCCTGTTTCCCCGCCTCTGACTCCCCTCCTCTGATTCCCCAACTCTAATTCCCCGCCTCTGATTCCCCAGCTCTGATTCCCCGTGTTTGATTCCCTGCCTCTGATTCCCTGCCCTGATTCCCCATCTCTGTTTCACCGCCTTTGATTCGCCACCTCTGATTCCCCACCTCTGATTCCCGGACTCTTATTCCCGGCATCTGATTCCGGCCTCTGATTCCTGGCCTCTGATTCCCTGCTTCTGATTCTGATTCCCTGCCTCTGATTCCCCATCTCTGATTGCGCACATCTGATTCCCTGCCTCTGATTCCCCACCTCTGATTCCCCATATCTGATTTCCCACCTCTGTTTCCCCGCCTCTGATTCCCCGCCTCTGTTTCCCAATATCTAAGTCCCCGCCTCTGATACCCCAACTCTGATTCCCCACCTCTGATTCTCCAGCTCTGATTCCCCGCCTCTGATTCCCCGCATCTGATTCCCTGCATCTGATTCCAAGCCTCTGATTCCCTGCATCTGATTCCCAACATCTGATTCCCCACCTCTGATTCCCCATATCTGATTCCCCGCCTCTGTTTCCCCGCCTCTGATTCCCCGCCTCTGTTTCCCCATATCTGATTCCCGGCCTCTGATTCCCCGCCTCTGATTCCCCGCCTCTGATTCCCTGCCTCTGATTCCCCATCTCCGATTCCGCACATCTGATTCCCTGCCTCTGATTCCCCGCCTCTGATTCCCCGCCTCTGATTCCCTGCCTCTGATTCCCAACATCTGATTCCCCACCTCTGATTCCCCATATCTGATTCCCCGCCTCTGTTTCCCCAGCTCTGATTCCCCGTGTTTGATTCCCTGCCTCTGATTCCCTGCCCTGATTCCCCATCTCTGTTTCACCGCCTTTGATTCGCCACCTCTGATTCCCCTTATCTGATTCCCCGCCTCTGTTTCCCCGCCTCTGATTCCCTGCCTCTGATTCCCAACCTCTGATTCCACACCTCTGATTCCCCATATCTGATTCCCCGCCTGTGTTTCCCCACCTCTGATTCCCCGCCCCTGTTTCCCCATATCTGATTCCCCGCCTCTGATTCCCCAACCCTGATTCCCAGCCTCTGATTCCCCAGCTCTGATTCCCCACCTCTGATTCCCCGTGTTTGATTCCCTGCTTCTGATTGCCCGCCTCTGATTCCCCATCTCTGATTCACCGCCTTTGATTCGCCACCTCTGATTCCCCATATCTGATTCCCTGTCTCTGTTTCCCCACCTCTGATTCCCCGCCTCTGATTCCCCATATCTCATTCCCCGCCTCTGAATCCCCATCTCTGATTCCCGGACTCTGATTCCCCACCTCTGATTCCCGGCCTCTTATTCCCGGCATCTGATTCCGGCCTCTGATTCCCGGCCTCTGATTCCCTGCTTCTGATTCTGATTCCCTGCCTCTGATTCCCCATCTCTGATTGCGCACATCTGATTCCCTGCCTCTGATTCCCCACCTCTGATTCCCCATATCTGATTCCCCGCCTCTGTTTCCCCGCCTCTGATTCCCCGCCTCTGTTTCCCAATATCTAAGTCCCCGCCTCTGATTCCCCAACTCTGATTCCCCACCTCTGATTCTCCAGCTCTGATTCCCCGCCTCTGTTTCCCCATATCTAAGTCCCCGCCTCTGATTCCCCAACTCTGATTCCCCACCTCTGATTCCCCAGTTCTGATTCCCCGCCTCTGATTCCCCGCATCTGATTCCCAGCATCTGATTCCCAGCCTCTGATTCCCTGCCTGTGATTCCCAACCTCTGATTCCCCACCTCTGATTCCCCATATCTGATTCCCCGCCTCTGTTTCCCCGCCTCTGATTCCCCGCCTCTGTTTCCCCATATCTGATTCCCCGCCTCTATTTGCCCACCTCTGATTCCCCACCTCAGTTTCCCCAGCTCTGATTCCCCGCCTCTGATTCCCCGCATCTGATTCCCTGCATCTGATTCCCAGCCTCTGATTCCCTGCCTGTGATTCCCAACCTCTGATTCCCCACCTCTGATTCCCCATATCTGATTCCCCGCCTCTGTTTCCCCACCTCTGATTCCCCGCCTCTGTTTCCCCATATCTGATTCCCCGCCTCTATTTGCCCACCTCTGATTACCCACCTCAGTTTCCCCATATCTGATTCCCCGCCTCTGAATCCCCAACTCTGATTCCCTGCATCTAATTCCCCAGCTCTGATTCCCCGTGTCTGATATCCTGCCTCTGATTCCCCGCCTCTGATTACCCATGTCTGATTCACTGCCTCTGATTCCCCACTTCTGATTCCCCATCTCTGATTCCGCACATCCCATTCCCTGCCTCTGATTCCCCGCCTCTGATTCCCCGCCTCAGATTCCCCGTGTCTGATTTCCTGCCTCTGATTCCCCGCCTCTGATTACCCATGTCTGATTCACCGCCTCTGATTCCCCACCTCTGATTCCCCATCTCTGATTCCGCACATCCGATTCCCTGCTTCTGATTCCCCGCCTCTGATTCACAGCCTCTGATTCCCCAGCTCTGATTCCCCGCCTCAGATTCCCCGCGTCTTATTCCCTGCTTCTGATTCTGATTCCCTGCCTCTGATTCCCCATCTCTGATACCGCACATCTGATTCCCTGCCACTGATTCACCACCTCTGTTTCCCCATATCTGATTCCCCGCCTCTGTTTCCCCGCCTCTGATTCCCCACCTCTGATTCCCCAGCTCTGATTCCCCACCTCTGATTCCCCATATCTGATTCCCCGCCTCTGAATCCCCAACTCTGATTCCCTGCATCTAATTCCCCAGCTCTGATTCCCCGCCTCTGATTCCCCGTGTCTGATTTCCTGCCTCTGATTCCCCGCCTCTGCTTACCCATGTCTGATTCACCGCCTCTGATTCCCCACCTCTGATTCCCCATCTCTGATTCCGCACATCCGATTCCCTGCCTCTGATTCCCCGCCTCTGATTCACCGCCTCTGATTCCCGGCCTCTGATTTCCCGCCTCTGATTCCCTGCCACTGATACCCCGCCCCTGATTCCCCACCTCTGATTCCCCATATCTGATTCCCCGCCTCTGTTTCCCAGCCTCTGATTCCCCGCCTCTGATTCCCCATATCTGATTCCCCGCCTCTGATTCCCCAACTCTGATTCCCACCCTCTGATTCCCCAGCTCTGAAACCCCGCCTCTGATTCCCCGCGTCTGATTGCCGGCCTCTGATTCCCCGCCTCTGATTCTCCATCTCTGATTCACAACCTCTGATTCCCCACCTCTGATTGCCCATATCTGATTCCCCGCCTCTGTATCCCCGCCTCTGATTCCCCAGCTCTGATTAACAATATCTGATTCCCCGCCTCTGATTCCCCACCTCTGATTCCCCGCCTCTGATTCGCCAGCTATGATTCCCCGCCTCTGATTCCCCAGCTCTGATTCCATGCCTCTGATTCCCCGTGTTTGATTCCCTGCCTCTGATTCCCGGCCTCTGATTCCCCATCTCTGATTCACCGCCTTTGATTCGCCACCTCTGATTCCCCATATCTGATTCACCGCCTCTGTTTCCCCGCCTCTGATTCCCCGCCTCTGATTCCCCATATCTCATTCCCCGCCTCTGAATCCCCATCTCTGATTCCCGGCCTCTGATTCCCCATCTCTGATTCACCGCCTTTGATTCGCCACCTCTGATTCCCCATATCTGATTCCCCGCCTGTTTCCCCGCCTCTGACTCCCCTCCTCTGATTCCCCAACTCTAATTCCCCGCCTCTGATTCCCCAGCTCTGATTCCCCGTGTTTGATTCCCTGCCTCTGATTCCCTGCCCTGATTCCCCATCTCTGTTTCACCGCCTTTGATTCGCCACCTCTGATTCCCCACCTCTGATTCCCGGACTCTTATTCCCGGCATCTGATTCCGGCCTCTGATTCCTGGCCTCTGATTCCCTGCTTCTGATTCTGATTCCCTGCCTCTGATTCCCCATCTCTGATTGCGCACATCTGATTCCCTGCCTCTGATTCCCCACCTCTGATTCCCCATATCTGATTTCCCGCCTCTGTTTCCCCGCCTCTGATTCCCCGCCTCTGTTTCCCAATATCTAAGTCCCCGCCTCTGATACCCCAACTCTGATTCCCCACCTCTGATTCTCCAGCTCTGATTCCCCGCCTCTGATTCCCCGCATCTGATTCCCTGCATCTGATTCCAAGCCTCTGATTCCCTGCATCTGATTCCCAACCTCTGATTCCCCACCTCTGATTCCCCATATCTGATTCCCCGCCTCTGTTTCCCCGCCTCTGATTCCCCGCCTCTGTTTCCCCATATCTGATTCCCGGCCTCTGATTCCCCGCCTCTGATTCCCCGCCTCTGATTCCCTGCCTCTGATTCCCCGCCTGTGATTCCCCATCTCTGATTCACCACCTCTGATTCCCCACCTCTGATTCCCCATATCTAATTCCTCGCCTCTGTTTTCCCGCCTCTGATTCCCCGCCTCTGTTTCCCCATATCTGATTCCCCGCCTCTGAATCCCCAACTCTGATTCCCTGCCTCTGATTCCCCAGCTCTGATTCCCCACCTTTGATTCCCCCCGTCTGATTCCCAGCCTCTGAATCCCCGTGTCTGATTTCCTGCCTCTGATTCACCGCCTCTGATTCCCCATCTCTGACTCACCGCCTCTGATTCCCCACCTCTGATTCCCCATCTCTGATTCCGCACATCTGATTCCCCGCCTCTGATTCCCCGCCTCTGATTCCCTGCCTCTGATTCCCCATCTCCGATTCCGCACATCTGATTCCCTGCCTCTGATTCCCCGCCTCTGATTCCCCGCCTCTGATTCCCTGCCTCTGATTCCCAACATCTGATTCCCCACCTCTGATTCCCCATATCTTATTCCCCGCCTCTGTTTCCCCGCCTCTGATTCCCCTCCTCTGATTCCCCAACTCTAATTCCCCGCCTCTGATTCCCCAGCTCTGATTCCCCGTGTTTGATTCCCTGCCTCTGATTCCCTGCCCTGATTCCCCATCTCTGTTTCACCGCCTTTGTTTCGCCACCTCTGATTCCCCTTATCTGATTCCCCGCCTCTGTTTCCCCGCCTCTGATTCCCTGCCTCTGATTCCCAACCTCTGATTCCACACCTCTGATTCCCCATATCTGATTCCCCGCCAGTGTTTCCCCACCTCTGATTCCCCGCCCCTGTTTCCCCATATCTGATTCCCCGCCTCTGATTCCCCAACCCTGATTCCCAGCCTCTGATTCCCCAGCTCTGATTCCCCGCCTCTGATTCCCCGTGTTTGATTCCCTGCCTCTGATTGCACGCCTCTGATTCCCCATCTCTGATTCACCGCCTTTGATTCGCCACCTCTGATTCCCCATATCTGATTCCCTGTCTCTGTTTCCCCGCCTCTGATTCCCCGCCTCTGATTCCCTGCATCTGATTCCAAGCCTCTGATTCCCTGCCTCTGATTCCCAACCTCTGATTCCCCACCTCTGATTTTCCATATCTGATTCCCCGCCTCTGTTTCCCCGCCTCTGATTCCCCGCCTCTGTTTCCCCATATCTGATTCCCGGCCTCTGATTCCCCGCCTCTGATTCCCCGCCTCTGATTCCCTGCCTCTGATTCCCCATCTCCGATTCCGCACATCTGATTCCCTGCCTCTGATTCCCCGCCTGTGATTCCCCACCTCTGATTCCCTGCCTCTGATTCCCAACATCTGATTCCCCACCTCTTATTCCCCTTATCTGATTCCCCGCCTGTTTCCCCGCCTCTGACTCCCCTCCTCTGATTCCCCAACTCTAATTCCCCGCCTCTGATTCCCCAGCTCTGATTCCCCGTGTTTGATTCCCTGCCTCTGATTCACTGCCCTGATTCTCCATCTCTGTTTCACCGCCTTTGATTCGCCACCTCTGATTCCCCATATCTGATTCCCCTCCTCTGTTTCCCCGCCTCTGATTCCCTGCCTCTGATTCCCAACCTCTGATTCCACACCTCTGATTCCCCATCTCTGATTCCTCGCCTCTGTTTCCCCGCCTCTGATTCCCCGCCCCTCTTTCCCCATATCTGATTCCACGCCTCTGATTCCCCAACTCTGATACCCCGCCTCTGATTCCCCAGCTCTGATTCCCCGCCTCTGATTCCCCGTGTTTGATTCCCTGCCTCTGATTGCCCGCCTCTGATTCCCCATCTCTGATTCACCGCCTTTGATTCGCCACCTCTGATTCCCCATATCTGATTCACCACCTCTGTTTCCCCGCCTCTGATTCCCCGCCTCTGATTCTCCATATCTCATTCTCCGCCTCTGAATCCCCATCTCTGATTCCCGGACACTGACTCCCCACCTCTGATTCCCGGCCTCTTATTCCCAGCATCTGATTCCCGGCCTCTGATTCCCGGCCTCTGATTCCCCGCTTCTGATTCTGATTCCCTGCCTCTGATTCCCCATCTCTGATTCCGCACATCTGATTCCCTGCCACTGATTCCCCACCTCTGATTCCCCATATCTGATTCCCCGCCTCTGTTTCCCCGCCTCTAATTCCCCGCCTCTGTTTCCCCATATCTAATTCCGAACCTCTGATGCCCCAACTCTAATTCCCTGCCTCTGATTCCCCGCGTTCTATTCCCTGCCTCTGATTCCCCGCCTGTGATTCCCCATCTCTGATTCACCACCTCTGATTCCCCACCTCTGATTCCCCATATCTGATTCCCCGCCTCTGTTTCCCAACCTCTGATTCCACACCTCTGATTCCCCATATCTGATTCCCCGCCTCTGTTTCCCCGCCTCTGATTCCCGGCCCCTGTTTCCCCATATCTGATTCCCCGCCTCTTATTCCCCAACTCAGATTCCCCGCCTCTGATTCCCCAGCTCTGATTCCCCGCCTCTGATTCCCTGTGTTTGATTCCCTGCCTCTGATTCCCCGCCTCTGATTCCCCATCTCTGATTCACTGCCTTAGATTCGCCACCTCTGATTCCCCATATCTGATTCCCCACCACTGTTTCCACGCCTCAAATTCCCCGCCTCTGATTTTCCATATCTCATTCCCCGCCTTTGAATCCCCATCTCTGATTCCCGGACTCTGATTCCCCACCTCTGATTCCCGGCCTCTTATTCCCAGCATCTGATTCCTGGCCTCTGATTCCCCATATCTGATTCCCCGCTTCTGATTCTGATTCCCTGCCTCTGATTCCCCATCTCTGATTCCGCACATCTGATTCCCTGCCTCTGATTCCCCACCTCTGATTCCCCATATCTGATTCCCCGCCTCTGTTTCCCCACTTCTGATTCCCCGCCTCTGTTTCCCCATATCTAATTCCCAACCTCTGATGCCCCAACTCTGATTCCCTGCCTCTGATTCCCCGCGTTCTATTCCCTGCCTCTGATTCCCCGCCTGTGATTCCCCATCTCTGATTCACCACCTCTGATTCCCCACCTCTGATTCCCCATATCTGATTCCCCGCCTCTGTTTCCACGCCTCTGATTCCCCGCCTCTGATTCCCCATATCTCATTCCCCGACTCTGAATCCCCACCTCTGATTCCCGGCCTCTTATTCCCGTCATCTGATTCCGGCCTCTGATTCCCGGCCTCTGATTCCCTGCTTCTGATTCTGATTCCCTGCCTCTGATTCCCCATCTCTGATTGCGCACATCTGATTCCCTGCCTCTGATTCCCCACCTCTGATTCCCCATATCTGATTTCCCGCCTCTGTTTCCCCGCCTCTGATTCCCCGCCTCTGTTTCCCAATATCTAAGACCCGCCTCTGATTCCCCAACTCTGATTCCCCACCTCTGATTCTCCAGCTATGATTCCCCGCCTCTGATTCCCCGCATCTGATTCCCTGCATCTGATTCCAAGCCTCTGATTCCCTGCATCTGATTCCCAACCTCTGATTCCCCACCTCTGATTCCCCATTTCTGATTCCCCGCATCTGATTCCCTGCATCTGATTCCAAGCCTCTGATTCCCTGCCTCTGATTCCCAACCTCTGATTCCCCACCTCTGATTCCCCATATCTGATTCCCCGCCTCTGTTTCCCCGCCTCTGATTCCCCGCCTCTGTTTCCCCATATCTAATTCCCAACCTCTGATGCCCCAACTCTGATTCCCTGCCTCTGATTCCCCGCGTTCTATTCCCTGCCTCTGATTCCACGCCTGTGATTCCCCATCTCTGATTCACCACCTCTGATTCCCCACCTCTGATTCCCCATATCTAATTCCCCGCCTCTGTTTTCCCGCCTCAGATTCCCCGCCTCTGTTTCCCCATATCTGATTCCCCGCCTCTGAATCCCCAACTCTGATTCCCTGCCTCTGATTCCCTGCTTCTGATTCTGATTCCCCACCTCTGATTCCCCATCTCTGATTCCGCACATTTAATTCCCTGCCTCTGATTCCCCATCTCTGATTCCCCATATCTGATTCCCCGCCTTCTGTTCCCCGCCTCTGATTCCCCGCCTCTGTTTCCCCATATCTAAGTCCCCGACTCTGATTCCCCAACTTTGATTCCCCACCTCTGATTCCCCAGCTCTGATTCCCCGCCTCTGATTCCCCGCATCTGATTCCATGCATATGATTCCCAGCCTATGATTCCCTGCCTCTGATTCCCAACCTCTGATTCCCCACCTCTGATTCCCCATATCTGATTCCCCGCCTCTGTTTCCCCGCCTCTGATTCCCCTCCACTGTTTCCCCATATCTGATCCCCGCCTCTATTTGCCCGCCTCTGTTTCCCCGCCTCTTTTTCCCCATATCAGATTCCCCGCCTCTGAATCCCCAACTCTGATTCCCTGCCTCTAATTTCCCAGCTCTGATTCCCCGCCTCTGATTCCCCGTGTCTGATTTCCTGCCTCTGATTCCCCGCCTCTGATTACCCATGTCTGATTCACCGCCTCTGATTCCCCACCTCTGATTCCCCATCTCTGATTCGGCACATCCGATTCCCTGCCTCTGATTCCCCGCCTCTGATTCACTGACTCTGATTCCCCAGCTCTGATTCCCCGCCTCTGATTCCCCGCGTCTTATTCCCTGCTTCTGATTCTGATTCCCTGCCTCTGATTCCCCATCTCTGATTCCGCACATCTGATTCCCTGCCTCTGATTCCCCACCTCTGATTCCCCATATCTGATTCCCCGCCTCTGTTTCCCCTTCTCTGATTCCCCGCCTCTGTTTCCCCATATCTAAGTCCCCGCCTCTGATTCCCCAACTCTGATTCCCCACCTCTGATTCCCCAGCTCTGATTCCCCGCCTCTGATTCCCCGCATCTGATTCCCTGCATCTGATACCCAGCCTCTGATTCCCTGCCTGTGATTACCAAACTCTGATTCCCCACCTCTGATTCCCCATATCTGATTCCCCGCCTCTGTTTCCCCGCCTCTGATTCCCCGCCTCTGTTTCCCCATATCTGATTCCCCGCCTCTATTTGCCCACCTCTGATTCCCCACCTCAGTTTCCCCATATCTGATTCCCCGCCTCTGAATCCCCTACTCTGATTCCCTGCATCTAATTCCCCAGCTCTGATTCCCCGCCTCTGATTCCCCGTGTCTGATTTCCTGCCTCTGAATCCCCGCCTCTGTTTACCCATGTCTGATTCACCGCCTCTGATTCCCCACCTCTGATTCACCATCTCTGATTCCGCACATCCCATTCCCTGCCTCTGATTCCCCGCCTCTGATTCCCCGCCTCTGATTACCCATGTCTGATTCACCGCCTCTGATTCCCCACCTCTGATTCCCCATCTCTGATTCCGCACATCCGATTCCCTGCTTCTGATTCCCCGCCTCTGATTCACAGCCTCTGATTCCCCAGCTCTGATTCCCCGCCTCAGATTCCCCGCGTCTTATTCCCTGCTTCTGATTCTGATTCCCTGCCTCTGATTCCCCATCTCTGATTCCACACATCTGATTCCCTGCCTCTGATTCCCCACCTCTGATTCCCCATATCTGATTCCCCGCCTCTGTTTCCCCGCCTCTGATTCCCCGCCTCTGTTTCCCCATATCTAAGTCCCCGCCTCTGATTCCGCAACTCTGATTCCACACCTCTGATTCCCCAGCTCTGAATACCCACCTCTGATTCCCCATATCTGATTCCCCGCCTCTGTTTCCCCGCCTCTGATTCCCCGCCACTGTTTCCCCATATCTGATTCCCCGCCTCTGAATCCCCAACTCTGATTCCCTGCATCTAATTCCCCAGCTCTGATTCCCCGCCTCTGATTCCCCGTGTCAGATTTCCTGCCTCTGATTCCCCGCCTCTGATTACCCATGTCTGATTCACCGCCTCTGATTCCCCACCTCTGATTCCCCATCTCTGATTCCGCACATCAGATTCCCTGCCTCTGATTCCCCTGCCTCTGATTCACCGCCTCTGATTCACCGCCTCTGATTCCCGGCCTCTGATTTCCCGCCTCTGATTCCCTGCCACTGATACCCCGCCCCTGATTCCCCACCTCTGATTCCCCATATCTGATTCCCCGCCTCTGTTTCCCCGCCTCTGATTCCCCGCCTCTGATTTCCCATATCTGATTCCCCGCCTCTGATTCCCCAACTCTGATTCCCCGCCTCTGATACACCAGCTCTGAATCCCCGCCTCTGATTCCCCGCGTCTGATTACCGGCCTCTGATTCCCCACCTCTGATTCCCCATATCTGATTCCCCGCCTCTGTTTCCCCGCCTCTGATTCCCCACCTCTGATTAACAATATCTGATTCCCCGCCTCTGATTCCCCACCTCTGATTCCCCGCCTCTGATTCGCCAGCTATGATTCCCCACCTCTGATTCCCAGCGTCTGATTCCCCGCCTCTGATTCCCCATCTCTGATTCCCCATCTCTGAATCCCCATCTCTGATTCCCCAATTCTGATTCCCCGCCTCTGATTCCCCAGCTCTGAATCCTCGCCTTTGATTCCTTGCCTCTGATTCCCAACATCTGATTCCCCACCTCTGAATTCCCATATTGATTCCCTGCCTCTGATTCCCCGCCTCTGATTCCCCAACTCTGATTCCCCGCCTCTGATTCCCCAGCTCTGATTCCCCGCCTCTTATTCCCCGTGTTTGATTCCCTGCCTCTGATTCCCGGCCTCTGATTCCCCATCTCTGATTCACCGCCTTTCATTCGCCACCTCTGATTCCCCATATCTGATTCCCCGCCTCTGTTTCCCAGCCTCTGATTCCCGGCCTCTGATTCCCCATATCTCATTCCCCGCCTCTGAATCCCCATCTCTGATTCCCGGACTCTGATTCCCCACCTCTGATTCCCGGACTCTTATTCCCGGCATCTGATTCCGGCCTCTGATTCCTGGCCTCTGATTCCCTGCTTCTGATTCTGATTCCCTGCCTCTGATTCCCCATCTCTGATTGCGCACATCTGATTCCCTGCCTCTGATTCCCCACCTCTGATTCACCATATCTGATTTCCCGCCTCTGTTTCCCCGCCTCTGATTCCCCGCCTCTGTTTCCCAATATCTAAGTCCCCGCCTCTGATACCCCAACTCTGATTCCCCACCTCTGATTCTCCAGCTCTGATTCCCCGCCTCTGATTCCCCGCATCTGATTCCCTGCATCTGATTCCAAGCCTCTGATTCCCTGCATCTGATTCCCAACCTCTGATTCCCCACCTCTGATTCCCCATATCTGATTCCCCGCCTCTGTTTCCCCGCCTCTGATTCCCCACCTCTGATTAACAATATCTGATTCCCCGCCTCTGATTCCCCACCTCTGATTCCCCGCCTCTGATTCGCCAGCTATGATTCCCCACCTCTGATTCCCAGCGTCTGATTCCCCGCCTCTGATTCCCCATCTCTGATTCCCCATCTCTGATTCCCCATCTCAGATTCCCCAATTCTGATTCCCCGCCTCTGATTCCCCAGCTCTGAATCCTCGCCTCTGATTCCTTGCCTCTGATTCCCAACATCTGATTCCCCACCTCTGATTCCCCAACTCTGATTCCCCGCCTCTGATTCCCCAGCTCTGATTCCCCGCCTCTTATTCCCCGTGTTTGATTCCCTGCCTCTGATTCCCGGCCTCTGATTCCCCATCTCTGATTCACCGCCTTTCATTCGCCACCTCTGATTCCCCATATCTGATTCCCCGCCTCTGTTTCCCAGCCTCTGATTCCCGGCCTCTGATTCCCCATATCTCATTCCCCGCCTCTGAATCCCCATCTCTGATTCCCGGACTCTGATTCCCCACCTCTGATTCCCGGACTCTTATTCCCGGCATCTGATTCCGGCCTCTGATTCCTGGCCTCTGATTCCCTGCTTCTGATTCTGATTCCCTGCCTCTGATTCCCCATCTCTGATTGCGCACATCTGATTCCCTGCCTCTGATTCCCCACCTCTGATTCACCATATCTGATTTCCCGCCTCTGTTTCCCCGCCTCTGATTCCCCGCCTCTGTTTCCCAATATCTAAGTCCCCGCCTCTGATACCCCAACTCTGATTCCCCACCTCTGATTCTCCAGCTCTGATTCCCCGCCTCTGATTCCCCGCATCTGATTCCCTGCATCTGTTTCCCCGCCTCTGATTCCCCACCTCTGATTAACAATATCTGATTCCCCGCCTCTGATTCCCCACCTCTGATTCCCCGCCTCTGATTCGCCAGCTATGATTCCCCACCTCTGATTCCCAGCGTCTGATTCCCCGCCTCTGATTCCCCATCTCTGATTCCCCATCTCTGATTCCCCATCTCTGATTCCCCAATTCTGATTCCCCGCCTCTGATTCCCCAGCTCTGAATCCTCGCCTCTGATTCCTTGCCTCTGATTCCCAACATCTGATTCCCCACCTCTGAATTCCCATATTGATTCCCTGCCTCTGATTCCCCGCCTCTGATTCCCCAACTCTGATTCCCCGCCTCTGATTCCCCAGCTCTGATTCCCCGCCTCTTATTCCCCGTGTTTGATTCCCTGCCTCTGATTCCCGGCCTCTGATTCCCCATCTCTGATTCACCGCCTTTCATTCGCCACCTCTGATTCCCCATATCTGATTCCCCGCCTCTGTTTCCCAGCCTCTGATTCCCGGCCTCTGATTCCCCATATCTCATTCCCCGCCTCTCAATCCCCATCTCTGATTCCCGGACTCTGATTCCCCACCTCTGATTCCCGGACTCTTATTCCCGGCATCTGATTCCGGCCTCTGATTCCTGGCCTCTGATTCACTGCTTCTGATTCTGATTCCCTGCCTCTGATTCCCCATCTCTGATTGCGCACATCTGATTCCCTGCCTCTGATTCCCCACCTCTGATTCACCATATCTGATTTCCCGCCTCTGTTTCCCCGCCTCTGATTCCCCGCCTCTGTTTCCCAATATCTAAGTCCCCGCCTCTGATACCCCAACTCTGATTCCCCACCTCTGATTCTCCAGCTCTGATTCCCCGCCTCTGATTCCCCGCATCTGATTCCCTGCATCTGATTCCAAGCCTCTGATTCCCTGCATCTGATTCCCAACCTCTGATTCCCCACCTCTGATTCCCCATATCTGATTCCCCGCCTCTGTTTCCCCGCCTCTGATTCCCCGCCTCTGTTTCCCCATATCTGATTCCCGGCCTCTGATTCACCGCCTCTGATTCCCCGCCTCTGATTCCCTGCCTCTGATTCCCCATCTCCGATTCCGCACATCTGATTCCCTGCCTCTGATTCCCCGCCTCTGATTCCCCGCCTCTGATTCCCTGCCTCTGATTCCCAACATCTGATTCCCCACCTCTGATTCCCCATATCTGATTCCCCGCCTCTGTTTCCCCAGCTCTGATTCCCCGTGTTTGATTCCCTGCCTCTGATTCCCTGCCCTGATTCCCCATCTCTGTTGCACCGCCTTTGATTCGCCACCTCTGATTCCCCTTATCTGATTCCCCGCCTCTGTTTCCCCGCCTCTGATTCCCTGCCTCTGATTCCCAACCTCTGATTCCACACCTCTGATTCCCCATATCTGATTCCCCGCCTGTGTTTCCCCACCTCTGATTCCCCGCCCCTGTTTCCCCATATCTGATTCCCCGCCTCTGATTCCCCAACCCTGATTCCCAGCCTCTAATTCCCCAGCTCTGATTCCCCGCCTCTGATTCCCCGTGTTTGATTCCCTGCCTCTGATTGCCCGCCTCTGATTCCCCATCTCTGATTCACCGCCTTTGATTCGCCACCTCTGATTCCCCATATCTGATTCCCTGTCTCTGTTTCCCCACCTCTGATTCCCCGCCTCTGATTCCCCATATCTCATTCCCCGCCTCTGAATCCCCATCTCTGATTCCCGGACTCTGATTCCCCACCTCTGATTCCCGGCCTCTTATTCCCGGCATCTGATTCCGGCCTCTGATTCCCGGCCTCTGATTCCCTGCTTCTGATTCTGATTCCCTGCCTCTGATTCCCCATCTCTGATTGATCACATCTGATTCCCTGCCTCTGATTCCCCACCTCTGATTCCCCATATCTGATTCCCCGCCTCTGTTTCCCCGCCTCTGATTCCCCGCCTCTGTTTCCCAATATCTAAGTCCCCGCCTCTGATTCCCCAACTCTGATTCCCCACCTCTGATTCTCCAGCTCTGATTCCCCGCCTCTGTTTCCCCATATCTAAGTCCCCGCCTCTGATTCCCAACTCTGATTCCCCACCTCTGATTCCCCAGCTCTGATTCCCCGCCTCTGATTCCCCGCATCTGATTCCCAGCATCTGATTCCCAGCCTCTGATTCCCTGCCTGTGATTCCCAACCTCTGATTCCCCACCTCTGATTCCCCATATCTGATTCCCCGCCTCTGTTTCCCCGCCTCTGATTCCCCGCCTCTGTTTCCCCATATCTGATTCCCCGCCTCTATTTGCCCACCTCTGATTCCCCACCTCAGTTTCCCCAGCTCTGATTCCCCGCCTCTGATTCCCCGCATCTGATTCCCTGCATCTGATTCCCAGCCTCTGATTCCCTGCCTGTGATTCCCAACCTCTGATTCCCCACCTCTGATTCCCCATATCTGATTCCCCGCCTCTGTTTCCCCACCTCTGATTCCCCGCCTCTGTTTCCCCATATCTGATTCCCCGCCTCTATTTGCCCACCTCTGATTACCCACCTCAGTTTCCCCATATCTGATTCCCCGCCTCTGAATCCCCAACTCTGATTCCCTGCATCTAATTCCCCAGCTCTGATTCCCCGCCTCTGATTCCCCGTGTCTGATTTCCTGCCTCTGATTCCCCGCCTCTGATTACCCATGTCTGATTCACCGCCTCTGATTCCCCACTTCTGATTCCCCATCTCTGATTCCGCACATCCCATTCCCTGCCTCTGATTCCCCGCCTCTGATTCCCCGCCTCAGATTCCCCGTGTCTGATTTCCTGCCTCTGATTCCCCGCCTCTGATTACCCATGTCTGATTCACCGCCTCTGATTCCCCACCTCTGATTCCCCATCTCTGATTCCGCACATCCGATTCCCTGCTTCTGATTCCCCGCCTCTGATTCACAGCCTCTGATTCCCCAGCTCTGATTCCCCGCCTCAGATTCCCCGCGTCTTATTCCCTGCTTCTGATTCTGATTCCCTGCCTCTGATTCCCCATCTCTGATACCGCACATCTGATTCCCTGCCTCTGATTCCCCACCTCTGATTCCCAATATCTGATTCCCCGCCTCTGTTTCCCCGCCTCTGATTCCCCGCCTCTGTTTCCCCATATCTAAGTCCCCGCCTCTGATTCCCCAACTCTGATTCCCCACCTCTGATTCCCCAGCTCTGATTCCCCACCTCTGATTCCCCATATCTGATTCCCCGCCTCTGAATCCCCAACTCTGATTCCCTGCATCTAATTCCCCAGCTCTGATTCCCCGCCTCTGATTCCCCGCCTCTGATTCCCCAGCTCTGATTCCCCGCCTCTTATTCCCCGTGTTTGATTCCCTGCCTCTGATTCCCGGCCTCTGATTCCCCATCTCTGATTCACCGCCTTTCATTCGCCACCTCTGATTCCCCATATCTGATTCCCCGCCTCTGTTTCCCAGCCTCTGATTCCCGGCCTCTGATTCCCCATATCTCATTCCCCGCCTCTGAATCCCCATCTCTGATTCCCGGACTCTGATTCCCCACCTCTGATTCCCGGACTCTTATTCCCGGCATCTGATTCCGGCCTCTGATTCCTGGCCTCTGATTCCCTGCTTCTGATTCTGATTCCCTGCCTCTGATTCCCCATCTCTGATTGCGCACATCTGATTCCCTGCCTCTGATTCCCCACCTCTGATTCACCATATCTGATTTCCCGCCTCTGTTTCCCCGCCTCTGATTCCCCGCCTCTGTTTCCCAATATCTAAGTCCCCGCCTCTGATACCCCAACTCTGATTCCCCACCTCTGATTCTCCAGCTCTGATTCCCCGCCTCTGATTCCCCGCATCTGATTCCCTGCATCTGTTTCCCCGCCTCTGATTCCCCACCTCTGATTAACAATATCTGATTCCCCGCCTCTGATTCCCCACCTCTGATTCCCCGCCTCTGATTCGCCAGCTATGATTCCCCACCTCTGATTCCCAGCGTCTGATTCCCCGCCTCTGATTCCCCATCTCTGATTCCCCATCTCTGATTCCCCATCTCTGATTCCCCAATTCTGATTCCCCGCCTCTGATTCCCCAGCTCTGAATCCTCGCCTCTGATTCCTTGCCTCTGATTCCCAACATCTGATTCCCCACCTCTGAATTCCCATATTGATTCCCTGCCTCTGATTCCCCGCCTCTGATTCCCCAACTCTGATTCCCCGCCTCTGATTCCCCAGCTCTGATTCCCCGCCTCTTATTCCCCGTGTTTGATTCCCTGCCTCTGATTCCCGGCCTCTGATTCCCCATCTCTGATTCACCGCCTTTCATTCGCCACCTCTGATTCCCCATATCTGATTCCCCGCCTCTGTTTCCCAGCCTCTGATTCCCGGCCTCTGATTCCCCATATCTCATTCCCCGCCTCTGAATCCCCATCTCTGATTCCCGGACTCTGATTCCCCACCTCTGATTCCCGGACTCTTATTCCCGGCATCTGATTCCGGCCTCTGATTCCTGGCCTCTGATTCACTGCTTCTGATTCTGATTCCCTGCCTCTGATTCCCCATCTCTGATTGCGCACATCTGATTCCCTGCCTCTGATTCCCCACCTCTGATTCACCATATCTGATTTCCCGCCTCTGTTTCCCCGCCTCTGATTCCCCGCCTCTGTTTCCCAATATCTAAGTCCCCGCCTCTGATACCCCAACTCTGATTCCCCACCTCTGATTCTCCAGCTCTGATTCCCCGCCTCTGATTCCCCGCATCTGATTCCCTGCATCTGATTCCAAGCCTCTGATTCCCTGCATCTGATTCCCAACCTCTGATTCCCCACCTCTGATTCCCCATATCTGATTCCCCGCCTCTGTTTCCCCGCCTCTGATTCCCCGCCTCTGTTTCCCCATATCTGATTCCCGGCCTCTGATTCACCGCCTCTGATTCCCCGCCTCTGATTCCCTGCCTCTGATTCCCCATCTCCGATTCCGCACATCTGATTCCCTGCCTCTGATTCCCCGCCTCTGATTCCCCGCCTCTGATTCCCTGCCTCTGATTCCCAACATCTGATTCCCCACCTCTGATTCCCCATATCTGATTCCCCGCCTCTGTTTCCCCAGCTCTGATTCCCCGTGTTTGATTCCCTGCCTCTGATTCCCTGCCCTGATTCCCCATCTCTGTTGCACCGCCTTTGATTCGCCACCTCTGATTCCCCTTATCTGATTCCCCGCCTCTGTTTCCCCGCCTCTGATTCCCTGCCTCTGATTCCCAACCTCTGATTCCACACCTCTGATTCCCCATATCTGATTCCCCGCCTGTGTTTCCCCACCTCTGATTCCCCGCCCCTGTTTCCCCATATCTGATTCCCCGCCTCTGATTCCCCAACCCTGATTCCCAGCCTCTGATTCCCCAGCTCTGATTCCCCGCCTCTGATTCCCCGTGTTTGATTCCCTGCCTCTGATTGCCCGCCTCTGATTCCCCATCTCTGATTCACCGCCTTTGATTCGCCACCTCTGATTCCCCATATCTGATTCCCTGTCTCTGTTTCCCCACCTCTGATTCCCCGCCTCTGATTCCCCATATCTCATTCCCCGCCTCTGAATCCCCATCTCTGATTCCCGGACTCTGATTCCCCACCTCTGATTCCCGGCCTCTTATTCCCGGCATCTGATTCCGGCCTCTGATTCCCGGCCTCTGATTCCCTGCTTCTGATTCTGATTCCCTGCCTCTGATTCCCCATCTCTGATTGATCACATCTGATTCCCTGCCTCTGATTCCCCACCTCTGATTCCCCATATCTGATTCCCCGCCTCTGTTTCCCCGCCTCTGATTCCCCGCCTCTGTTTCCCAATATCTAAGTCCCCGCCTCTGATTCCCCAACTCTGATTCCCCACCTCTGATTCTCCAGCTCTGATTCCCCGCCTCTGTTTCCCCATATCTAAGTCCCCGCCTCTGATTCCCCAACTCTGATTCCCCACCTCTGATTCCCCAGCTCTGATTCCCCGCCTCTGATTCCCCGCATCTGATTCCCAGCATCTGATTCCCAGCCTCTGATTCCCTGCCTGTGATTCCCAACCTCTGATTCCCCACCTCTGATTCCCCATATCTGATTCCCCGCCTCTGTTTCCCCGCCTCTGATTCCCCGCCTCTGTTTCCCCATATCTGATTCCCCGCCTCTATTTGCCCACCTCTGATTCCCCACCTCAGTTTCCCCAGCTCTGATTCCCCGCCTCTGATTCCCCGCATCTGATTCCCTGCATCTGATTCCCAGCCTCTGATTCCCTGCCTGTGATTCCCAACCTCTGATTCCCCACCTCTGATTCCCCATATCTGATTCCCCGCCTCTGTTTCCCCACCTCTGATTCCCCGCCTCTGTTTCCCCATATCTGATTCCCCGCCTCTATTTGCCCACCTCTGATTACCCACCTCAGTTTCCCCATATCTGATTCCCCGCCTCTGAATCCCCAACTCTGATTCCCTGCATCTAATTCCCCAGCTCTGATTCCCCGCCTCTGATTCCCCGTGTCTGATTTCCTGCCTCTGATTCCCCGCCTCTGATTACCCATGTCTGATTCACCGCCTCTGATTCCCCACTTCTGATTCCCCATCTCTGATTCCGCACATCCCATTCCCTGCCTCTGATTCCCCGCCTCTGATTCCCCGCCACAGATTCCCCGTGTCTGATTTCCTGCCTCTGATTCCCCGCCTCTGATTACCCATGTCTGATTCACCGCCTCTGATTCCCCACCTCTGATTCCCCATCTCTGATTCCGCACATCCGATTCCCTGCTTCTGATTCCCCGCCTCTGATTCACAGCCTCTGATTCCCCAGCTCTGATTCCCCGCCTCAGATTCCCCGCGTCTTATTCCCTGCTTCTGATTCTGATTCCCTGCCTCTGATTCCCCATCTCTGATACCGCACATCTGATTCCCTGCCTCTGATTCCCCACCTCTGATTCCCAATATCTGATTCCCCGCCTCTGTTTCCCCGCCTCTGATTCCCCGCCTCTGTTTCCCCATATCTAAGTCCCCGCCTCTGATTCCCCAACTCTGATTCCCCACCTCTGATTCCCCAGCTCTGATTCCCCACCTCTGATTCCCCATATCTGATTCCCCGCCTCTGAATCCCCAACTCTGATTCCCTGCATCTAATTCCCCAGCTCTGATTCCCCGCCTCTGATTCCCCGTGTCTGATTTCCTGCCTCTGATTCCCCGCCTCTGATTACCCATGTCTGATTCACCGCCTCTGATTCCCCACCTCTGATTCCCCATCTCTGATTCCGCACATCCGATTCCCTGCCTCTGATTCCCCGCCTCTGATTCACCGCCTCTGATTCCCGGCCTCTGATTTCCCGCCTCTGATTCCCTGCCACTGATACCCCGCCCCTGATTCCCCACCTCTGATTCCCCATATCTGATTCCCCGCCTCTGTTTCCCCGCCTCTGATTCCCCGCCTCTGATTCCCCATATCTGATTCCCCGCCTCTGATTCCCCAACTCTGATTCCCCGCCTCTGATTCCCCAGCTCTGAAACCCCGCCTCTGATTCCCCGCGTCTGATTGCCGGCCTCTGATTCCCCGCCTCTGATTCTCCATCTCTGATTCACAACCTCTGATTCCCCACCTCTGATTGCCCATATCTGATTCCCCGCCTCTGTATCCCCGCCTCTGATTCCCCAGCTCAGATTAACAATATCTGATTCTCCGCCTCTGATTCCCCACCTCTGATTCCCCGCCTCTGATTCGCCAGCTATGATTCCCCGCCTCTGATTCCCCAGCTCTGATTCCCTGCCTCTGATTCCCCGTGTTTGATTCCCTGCCTCTGATTCCCGGCCTCTGATTCCCCATCTCTGATTCACCGCCTTTGATTCGCCACCTCTGATTCCCCATATCTGATTCACCGCCTCTGTTTCCCCGCCTCTGATTCCCCGCCTCTGATTCCCCATATCTCATTCCCCGCCTCTGAATCCCCATCTCTGATTCCCGGACTCTGATTCCCCACCTCTGATTCCCGGCCTCTTATTCCCGGCATCTGATTCCGGCCTCTGATCCCCGGCCTCTGATTCCCTGCTTCTGATTCTGATTCCCTGCCTCTGATTCCCCATCTCTGATTGCGCACATCTGATTCCCTGCCTCTGATTCCCCACCTCTGATTCCCCATATCTGATTCCCCGCCTCTGTTTCCCCGCCTCTGATTCCCCGCCTCTGTTTCCCAATATCTAAGTCCCCGCCTCTGATTCCCCAACTCTGATTCCCCACCTCTGATTCTCCAGCTCTGATTCCCCGCCTCTGATTCCCCGCATCTGATTCCCTGCATCTGATTCCAAGCCTCTGATTCCCTGCCTCTGATTCCCAACCTCTGATTCCCCACCTCTGATTTCCCATATCTGATTCCCCGCCTCTGTTTCCCCGCCTCTGATTCCCCGCCTCTGTTTCCCCATATCTGATTCCCGGCCTCTGATTCCCCGCCTCTGATTCCCCGCCTCTGATTCCCTGCCTCTGATTCCCCATCTCCGATTCCGCACATCTGATTCCCTGCCTCTGATTCCCCGCCTCTGATTCCCCGCCTCTGATTCCCTGCCTCTGATTCCCAACATCTGATTCTCCACCTCTGATTCCCCATATCTGATTCCCCGCCTGTTTCCCCGCCTCTGACTCCCCTCCTCTGATTCCCCAACTCTAATTCCCCGCCTCTGATTCCCCAGCTCTGATTCCCCGTGTTTGATTCCCTGCCTCTGATTCCCTGCCCTGATTCCCCATCTCTGTTTCACCGCCTTTGATTCGCCACATCTGATTCCCCACCTCTGATTCCCGGACTCTTATTCCCGGCATCTGATTCCGGCCTCTGATTCCTGGCCTCTGATTCCCTGCTTCTGATTCTGATTCCCTGCCTCTGATTCCCCATCTCTGATTGCGCACATCTGATTCCCTGCCTCTGATTCCCCACCTCTGATTCCCCATATCTGATTTCCCGCCTCTGTTTCCCCGCCTCTGATTCCCCGCCTCTGTTTCCCAATATCTAAGTCCCCGCCTCTGATACCCCAACTCTGATTCCCCACCTCTGATTCTCCAGCTCTGATTCCCCGCCTCTGATTCCCCGCATCTGATTCCCTGCATCTGATTCCAAGCCTCTGATTCCCTGCATCTGATTCCCAACCTCTGATTCCCCACCTCTGATTCCCCATATCTGATTCCCCGCCTCTGTTTCCCCGCCTCTGATTCCCCGCCTCTGTTTCCCCATATCTGATTCCCGGCCTCTGATTCCCCGCCTCTGATTCCCCGCCTCTGATTCCCTGCCTCTGATTCCCCATCTCCGATTCCGCACATCTGATTCCCTGCCTCTGATTCCCCGCCTCTGATTCCCCGCCTCTGATTCCCTGCCTCTGATTCCCAACATCTGATTCCCCACCTCTGATTCCCCATATCTGATTCCCCGCCTCTGTTTCCCCAGCTCTGATTCCCCGTGTTTGATTCCCTGCCTCTGATTCCCTGCCCTGATTCCCCATCTCTGTTTCACCGCCTTTGATTCGCCACCTCTGATTCCCCTTATCTGATTCCCCGCCTCTGTTTCCCCGCCTCTGATTCCCTGCCTCTGATTCCCAACCTCTGATTCCACACCTCTGATTCCCCATATCTGATTCCCCGCCTGTGTTTCCCCACCTCTGATTCCCCGCCCCTGTTTCCCCATATCTGATTCCCCGCCTCTGATTCCCCAACCCTGATTCCCAGCCTCTGATTCCCCAGCTCTGATTCCCCGCCTCTGATTCCCCGTGTTTGATTCCCTGCCTCTGATTGCCCGCCTCTGATTCCCCATCTCTGATTCACCGCCTTTGATTCGCCACCTCTGATTCCCCATATCTGATTCCCTGTCTCTGTTTCCCCACCTCTGATTCCCCGCCTCTGATTCCACATATCTCATTCCCCGCCTCTGAATCCCCATCTCTGATTCCCGGACTCTGATTCCCCACCTCTGATTCCCGGCCTCTTATTCCCGGCATCTGATTCCGGCCTCTGATTCCCGGCCTCTGATTCCCTGCTTCTGATTCTGATTCCCTGCCTCTGATTCCCCATCTCTGATTGCGCACATCTGATTCCCTGCCTCTGATTCCCCACCTCTGATTCCCCATATCTGATTCCCCGCCTCTGTTTCCCCGCCTCTGATTCCCCGCCTCTGTTTCCCAATATCTAAGTCCCCGCCTCTGATTCCCCAACTCTGATTCCCCACCTCTGATTCTCCAGCTCTGATTCCCCGCCTCTGTTTCCCCATATCTAAGTCCCCGCCTCTGATTCCCCAACTCTGATTCCCCACCTCTGATTCCCCAGCTCTGATTCCCCGCCTCTGATTCCCCGCATCTGATTCCCAGCATCTGATTCCCAGCCTCTGATTCCCTGCCTGTGATTCCCAACCTCTGATTCCCCACCTCTGATTCCCCATATCTGATTCCCCGCCTCTGTTTCCCCGCCTCTGATTCCCCGCCTCTGTTTCCCCATATCTGATTCCCCGCCTCTATTTGCCCACCTCTGATTCCCCACCTCAGTTTCCCCAGCTCTGATTCCCCGCCTCTGATTCCCCGCATCTGATTCCCTGCATCTGATTCCCAGCCTCTGATTCCCTGCCTGTGATTCCCAACCTCTGATTCCCCACCTCTGATTCCCCATATCTGATTCCCCGCCTCTGTTTCCCCACCACTGATTCCCCGCCTCTGTTTCCCCATATCTGATTCCCCGCCTCTATTTGCCCACCTCTGATTACCCACCTCAGTTTCCCCATATCTGATTCCCCGCCTCTGAATCCCCAACTCTGATTCCCTGCATCTAATTCCACAGCTCTGATTCCCCGCCTCTGATTCCCCGTGTCTGATATCCTGCCTCTGATTCCCCGCCTCTGATTACCCATGTCTGATTCACCGCCTCTGATTCCCCACCTCTGATTCCCCATCTCTGATTCCGCACATCCGATTCCCTGCTTCTGATTCCCCGCCTCTGATTCACAGCCTCTGATTCCCCAGCTCTGATTCCCCGCCTCAGATTCCCCGCGTCTTATTCCCTGCTTCTGATTCTGATTCCCTGCCTCTGATTCCCCATCTCTGATACCGCACATCTGATTCCCTGCCACTGATTCACCACCTCTGATTCCCAATATCTGATTCCCCGCCTCTGTTTCCCCGCCTCTGATTCCCCGCCTCTGTTTCCCCATATCTAAGTCCCCGCCTCTGATTCCCCAACTCTGATTCCCCACCTCTGATTCCCCAGCTCTGATTCCCCACCTCTGATTCCCCATATCTGATTCCCCGCCTCTGAATCCCCAACTCTGATTCCCTGCATCTAATTCCCCAGCTCTGATTCCCCGCCTCTGATTCCCCGTGTCTGATTTCCTGCCTCTGATTCCCCGCCTCTGATTACCCATGTCTGATTCACCGCCTCTGATTCCCCACCTCTGATTCCCCATCTCTGATTCCGCACATCCGATTCCCTGCCTCTGATTCCCCGCCTCTGATTCACCGCCTCTGATTCCCGGCCTCTGATTTCCCGCCTCTGATTCCCTGCCACTGATACCCCGCCCCTGATTCCCCACCTCTGATTCCCCATATCTGATTCCCCGCCTCTGTTTCCCAGCCTCTGATTCCCCGCCTCTGATTCCCCATATCTGATTCCCCGCCTCTGATTCCCCAACTCTGATTCCCCGCCTCTGATTCCCCAGCTCTGAAACCCCGCCTCTGATTCCCCGCGTCTGATTGCCGGCCTCTGATTCCCCGCCTCTGATTCTCCATCTCTGATTCACAACCTCTGATTCCCCACCTCTGATTGCCCATATCTGATTCCCCGCCTCTGTATCCCCGCCTCTGATTCCCCAGCTCTGATTAACAATATCTGATTCCCCGCCTCTGATTCCCCACCTCTGATTCCCCGCCTCTGATTCGCCAGCTATGATTCCCCGCCTCTGATTCCCCAGCTCTGATTCGCTGCCTCTGATTCCCCGTGTTTGATTCCCTGCCTCTGATTCCCGGCCTCTGATTCCCCATCTCTGATTCACCGCCTTTGATTCGCCACCTCTGATTCCCCATATCTGATTCACCGCCTCTGTTTCCCCGCCTCTGATTCCCCGCCTCTGATTCCCCATATCTCATTCCCCGCCTCTGAATCCCCATCTCTGATTCCCGGACTCTGATTCCCCACCTCTGATTCCCGGCCTCTTATTCCCGGCATCTGATTCCGGCCTCTGATCCCCGGCCTCTGATTCCCTGCTTCTGATTCTGATTCCCTGCCTCTGATTCCCCATCTCTGATTGCGCACATCTGATTCCCTGCCTCTGATTCCCCACCTCTGATTCCCCATATCTGATTCCCCGCCTCTGTTTCCCCGCCTCTGATTCCCCGCCTCTGTTTTCCAATATCTAAGTCCCCGCCTCTGATTCCCCAACTCTGATTCCCCACCTCTGATTCTCCAGCTCTGATTCCTCGCCTCTGATTCCCCGCATCTGATTCCCTGCATCTGATTCCAAGCCTCTGATTCCCTGCCTCTGATTCCCAACCTCTGATTCCCCACCTCTGATTTCCCATATCTGATTCCCCGCCTCTGTTTCCCCGCCTCTGATTCCCCGCCTCTGTTTCCCCATATCTGATTCCCGGCCTCTGATTCCCCGCCTCTGATTCCCCGCCTCTGATTCCCTGCCTCTGATTCCCCATCTCCGATTCCCTGCCACTGATACCCCGCTCCTGATTCCCCACCTCTGATTCCCCATATCTGATTCCCCGCCTCTGTTTCCCCGCCTATGATTCCCCGCCTCTGATTCCCCATATCTGATTCCCCGCCTCTGATTCCCCAACTCTGATTCCCCGCCTCTGATTCCCCAGCTCTGAAACCCCGCCTCTGATTCCCCGCGTCTGATTGCCGGCCTCTGATTCCCCGCCTCTGATTCTCCATCTCTGATTCACAACCTCTGATTCCCCACCTCTGATTGCCCATATCTGATTCCCCGCCTCTGTATCCCCGCCTCTGATTCCTTAGCTCTGATTAACAATATCTGATTCCCCGCCTCTGATTCCCCACCTCTGATTCCCCGCCTCTGATTCGCCAGCTATGATTCTCCGCCTCTGATTCCCCAGCTCTGATTCCCTACCTCTGATTCCCCGTGTTTGATTCCCTGCCTCTGATTCCCGGCCTCTGATTCCCCATCTCTGATTCACCGCCTTTGATTCGTCACCTCTGATTCCCCATATCTGATTCACCGCCTCTGTTTCCCCGCCTCTGATTCCCCGCCTCTGATTCCCCATATCTCATTCCCCGCCTCTGAATCCCCATCTCTGATTCCCGGACTCTGATTCCCCACCTCTGATTCCCGGCCTCTTATTCCCGGCATCTGATTCCGGCCTCTGATCCCCGGCCTCTGATTCCCTGCTTCTGATTCTGATTCCCTGCCTCTGATTCCCCATCTCTGATTGCGCACATCTAAGTCCCCGCCTCTGATTCCCCAACTCTGATTCCCCACCTCTGATTCTCCAGCTCTGATTCCCCGCCTCTGATTCCCCGCATCTGATTCCCTGCATCTGATTCCAAGCCTCTGATTCCCTGCCTCTGATTCCCAACCTCTGATTCCCCACCTCTGATTTCCCATATCTGATTCCCCGCCTCTGTTTCCCTGCCTCTGATTCCCCGCCTCTGTTTCCCCATATCTGATTCCCGGCCTCTGATTCCCCGCCTCTGATTCCCCGCCTCTGATTCCCTGCCTCTGACTCCCCATCTCCGATTCCGCACATCTGATTCCCTGCCTCTGATTCCCCGCCTCTGATTCCCCGCCTCTGATTCCCTGCCTCTGATTCCCAACATCTGATTCTCCACCTCTGATTCCCCATATCTGATTCCCCGCCTGTTTCCCCGCCTCTGACTCCCCTCCTCTGATTCCCCAACTCTAATTCCCCGCCTCTGATTCCCCAGCTCTGATTCCCCGTGTTTGATTCCCTGCCTCTGATTCCCTGCCCTGATTCCCCATCTCTGTTTCACCGCCTTTGATTCGCCACCTCTGATTCCCCACCTCTGATTCCCGGACTCTTATTCCCGGCATCTGATTCCGGCCTCTGATTCCTGGCCTCTGATTCCCTGCTTCTGATTCTGATTCCCTGCCTCTGATTCCCCATCTCTGACTGCGCACATCTGATTCCCTGCTTCTGATTCCCCACCTCTGATTCCCCATATCTGATTTCCCGCCTCTGTTTCCCCGCCTCTGATTCCCCCCCTCTGTTTCCCAATATCTAATTCCCCGCCTCTGATACCCCAACTCTGATTCCCCACCTCTGATTCTCCAGCTCTGATTCCCCGCCTCTGATTCCCCGCATCTGATTCCCTGCATCTGATTCCAAGCCTCTGATTCCCTGCATCTGATTCCCAACCTCTGATTCCCCACCTCTGATTCCCCATATCTGATTCCCCGCCTCTGTTTCCCCGCCTCTGATTCCCCGCCTCTGTTTCCCCATATCTGATTCCCGGCCTCTGATTCCCGGCCTCTGATTCCCCGCCTTCTGATTCCCTGCCTCTGATTCCCCATCTCCGATTCCGCACATCTGATTCCCTGCCTCTGATTCCCCGCCTCTGATTCCCCGCCTCTGATTCCCTGCCTCTGATTCCCAACATCTGATTCCCCACCTCTGATTCCCCATATCTGATTCCCCGCCTCTGTTTCCCCAGCTCTGATTCCCCGTGTTTGATTCCCTGCCTCTGATTCCCTGCCCTGATTCCCCATCTCTGTTTCACCGCCTTTGATTCGCCACCTCTGATTCCCCTTATCTGATTCCCCGCCTCTGTTTCCCCGCCTCTGATTCCCTGCCTCTGATTCCCAACCTCTGATTCCACACCTCTGATTCCCCATATCTGATTCCCCGCCTGTGTTTCCCCACCTCTGATTCCCCGCCCCTGTTTCCCCATATCTGATTCCCCGCCTCTGATTCCCCAACCCTGATTCCCAGCCTCTGATTCCCCAGCTCTGATTCCCCGCCTCTGATTCCCCGTGTTTGATTCCCTGCCTCTGATTGCCCGCCTCTGATTCCCCATCTCTGATTCACCGCCTTTGATTCGCCACCTCTGATTCCCCATATCTGATTCCCTGTCTCTGTTTCCCCACCTCTGATTCCCCGCCTCTGATTCCCCATATCTCATTCCCCGCCTCTGAATCCCCATCTCTGATTCCCGGACTCTGATTCCCCACCTCTGATTCCCGGCCTCTTATTCCCGGCATCTGATTCCGGCCTCTGATTCCCGGCCTCTGATTCCCTGCTTCTGATTCTGATTCCCTGCCTCTGATTCCCCATCTCTGATTGCGCACATTTGATTCCCTGCCTCTGATTCCCCACCTCTGATTCCCCATATCTGATTCCCCGCCTCTGTTTCCCCGCCTCTGATTCCCCGCCTCTGTTTCCCAATATCTAAGTCCCCGCCTCTGATTCCCCAACTCTGATTCCCCACCTCTGATTCTCCAGCTCTGATTCCCCGCCTCTGTTTCCCCATATCTAAGTCCCCGCCTCTGATTCCCCAACTCTGATTCCCCACCTCTGATTCCCCAGCTCTGATTCCCCGCCTCTGATTCCCCGCATCTGATTCCCAGCATCTGATTCCCAGCCTCTGATTCCCTGCCTGTGATTCCCAACCTCTGATTCCCCACCTCTGATTCCCCATATCTGATTCCCCGCCTCTGTTTCCCCGCCTCTAATTCCCCGCCTCTGTTTCCCCATATCTGATTCCCCGCCTCTATTTGCCCACCTCTGATTCCCCACCTCAGTTTCCCCAGCTCTGATTCCCCGCCTCTGATTCCCCGCATCTGATTCCCTGCATCTGATTCCCAGCCTCTGATTCCCTGCCTGTGATTCCCAACCTCTGATTCCCCACCTCTGATTCCCCATATCTGATTCCCCGCCTCTGTTTCCCCACCTCTGATTCCCCGCCTCTGTTTCCCCATATCTGATTCCCCGCCTCTATTTGCCCACCTCTGATTACCCACCTCAGTTTCCCCATATCTGATTCCCCGCCTCTGAATCCCCAACTCTGATTCCCTGCATCTAATTCCCCAGCTCTGATTCCCCGCCTCTGATTCCCCGTGTCTGATTTCCTGCCTCTGATTCCCCGCCTCTGATTACCCATGTCTGATTCACCGCCTCTGATTCCCCACTTCTGATTCCCCATCTCTGATTCCGCACATCCCATTCCCTGCCTCTGATTCCCCGCCTCTGATTCCCCGCCTCAGATTCCCCGTGTCTGATTTCCTGCCTCTGATTCCCCGCCTCTGATTACCCATGTCTGATTCACCGCCTCTGATTCCCCACCTCTGATTCCCCATCTCTGATTCCGCACATCCGATTCCCTGCTTCTGATTCCCCGCCTCTGATTCACAGCCTCTGATTCCCCAGCTCTGATTCCCCGCCTCAGATTCCCCGCGTCTTATTCCCTGCTTCTGATTCTGATTCCCTGCCTCTGATTCCCCATCTCTGATACCGCACATCTGATTCCCTGCCTCTGATTCCCCACCTCTGATTCCCAATATCTGATTCCCCGCCTCTGTTTCCCCGCCTCTGATTCCCCGCCTCTGTTTCCCCATATCTAAGTCCCCGCCTCTGATTCCCCAACTCTGATTCCCCACCTCTGATTCCCCAGCTCTGATTCCCCACCTCTGATTCCCCATATCTGATTCCCCGCCTCTGAATCCCCAACTCTGATTCCCTGCATCTAATTCCCCAGCTCTGATTCCCCGCCTCTGATTCCCCGTGTCTGATTTCCTGCCTCTTATTCCCCGCCTCTGATTACCCATGTCTGATTCACCGCCTCTGATTCCCCACCTCTGATTCCCCATCTCTGATTCCGCACATCCGATTCCCTGCCTCTGATTCCCCGCCTCTGATTCACCGCCTCTGATTCCCGGCCTCTGATTTCCCGCCTCTGATTCCCTGCCACTGATACCCCGCCCCTGATTCCCCACCTCTGATTCCCCATATCTGATTCCCCGCCTCTGTTTCCCCGCCTCTGATTCCCCGCCTCTGATTCCCCATATCTGATTCCCCGCCTCTGATTCCCCAACTCTGATTCCCCGCCTCTGATTCCCCAGCTCTGAAACCCCGCCTCTGAATCCCCGCGTCTGATTGCCGGCCTCTGATTCCCCGCCTCTGATTCTCCATCTCTGATTCACAACCTCTGATTCCCCACCTCTGATTGCCCATATCTGATTCCCCGCCTCTGTATCCCCGCCTCTGATTCCCCAGCTCTGATTAACAATATCTGATTCCCCGCCTCTGATTCCCCACCTCTGATTCCCCGCCTCTGATTCGCCAGCTATGATTCCCCGCCTCTGATTCCCCAGCTCTGATTCCCTGCCTCTGATTCCCCGTGTTTGATTCCCTGCCTCTGATTCCCGGCCTCTGATTCCCCATCTCTGATTCACCGCCTTTGATTCGCCACCTCTGATTCCCCATATCTGATTCCCCGCCTCTGTTTCCCCGCCTCTGATTCCCCGCCTCTGATTCCCCATATCTCATTCCCCGCCTCTGAATCCCCATCTCTGATTCCCGGACTCTGATTCCCCACCTCTGATTCCCGGCCTCTTATTCCCGGCATCTGATTCCGGCCTCTGATCCCCGGCCTCTGATTCCCTGCTTCTGATTCTGATTCCCTGCCTCTGATTCCCCATCTCTGATTGCGCACATCTGATTCCCTGCCTCTGATTCCCCACCTCTGATTCCCCATATCTGATTCCCCGCCTCTGTTTCCCTGCCTCTGATTCCCCGCCTCTGTTTCCCAATATCTAAGTCCCCGCCTCTGATTCCCCAACTCTGATTCCCCACCTCTGATTCTCCATCTCTGATTCCCCGCCTCTGATTCCCCGCATCTGATTCCCTGCATCTGATTCCAAGCCTCTGATTCCCTGCCTCTGATTCCCAACCTCTGAATCCCCACCTCTGATTTCCCATATCTGATTCCCCGCCTCTGTTTCCCCGCCTCTGATTCCCCGCCTCTGTTTCCCCATATCTGATTCCCGGCCTCTGATTCCCCGCCTCTGATTCCCCGCCTCTGATTCCCTGCCTCTGATTCCCCATCTCCGATTCCGCACATCTGATTCCCTGCCTCTGATTCCCCGCCTCTGATTCCCCGCCTCTGATTCCCTGCCTCTGATTCCCAACATCTGATTCTCCACCTCTGATTCCCCATATCTGATTCCCCGCCTGTTTCCCCGCCTCTGACTCCCCTCCTCTGATTCCCCAACTCTAATTCCCCGCCTCTGATTCCCCAGCTCTGATTCCCCGTGTTTGATTCCCTGCCTCTGATTCCCTGCCCTGATTCCCCATCTCTGTTTCACCGCCTTTGATTCGCCACCTCTGATTCCCCATATCTGATTCCCGTCCTCTGTTTCCCCGCCTCTGATTCCCTGCCTCTGATTCCCAACCTCTGATTCCACACCTCTGATTCCCCATATCTGATTCCTCGCCTCTTGTTTCCCCGCCTCTGATTCCCCGCCCCTGTTTCCCCATATCTGATTCCCCGCCTCTGATTCCCCAACTCTGATTCCCCGCCTCTGATTCCCCAGCTCTGATTCCCCGCCTCTGATTCCCCGTGTTTGATTCCCTGCATCTGATTGCCCGCCTCTGATTCCCCATCTCTGATTCACCGCCTTTGATTCGCCACCACTGATTCCCCATATCTGATTCCCCACCTCTGTTTCCCCGCCTCTGATTCCCCGCCTCTGATTCTCCATATCTCATTCTCCGCCTCTGATTCCCCAGCTCTGAATCCCCGCCTCTGATTCCCCGCGTCTGATTACCGGCCTCTGATTCCCCACCTCTGATTCCCCATATCTGATTCCCCGCCTCCGTTTCCCCGCCTCTGATTCCCCACCTCTGATTAACAATATCTGATTCCCCGCCTCTGATTCCCCACCTCTGATTCCCCGCCTCTGATTCGCCAGCTATGATTCCCCACCTCTGATTCCCAGCGTCTGATTCCCCGCCTCTGATTCCCCATCTCTGATTCCCCATCTCTGATTCCCCATCTCTGATTCCCCAATTCTGATTCCCCGCCTCTGATTCCCCAGCTCTGAATCCTCGCCTCTGATTCCTTGCCTCTGATTCCCAACATCTGATTCCCCACCTCTGAATTCCCATATTGATTCCCTGCCTCTGATTCCCCGCCTCTGATTCCCCAATTCTGATTCCCCGCCTCTGATTCCCCAGCTCTGATTCCCCGCCTCTTATTCCCCGTGTTTGATTCCCTGCCTCTGATTCCCGGCCTCTGATTCCCCATCTCTGATTCACCGCCTTTCATTCGCCACCTCTGATTCCCCATATCTGATTCCCCGCCTCTGTTTCCCCGCCTCTGATTCCCCGCCTCTGATTCCCCATATCTCATTCCCCGCCTCTGAATCCCCATCTCTGATTCCCGGACTCTGATTCCCCACCTCTGATTCCCGGACTCTTATTCCCGGCATCTGATTCCGGCCTCTGATTCCTGGCCTCTGATTCCCTGCTTCTGATTCTGATTCCCTGCCTCTGATTCCCCATCTCTGATTGCGCACATCTGATTCCCTGCCTCTGATTCCCCACCTCTGATTCCCCATATCTGATTTCCCACCTCTGTTTCCCCGCCTCTGATTCCCCGCCTCTGTTTCCCAATATCTAAGTCCCCGCCTCTGATACCCCAACTCTGATTCCCCACCTCTGATTCTCCAGCTCTGATTCCCCGCCTCTGATTCCCCGCATCTGATTCCCTGCATCTGATTCCAAGCCTCTGATTCCCTGCATCTGATTCCCAACCTCTGATTCCCCACCTCTGATTCCCCATATCTGATTCCCCGCCTCTGTTTCCCCGCCTCTGATTCCCCGCCTCTGTTTCCCCATATCTGATTCCCGGCCTCTGATTCCCCGCCTCTGATTCCCCGCCTCTGATTCCCTGCCTCTTATTCCCCATCTCCGATTCCGCACATCTGATTCCCTGCCTCTGATTCCCCGCCTCTGATTCCCCGCCTCTGATTCCCTGCCTCTGATTCCCAACATCTGATTCCCCACCTCTGATTCCCCATATCTGATTCCCCGTTTCCCGGCCTCTGATTCCCCTCCTCTGATTCCCCAACTCTAATTCCCCGCCTCTGATTCCCCAGCTCTGATTCCCCGTGTTTGATTCCCTGCCTCTGATTCCCTACCCTGATTCCCCATCTCTGTTTCACCGCCTCTGATTCCCCAACTCCATTCCCCATATCTGATTCCCCGCCTCTGAATCCCCATCTCTGATTCCCGGACTCTGATTCCCCACCTCTGATTCCCGGCCTCTTATTCCCAGCATCTGATTCCCGGCCTCTGATTCCCGGCCTCTGATGCCCCGCTTCTGATTCTGATTCCCTGCCTCTGATTCCCCATCTCTGATTCCGCACATCTGATTCCCTGCCTCTGATTCCCCACCTCTGATTCCCCATATCTGATTCCCCGCCTCTGTTTCCCCACCTCTGATTCCCCGCCTCTGTTTCCCCATATCTAATTCCCAACCTCTGATGCCCCAACTCTGATTCCCTGCCTCTGATTCCCCGCGTTCTATTCCCTGCCTCTGATTCCCCGCCTGTGATTCCCCATCTCTGATTCACCACCTCTGATTCCCCACCTCTGATTCCCCATATCTAATTCCCCGCCTCTGTTTTCCCGCCTCTGATTCCCCGCCTCAGTTTCCCCATATCTGATTCCCCGCCTCTGAATCCCCAACTCTGATTCCCTGCCTCTGATTCCCCAGCTCTTATTCCCCGCCTTTGATTCCCCCCGTCTGATTCCCAGCCTCTGAATCCCCGTGTCTGATTTCCTGCCTCTGATTCACCACCTCTGATTCCCCATCTCTGATTCACCGCCTCTGATTCCCCACCTCTGATTCCCCATCTCTGATTCCGCACATGTGATTCCCTGCCTCTGATTCCCCGACTCTGATTCCCCAGCTCTGAATCCCCGCCTCTGATTCCCTAACTCTGATTCCCCGCCTCTGATTCCCCAGCTCTAATTCCCCGCCTCTGATTCACCGCCTTTGATTCGCCACCTCTGAATCCCCATATCTGATTCCTCGCCTCTGTTTCCCCGCCTCTGATTCCCTGCCTCTGATTCCCCATATCTCATTCCCCGCCTCTGATTCCCCATCTCTGATTCCCGGACTCTGATTCCCAACCTCTGATTCCCGGCCTCTTATTCCCGGCATCTGATTCCGGCCTCTAATTCCCGGCCTCTGATTCCCTGCTTCTGATTCTGATTCCCCACCTCTGATTCCCCATCTCTGATTCCGCACATCCGATTGCCTGCCTCTGATTCCCCGCCCCTGATTCACCGCCTCTGATTCCCGGCCTCTGATTTCCCGCCTCTGATTCCCTGCCACTGATACCCCGCCACTGATTACCCACCTCTGATTCCCCATATCTGATTCCCCCCCTCTGTTTCCCCGCCTCTGATTCCCCGCCTCTGATTCCCCATATCTGATTCCCCGCCTCTGATTCCCCAACTCTGATTCCCCGCCTCTGATTCCCCAGCTCTGATTCCCCGCCTCTGATTCCCCGCATCTAATTCCCTGCATCTGATTCCAAGCCTCTGATTCCCTGCCTCTGATTCCCAACCTCTGATTCCCCACCTCTGATTCCCCATATCTAATTCCCAACCTCTGATGCCCCAACTCTGATTCCCTGCCTCTGATTCCCCGCGTTCTATTCCCTGCCTCTGATTCCCCGCCTGTGATTCCCCATCTCTGATTCACCACCTCTGATTCCCCACCTCTGATTCCCCATATCTAATTCCCCGCCTCTGTTTTCCCGCCTCTGATTCCCCACCTCTGTTTCCCCATATCTGATTCCCCGCCTCTGAATCCCCAACTCTGATTCCCTGCCTCTGATTCCCTGCTTCTGATTCTGATTCCCCACCTCTGATTCC